>NW_027122328.1:0-476194 GCF_030686945.1 Centruroides vittatus | reverse complement strand
TAAAAGCTGTAATAGCGGTGTCTAGAATTTTCATTATATGCAGTTTTTCTTTTGGTGTCAATGTCATTTTTAATAAATCAACATTTCGGTTTTCAAACGCGCACTTGGCGGTGCGTTCATTACAAACCATATGCGGAAAATAAGGGAAATGCCGCTTATCGAGTTTTTCACCTACGTCTCGAAATATCTTTATACCGTATTTACGCGGAATGACCGGAACATCAGATATTTTTGTATGGTAAAAGCCGACATGCAGGTTTATGTGAGGTTATACCTCACTTTTCTAGATGGCGCATTAAAAAAACCAACTCGCTGACACCAACCCCTTTTTACTTTACTTAAAATTTATTAAGATATTGTGAGATATAATAACCACACCATTACACTCATGGGAAACCTAATAAACAATTCTCACAAAGAACCTTAACTTGCCGACACTATTTATTTTGATACAAACTAACGTTTTCAATTTATTTCATAGACCATTCTCAAGTTTACTTAACTTTTGGAACAACAGTTACAATATGTACCAAAGTAGAACACCGAAGATTTTAAATTAAAAATTATCATGGAAAAATAACGGAAAAGATCATTTTTCCATGCTAATTTCTCATTGTTACTATCAAATCATATATGATTTGGTAGTAGCAAGAGCACACAAAAGCAAGCATTTAGTTATTACGAGAAGACAGACTTACTACAAAGCTTTAGACGGTTACATTAAGAAATGTCGGAACCCAAGGCCTGGAATGCCAAGGTTATTTGGGTACTCTAAAACCCATAAAGAAGGTAAAGAAATGAGACCGGTAGTAGAGAAATATGTGGCTCTGATTTATGTTCTAGAAAAGCGTTTGCATAAATTGGTCTCTTCCGAATTAGAAAATAGTATATTGGTGGCACAAGATCCTGGAAAGGTGGTTAATGAGACACAAGACTTATCGTTGATGGATGAAGAAGTTGGGACAATAATGGATTTATATCCTTCGATAAAAATAGAGTCTTGCTTTGAAACACTCTTAGAATTTATGCTCAGCGACAACCTCGAATTAGTCAATTACTCTAGCGAGGTAATAGAGCTAGCCAAATTGGTGTGCCACGAGTCTTGCTTTAGTTTTAACAACCGGGTATAAATGCAGAAAAGAGGAATCCGCATGGCGAGTCCAATACAGGGTTATTACGTGAGCTTGTGTTAAGGAAAAAACTGATATTGTGTATTTTAAAAGGTATATGGACGATGTTTTCATATTGTAAATAAATAACCGAAAAATTAGTGAATTCATTTATAAGGAGGATGGAACAATAAAAGTTCGTTAAAAGTTACAGTTTTTTTATTGAACATTAACATTGAATTTAAACAAATTTGGCAACAAGGCGTAATTTTCTCGGCTTTTATGAGATTTTATTTTAAAATTAACATTTGTATTATTAATCAAAATAAATAACTAGAATTGTGTGTGATCCATTTTTTATGAGATTTTGTTATAAAAGTTTTATACGAAGGGCAGTCAAAAAGTTCCCGGAATTGTGATCCTGCACTTTAGCGGCACGTGATATGGCCACGAAAACCTAATCACCTTCAAAGTAGGTCCTTCCCGCACAGACACACTTGTTCCATCGATCCTGTTACTGTTGAAAGCAGGCGTGGAATGCTCGCTTTGAATTCTTCCGGAGTTGGACCGTCGTATCCGACACGATCTCCTCCCTGCTTTTGTTTGCAAAACGCATTTGTTTGAGGCCCATTCTGATAGTAGAGAACATTCAAAAGTCACTGGGAGCAAGATTTGGAGAGGGGGATGACAGAAATACTTTTGTCAACGAGGAATTGCTGCGCAACAAGCGATGTGTTGTTGAATTGCGTGAATGGATTCGTGAGAGATACTAACTTCCTGCTCCAACTCAGCGATGGTTATTTTTCGATCATTTTTAATCAGTTCTCGAACTTTTTCAATGTTTTCTTCACTTCCGGATGTTGAAGGTCTCCTGCTGCGTTCGTCATCCTCCAACGTCTGTCTGTTTTTAAACCGGCCAAAAACCAATCGTAAACTGAGGATTTCTTTAGTGCTTATCGCCATAAACTTGCTGCAGGACCGACAGCGTCTCTGCAGCAGTTTCCCCCAATTTGCACATGAACTTGATGTTTGTACGCTGCTCGACTGGGGCATTGCACCGAATAATAAGCAGTCACGCCCAAAAAAGACGCTATTGTAACGAATCACACTGCGAATAGACATGCTGAGCTTCCAGTCACAGCAATGCATAACCTTATCTTATATCGCATTGGAAGTTTGTGTGTTTAATATTGTATGATAAGCATTCGTATTGTTTGGTGGATATTAAAAATAATCGTAGGAATTGAATGGCGAATTGTGTGAAGAAGCGCGAGTAAAGAGCAGGATAAAAAAAATACAAGATAGTTAAATCCTGTATCAATAATACATCTAATGCAAAAGATATATAAAGAATACAATAAATATAAATTAATTATATTAAATAATGTTATTCGGTTATTTATAAATTAAACAGTAGCAACTGTCGTCACATGGACAGAAATTGAAGGAATTCATTGTCTTTAGAAAAGTCTATTTATCATGTCAAAATGTATGTTGCTGATATATTTACATATAAACACGTTATCGATATATATATATATATAATATTAATAGATCCGTCCTGATTCTGAAGTATAACTCATCGAATTGATTCTGAAACACAAGCAATGTGATTACCAATTATCCGATTTATGTAATTTTCTTCTTCAATCTGGCATTTATAACCAGATGCATAACAACGACACGACTATTTCAAAGTTAATATTGATTTTTAAAATGATTTTGCTGTTGGCCAAGTATCTAAAATACGATCGAAATTAATTTACTTTGTGAGAATCAGATTCTATGTCCATCAATTTAATCTCTCATTCGACATTCTAGATCGAAGAGTATTTTTCCTTCATTCTTTTGAATGCAGAGGAAAAAGCGTTTTCAATAAATTAACGAGCAATTATTTATTGTGACATTGTCACAATGCCGGGCTGCAATTTTTAAACGTATTTTTAATTTACTTCATTAAAATATATGCTCTTCACCTCAAATTACTAGTTGCTTGCCCCTGTACGTCATACGAATAGGGAATTTACATACTATAAGGTTACTGACCAGTACAAAATATGATTTAAGTTGTTTTCGAAGGTGCCGAATTTAAATATTTGGTCCACTTTTTGCTGAAATTCGATTCGTTGGAGGTTACCGTTTGATATTCGGATGTGAATGGTACAGTTTCTTAGAGTTAACATTGGAAAATATTACGATATATGAAAAATTTGACGTACATTTTCAATTCCTGTCTACTTCGATGGTCAAGTGACCATTGAATTTGCGCCGTTTCGAACCATCCGAGTATCGCGATAAGCGTGACAATGGTAGGCTGAAATAACCAAACTCTTTATATGCTTTTCGTTTTAGTGTTTGCTGTATTACAGTATTTGATTTATATAACTACAGAGACTATTTTACGTAAGAGTTTATCACACCGAGTGATCAATCTAACACATTCTAAAAATTCTTTATTCTTCCACAGTACACAATTTATAGAATTTTTAAAATGTGTTAGATTGATCACTCGGTATGATAAACTCTTACGTAAGTTAACCTTTGTAATTATAAATCAAATACTATAATATAAAGGATAGAAGAACGATATAACC
Source organism: Centruroides vittatus (assembly GCF_030686945.1). Taxonomy (NCBI): domain Eukaryota; kingdom Metazoa; phylum Arthropoda; class Arachnida; order Scorpiones; family Buthidae; genus Centruroides; species Centruroides vittatus. The sequence goes on along the minus strand of NW_027122328.1, from coordinate 472,491 downwards.
TTAACGTTTGTTTTTATTTTTTCCCGGGCAACGCCAGGCTTACTTACTAGTAGCTTTATATTTCTAGCCTTTGTATCGATACAAATTCGTAAGTTTTTAATATTACTTTTACTTCTTTTATCTTTATATTTTTCTTTCGTTATGAATCGTGTACATTTTCTTCTGCTTTGACTTTCGGTTTAATTGTTAGAAAGATTACTTTCAACTTTAATTACAAATTAGTCCAAAAATAAAATGTGCGGATATAATATTTAAACTGATACACGTAATCAACTAATATCAAGTTAAAAAGATTTATTAAGTAAAAGTTTATATACACATTTAAGTGTTTTACATAATTATAATTGTGGCTTAGACATATGCTAACTGCGATATTTCCCTTTTCTTTTTATTCGGGTGTCCAGTGTTGACACGCACGTTGCTGGCGAAAATCCATTATTTTTCGGTCAGAATTTTACCAATCGAACATCCTCGGTTGAGATATTTGGAACGACCGAAGACGGTGCTAAGTTGTCGCCGTCGACTTTAATTAACTGAAGTGGAAGAACACGTACTTCGTTAGCAATAACGAAGGACACGTATCATTCCAAGTACCGTCAGCAGGAAAGGGAAGACGCCAAACCGCCACAAAAAGTCACATCCATGAATGAAGTCGAGTCCGGTTCATTAGGTCACAGCCAGGTAAAAGTCCAAATCCGGGTAAAAACAGTCACAATCAGGAGAAAAGTCACATCCGGTGAGAAGACCTCGATGATTTACTTCTTCCAGAAGAAGAAGAGCTTCTTCCACCAAGGCTTCTTCTTACGCTTCTTTAGAATCGATTTACACTCCTCTTCCGGTCCTTCCTCGCGTGCCTGTCTCTGCACCGACCATTCCGGAACATCCGGATACCTCTTTTCCAGGTAGTCGATGACAGACGAGGTGCTTTCATTGGGAGAGATGACAATGACCCGTTTCTTGTCGGGTTGACCGGATTTCTCCTTCGCACCCTCCAGCACTTCTTTCGGTCGCACGCGAATCACTCGAATTGAAGAGGAAGACGATTCCCACGTCGAAGTGCTCTCCTCTGGACTGTCTTCTCCAGAGGTATTCCATTTCTTCAACGCCTTGAAATTTTCCATTCTGCAAGCAAAAAAGAAACCAGCTCTAAATTAAGACAATATTAACAAGTGAAACGAAAATGTAACAATATATATATAGGATAGAAAATTATAGAAAAAGTTCGTTTTAATTCTAATCACAAATGAATATAAAGTTGTAATGGAACCATAAACATCGTCGACAACATTAAAATTATTCATTCAATTATTATGTATAATAATTAAATATCTATGGTTTACAAAAAGTTATGCTATTCTGTTGATTTTCATTAGAACTAATGAAAATATTCTAGAAATTAAGAGAAAACAAAATGACGAATAAACTCATTTATTCTAATTCGTTAATGTTTAGATAAATTATAGCAGTGCGAATGTCATACGGGATATAATGTGTATGCATATGTAACATACACACACAAAATTATGGCGGGAAACGACAGAATTTATTATTCGAGTTTGCTTTAACACTTCGATTCGATTGACGAAAATGAACAATGAAAAGATCAAATGCACTTCCCCAGAATAAGTCAAAGGCTGGATTTTTTACTTTGAAGAAACCGCACAACGATTGTTATCGAAATATTCGTTCTGGGAAAATTATCGCCGCTAATTGTGATTTAGCGCCTAACGATGTTAAAAAATACCTAAATCTAGAAAGATCAGGGACTAAACTTACCGAAAATAATCTCTTTTACTACTGCAAAACTCAGAAAACGCTCGAAACAATCGCATTCGAACAAACAGCAATTCAATTGTCGAAATTCTATTGTTGCGTCGCGACTCAGTTTAATGCTAAAAATTTCGATTTTTTGACAGAATTTCGGGGTTTTCGCGTCTGTCTTTCTATAGAGACAGATCGTTCTTCTTTTTGTCTGTAGTCTTTCACTCATCCTCACAGACGAGGTAGAATCAATTTTGTTAGAGTTAAGATGTTCGAAGACTCTCATAAACTAAGTAGATTTGAGTAGATGAAAACAACTGCTTATATCTCCAAAACAATACCTGTCAGATTAACTGCCGTCAAGCATGCGTATATCAATTGTTTCCAAATTATTACCGTTTATCTTAGATGTACACAAAACACAATAAAGTATGAAACCTTCATTCAATGACTACGTTTTACAGTCGTAATTATTTCAGTACGGAACGTCGTGATATCGGGGACGTCAAGTAACGGTTCCGACAATAATCTTAAATATTTCTAAAAGTTAAAAAGTCTTTTTTTCGGAAATTGTTTAATTACATTCTTCCACTTGTTTTGTCTTTCCCTTTAGGAATCGATTTCTGGAATTTCGTTTCTCTGTCTTTCGAGTTCGCGTCTACAGCATCCTTTAAAATATCATTATATTAAATAAAAACACTGCATAAATCCTAGAATATTCTAGAATTTATGCAGTGTAAATATTCTTAATTCTAAAAAAGATGAGAAAATATGATATAGGCACAAACATGTCCATTTATATATACAGGTATACCTCACCATACGTCGGTAATTGGTTCCAGGAGAGGCGACGTAAGTCGAATTTTATTGTGTAGTTAGGACGTAAGTCTAACTACGGTGGAAAATGCCAATAATGAGCACTTAAAGACCGTTCACTCTATCAAGTAAATTACGCAGTAACCCATCATTGATGTTAACACAAAGAAACTTTTGTTTCTTATGGAACGAAAAGTATTTTTTCATAAAATTCTGAGATATTCTTATAATAAATAACCCTTTTTTTAATATAATATATTAAAATTTGTTTTAAATGCGTTATATATATATTTATATCCTGTATAGAGGACTCACAGGATGGATTGTTTAATTGTTTCATTCTTATTATAAAGCCACTGTTTATATTGATTTACTAGCTGTTACTCGCGACTTCGCCCGCGCGAATTTTTCAAGGAAATACCATTTAAATTCAGTATAACAACTATGATAAATGTTAAATAACACCTACCGCTGAGAATGATGGAAATTGCAGAAAATCAAACGAACTGTTTTCAATTTGATAAATTATCTGAAACGTTTACAATCGTTCTATAATCAAACCAATGTGCAATAACAAATTCGAATTTAAAACGGTTCGGACATTTGGTTAAAAATCGAAATATATAAAACTATTTTTATCAATGTCTGAAATGTTATCAATTTATTACCCATAAGTACTCAATGAAGACTAAACGTAGTTGAAAACAAAAAATCTCATCTAAAATAGTACAGTAGAAGCCGTTCTTCAGGTTAAGCCTTAATCTCTCCCTCTCCCCTTTCCCGCGGGGAATTTCGAAAAATCCCTTCTTAGTGTGCGTTTTCATGACGTACCCTGTGTACCAAATTTTACCTCTTTCTTTAGGTTTAGCGGTTTGCTCTGGGCGAAGATGAATAAATCACTCAGTCATTCAGTCAGTCAAGATGAGTAATTTTATATATTTAGATTTATTGAAAAAGTTATGAATTTTGGAAAAGATTGATTTTTGTGATTTTATATAAAATACGCATTAAAACTTGTAAATATTTCTTTAATACTCTTGACGTATTTTATCTCAATTTTCAAATTGTCATTGTCAAAGCATAAGTTTATTAAAAAGTACTTTAATAAAGCATTTTAAGATTTATTTATTGCCTTACAATTTACAGATTTAAGGCCATTGAAAATTAATGAATCCAAATCAAAATGTACTAATCACGATTAAAATTTCTGCAAAATTAATACTATTTTATGTACATTTTATCTGTAAATTCCACGTATTCATTTTTCTTTCCGTTAATAACAGTCATAACTGCTCCTGGTTTTCCTTCTTCGATGAGCTGAATGATTGCTTCTCCCACTTCACTTGGTCTGAAAATTAATTATATCATTATTAATTAGAATAAGGACTTAAAATTTTCTGGGTATTTGTGAATTTCAGACAATTCTATTCTTAACTTAATAATAAAAACTGTCATTGACAATTTTGGAAGTGTTTTTTTATTCGAGAAGCTTGCAGCTTCTTAAATGAAATCTTTACTTATCCATAATTTTTATGTAGAATGCACAATGTAAGTGATAGAGTGTCAAGTGTTGAGGAAATTAATTGAATTGAAATAACGTGACTTCCGGTGTAAACTGGAAATTCCTGAATAGTTAATGGGGGCCTCCTGCCCTACGGTTTACACATCTGCTCTCGGAGTTCATCTATCCAACTACGTTCACAACAGTAAGGAAAGACGAACGGAAAGTCGAACAGACGTCAATGGGAAGTTATAGATCTACAATGTTTTTTTCAAATTGCAGCTTAATGATTTTACTTTATATCTTTGTTATTAATTTTATTATTTCTTTAAATATCACGATTAATACTTACTCTAAAGCAGGATTTCTTTTCAGAAATTTTCTCGTCTTTTTCCCTTGGGATTTTACGAAATTTTGCATCATTTCGGTGTTTATAGTACTAGGGCATACACAGGTGAATTTAACTCCACTTTTTTCGTAATTTAACTATTGATGTAAGATATAAATATATAATTTTCTTATACCTAAAAACAATTTTTATTATATTGTCAAATATTAAGTCAATTGAAAATAATACAGTTTATTGAAAGTAATAGTTGCTGTTACCGACCGAAACTGAAGCCAAATTTTATACAATGTAACATATGAAATGATGACAAATATCCCAATATTCGAAAGAATATTATAAAGTAAAATTAAATGTAAACATTAATAAATAATTAATAAATACAAAGACCAGGACAATAACAAAATATAAAAATATTTGCAAATTATAAGAAACAAATTGTCTTTACAATTTGTTCTTTACAGTGTATCCGACACACAACAGTCGTATGTAGTCACAGCACTTTCCATTTTTTTTTCCTTTTAGTCTTTCCTTCACAAAAAGGAAAGACTAAAAAAATGGAAAGTGTTCAGTCCAAAAGGAGAACTGAATTTCTTCAGTCCTCTTTTTGTCTCCACTGTGGGCACTAAAGGGGCCATTTTAATCACACTTGTCATGAGTTTGGCCAGATTTACAAGGCGAGATTTGGCTCTACAGTTCCTTTAATATGCATATTCCATAAGTTTTCTATCGAATTTTGTAAGTTTAGAAACAAAGTGTAATTATTTTATTTAAATTGCAGCAGTGGAATGTGGAATATATGAAAGATATGGTTCTATCGCCCTCCATCTCCAGGTTGCAAAACCTGAATTTGCTGCAGTTTGAACAATGGTATGCCACTGACCTGCTTAGAAGTCACAGGGATTCCGATCCAATAATCGTGTCTAGAGGTATTAGCAGAACATATCGTTGACCAGATTCACAATTTTCTTCAAAAGAATATAGACCAATGATAAAGGAAGCTGTGAAAACGCAAACACCGTTACCTTTGGTAAGTATAATGGAGTTTGATGGTGAACGTGTGGATTTTCGTCGGACCAAATGTTTTGCGACTCCATTATACCCAATTTGTTAGAAAACGTATGTAAACGTATAGCATTAAAGGAAGCGTTAAAAAACGTACGCACATTAATGGGACGGCAGCGTCAAATTTTGCTCTATCATTAAATTTAGAAGTAAAAGTTTTCCTTCAAAAATCGAAATCATATACTCGTGATAATATGTATGTGAAATTCGGTTAAGATTATCCCAATAAGTCTTTGTATAGAGAGTTACTAAAACTACATTTTAATTATGATTGTCCTTTTCTATTAAATTTTTATGGTATCGAGCATTAATTTATCTTTCGAGTTTATTAATTTTATAATTTACTTTACAGATTAAAATTTCAGAATGTAAGAAGCGTTTCATTTTTACATTTTTTTTATTCTCGCGTTTTGTCGAAAAAGAATAATGTCTTTAGTGGTCGAGTGGATAACTCAGCTGAACACACGTAGTTCGCAGATTTCCTCTCGAACTGCAGGCTGACAGCGTGGAGTTTCCCGGGTTTTAATCTTAAAAAAACCCTAAATAGAAGCCAGTTTCCTGTAGGAAAATCTTGTAGGGGAATCTTTCCATAGAAACATTTTTCTTGGCATTATTGCCCGTGTATTGAGATTCGATCATTTTAACCCCATCCAAAAAAAGAACATTCGTTACCAGTCTTAAAACTTTGATGCAGTAATACAGCATCAATTTAAATAGATCAAACTATAAATATATCATTTTGTATTTTATAATTATCATAAATCTAAATTGAAATTTAAATAATTTTGATGTTGCCTCCAAAATTTAACAGTGCCCACCAGAGATCAAGTGGAATAAATCTGAATAATAGAATCCAATGGTCTGGAGACATGGAGATTTCTGTGTTTTCTTCACATAAATAACACCTAAGTTGGGACCAGTTTTCCTTATAAAGAGTTTCCAGGCAACATTCCTCTCAACACATCCTATACGTATTGCGCCATTTTTATTTTTGCCATAAAACCAGACAGCAACAAAGTTTCGAATTATAAAAAAAAATGTGAAAACGTTGATAATTATGAGTATTTTGTTCTAAACTGTTTTAAATAGATAAGCACATTATCAGATTAGGACGACTTTACTTACTCCGAGACATCTTGTAAACATAATTACACCGGCTTTACTTGCTGAATAGATAGATAGTCTACAGGGTTCGAGGCCTGATATAAGTAAAATATATACATGAATTAATTTACAGTACACGTTTATTGCTCAAAATGAAAATACAGAATTTTTAAATACCTGCCACAGAACCGACATTAACAACAGCGCCCCCATTTCCTCCATTATTCTTCCCCATGTATTTTGATGCAATGTTGCAACCGTATATCACACCATTCTACAATAATTTTTAATTATAAAATTCATCTCGTAACTACTAAGAATGAAATTTTAACGAATGAAAAGTGTTCGGACTTACCAAATTAATATCTACAGCCTTATTTTCTTGAGAAACTCCTGCATTATTTACTAAAATATTTAAATCCCTTATTGTCTGTTTGGCTTTCAAGTAAGCTTCTGTAATTGAATTAATTTAGTGAGAAATAACGGCTATGTCGTAAAATTGACAGTTTATAACAAGTTGTTTTTGTTATAATTTAAAATTATACGAGTACTATTTGTGTCAGCATACTAATCTTGAATAAAACATCAATTTTTTTTCAATCCGTGAGAAATATGATATATTTATGTGAGAATCGAACAAAACAGAAAAATATCTATCAACGAGCTGCGTAACTTTCTCGGCTGTTATAAGATTTTATTTTTAAAATAACATTTTTATTATTTATTATAAATAAGGTTTTGTTATAACATGGAGACGTGCGAAAATCCCAGAGGGTAAAATTTGACACGATTCCACTACTATAAAAGCTAGGATACGTCGACTTTCTTACTTGAGACAGTACTAACTAACGCTCTTGATCTTGATATCTTATGACAACTTTCCCTCGAGTCTTTGTCAACTCTGAGTGAAAACCATGGTTAAATATAACTCAATATTTATTTGAGGACAGAATTTCTGGAAAAATATTTATTAGAATTTATTAATATACTGTATTAAATATTTATTTCTTCGGATGTCTATTACGTAACACAATCATCAATAAGTTATATTTCGACAATTACACTGAGATGTAGAGTTTCGTTACGTTTTTTTAAATTTCATTTTTTCTATTGTTTATTCAAGATTAGTTTTCAAAATATATTATAAGAAAGATATTTTAAAATATAAACGATATATTCATAAATTAATTAGATTTGAGCGCTTAAATTTCTAAAATACAATAAATACCTTCAAATTCTTCTGAAGAGGACACGTCACATTTGACAAAAATACAGTTTGATTCTCCATAACTCTTTTGCAACTCCTCCACTGTGCGTTGACCTTTTTCAGAATTCACATCCGCGCAGCAAACCTAAATATTTAGACAATTTTAATCAAATATTTTTATAAAACAATTGATTTATTTGAATATATTCTTGAAACATTTCGTTTTTATTTTCTTACTTTCCCCGGCTCTGTTATATATAAGTTAGAAAGTATGGCGGTAGATCAGAAAATGACCCCACAAGATTTTTACGTTTCTAGACTCAGTGGATCTTGAAATGTCTACAAATGCAAAAAAAAATTGGAAATTTTTCTATGTATATGGATGTGTGGCTGGGTTGGAAGCACAATTTTTTCACTTCATTTGAAGATCAATAACTTCGGTGATTAAAAGTCGAAAAGATGAAGAGATAGTCGGGGTCGTATGTCATATTTCCAGTAGGGTCGGACTAAATGACGAGTTTATTCGTTATTAAGTCTATCAATTCCCCCTGTCGTACGTCTGTCTGTCTCTCTTAATCTCGAGAAACGAGTTAGATAGATGAAATCCGAGACCAGATATGGAAAGCGTAGGAGCAAGAAGTCCCGATTAACGTATACGAACTATCGGTCTGGACCACAAGTCACGTTATTTTAAATCAAACAATTTTCCCTGTAGGGAGTTAGATAGATGACGGCATGACTGTTGCTAACAGGAAAAATATGATGCTCAGGGGCTTGATAACAGGAAAAGTATTACGTACAGAAGGAACACACTATTCATATAAGATGGAGAGTATATGTTTTAAATTAAATAAATTACAAAGACACGATTAAAAATTGCATCCCGGCACTGTGACGATGTCACAATAAATAATTTCTCGTTATCATTTAGAATTTTTTTATAAAACTCATCCCTACTTTCAAAATAAAGAGTTTTGCCATTTCATAATAGTTAAAAACATAAAAAGTTTATTAATAAAATATCGTAACAATTGGCGCTACTAAATGACACCGGGAAAGCTATGTAACTCCTTGCTGGAATTTTGTTTGTTCTTTATATTTATCTGTTTTTGCACAGGATTTGTATGTTTTTGGAGGGACATGTTTGAATAGTAGCAAGAATGATTTGTTGTATTTCGATAATAATTAAATAAGGTGAAGCATTATTTTATATTTAACATTTAAAGACATGGCTCCAATTCATGCAAAATTTTTTTCTTTCTTTTTTTATCGGAACTCTCCCATATAACAAACATGTATATTTAAATAACTTCATTCTGTTTAAAATTTCATTACTAACTTTATCTTGAAATATGTTATATAACGAAAGAAATTTAAATTTTATAGCCTAAAAACTTTCTAGAATTTTATTTAGTATGAAAATCATGACGACTGGCAAACTATAAGTAAATAAATAAGCCTATACGATTAAATCTTGAATATTTAAAACAGATAATTTTGAAAGCGATAATTTTACAGAAGTTACTAAAAATATGTGAAAAATCTTACCTTATATCCTCTGCTTAACAATGCTTCACAAACAGCTCTTCCTAGTCCCTGTGCACCGCCTGTTACTAATGCCCTTCCACTTTTCACGTTCATCTTCTTTGATCTTTTTTCCTTACAAACCGTCACAAAGTCAAGCGAATCTTCGGCATCTCATAAGTAGAAAGATAAAACTTTAGAACTAGATAAGAACTGGAAAGACAAAAATTATCTCTGTTTATGATAAAATTGCTTTCAGACAATGAGTTATCGTTTAAGTTCAAGAGGCGTATAGTTTCAATAACGACCAATTTTTTCTGAATCTGAAATGTAATGGCTTTGGATGTTGCCGATTTTAAAACTAACTTTCAGTTTACATCGCCCTTTCTCTCCCTTCTTTCTGCTTTGAGGCTACTTTAGGAATTTATAGCAATCATCATTCTAAAGAACAGACAAATACATAAGATCGCTTGCTTAGATAATTTTTTACAAAATGGACGTAGACGTTACTGAAATTATACGTGTCATATAGAGTATAAGATATTGCATTGACTTACTTAGTATTTTTTATTATATTCAAATGTTATTGTTTACAATTCCAGTAATCAAAATCTGAAAGTAAATTCCTTATCGAAAGCGAGAAACGTCGACTTCGTAAAATAAAATTTAGATAAGATTTTTTTATATTTTAAATAAAACGTTTCAGGATTTAAGAAGTATTTTTTTTAACTAAGATAAGTTAGGAAATTTATGTAAATTTACTTAAAAAGAATTAAGTTTGAGTGCTCTTAATCCCTAATTGAAATCAACTTGTTATTTTCATAGAATCAAAATTACTATATAAAGAATAATAAATTGAATGTTTATCTATTTCCATATGTTTTGAAAGGATTGTTATTGATAAATATAAGATTTTCTAGGCTAACAACATATAAAATCGGTATGGGTGGCAGATATTTGCTATCAATGTAGCAGTCACGAATTACGATATATTTCTTAATATTGTTGTTTTAATAGCTTTATCAAGTGACTAATAGCAAACATTCTCTCGATGTAAATAGAAAAGTGCATTTTTAATATTATTCTGCTGACATTGTTCATTGATATTTAAAATTTTATGCAGTAACATGCAATAAGTCATACGAACTAGGGTTTCTCAAACGGGACCCCGGCTGTTTTTTTTAACCCGGGAAATCCGGCAAATACCTTAAAAATTCACTTTTTTTTATTTTACGTTAAGGTTGAGGACATTTTGCAAATAGAAAGTATAATTAACTCACAAACTGTCAGAATACATTTGTATTTATTAATTTTAAACCTACTTATTAGTTTTTTATTAATTTTTGCTCGTTATGGCACGTCACAAATGGTCAATAATCAATACGTAGCTTATTTGTGGCAGGACTCTCAAAATTCTTTACCAGTAATATTTGGAATAATTGCTTACGCGTCTTAATTTTTAACCATGCCCAGTAGCTTCAATGACTGCGTATCGCCAAGTTGTGCAAATTGGCAAGGATACAAACGAGTACGAAGTCAGCGAGTATGAAGTTTTTCTTCATAATCTGATTATTAAAGACAAACGAACTGTCGAATTATTGGGCTATGATGTTTCTATTAAAGTAGTCGAGGTACACAAATCAAGAATACTAGGGAACAAGAGAAGTACTACAATCTCAAAAACGAACTAGAAATCTTTCAGGATACAGGTGAAAAACACATAATAATAATTGTCTTCTCTTAAATGCATTAAACACGATTCCAATCACATCAATTGAATCGGTAAAGGCATTCTCGGTAGCAAGACTTTTCATTACTAAAATAAGAATTAGATTGAGTGTTTGGAGTATTGACCATCTTTGGTTTTTAAAATCTTATAAAAATTTACAATATTTTGTATTATATTTTATTTAAAAGTTCAAAAATTACCTTCTAAGTTAGAAGTTTGATCTAAATTCATTTTTCTTTCAATTTTCAACTCAATTCAAAGTCATTTTTTGTTGTTGTAGCAGTTTCCAGCAAACTTTAATAAATTTTTTCTATTTGTAAAAAATTCTACGTAATTCAAAGGTAATTTTTAATATATATCTTACACAGCATTATTAATATGATTTTCGAGGTTGCAGAACGTATTAAATTACTTTAAAAAACGAAAAATAATTATATCATTAGTTTCATGATATTCTGTATATCTTAAAAATAATTAATTTTGTCCCGGGGTTTCCCGGGATTCCGGGAAACAGTTCACTTTTATCCCGGAATCCCGGGACAAGCAAAAGATCGGGAAATCAGAAACCCTAATACAAACGTTTACTTTAAGAATTTTTACATTTTGAATTCTAAATAACGTCTCTCCTCTTTCACGTTATCACATTTACAGTATTTCTATTGTCTTAATCACACCAACAAACGATATAACTTACATGTCTAAACGTGTTTTGTTTTTCAAAATTTCTTACGAATCATCTGTATTGCGTTTAGATTGCAGAAATTTTTTTTGAACAGTTCACTCTGAAGCACTCTTCTTTTTCCTTTTTTTACGTCCATCTTCTTAAGTGGCTTATCTACGTACGTTCCATGACAATTATTAAGTTTCCTCCACATGACTTACTGCATCTTTTTTTCAAATATTTGTCTCAATGATCTTAGATATTTTGCATTGTAGCAACCGATTTTCTTCCACTCCCTGGTTTTCTTTTCTACTTTCTAGATACTTCACATTTCTTCAAAATATTACATGCAGTTGGTTTACTATTACCTTCGCCTAAGAATGCTTTTTCGCATTTGTTTTGAGTGATTGGATTTATTTTGTACAACATGCTCTCTTACTACGTCCGCTTTTAAAGCCATTTTTCGGAATTGACTGATGAAAATGTTCGAAAAATTCGTGTGCTGTTGTGGTGAACGTCACCCTTCACACCTTAACTGTCTTGAAAAAGGAGCAACGTACCCCAAGTGGTATGAGTCATCGGAACAGTGTTCCGGGTAGATGTGTAGCATATACGTGAGAAGACAATAAACTCAGTTTTGTTACGATCTCGTCTCATTCGCTTGACGCAATGACGAAAAGTAAAAGTAATAGTAGCGAAGAAAAGCACTACACTGTAATTCAGCATGTGTAATGACATGATTTTTGACGCGAAGATTTCAAAATTATCTTTTCGAGTTCAAATGTCATTAATGATAAAAACTTAATGACAGTAAATAATCTTGTTGGGGCATGGAAGTATGTCACTTCTCCAGTATTAAATAAATACAGTTCGTGATTGCCTATAGGTCTCTCAATGGCTCTGCCTCGACGATTCATGTCGGGACTGCTTCACATTGGATTGTAACCATTGACATCACCGAGTACAAGGAATGGAGATGGCAGCTGTTAAACCAAGGTATCCAATTTATCCTCATTGACTCTGACATCTGGTGGCAAGTATATAGAACAAACTGTGACAGTTTGCCAATTGAAATTTTGACTGCCGCAGCTTGGAAATCAGTAGTTATTTCTACGGGGTCACTCAAAACAGATGGGGAAATGTGCAGCAGCTAAATTGGCTTTAGCTACTTTTGATAATTTTCAAAATACTGAAAAAACTGCTATACCTGTTGGAAAAAACTAGTTGTGATTTTACTACTAATGATGATGAAAATGAAACATAAAATTTTAATCAGTTTGGAAGAGAAAAACAAAATTTTATTTCTCAATAGAAGGTACAAACATAACAGAAGAACAGAATCAAACACAGAAAATATTGGAAAAAGAAGAAAAAAATCCTGTTATGTTATTAAATGAAGTACATCCTGGAAGTGAATTTAATTTAATTAGAGATAATGCATTAGTACCATCAGAAAGATTTACTATGAGTGTTTGTATTAATGGTATAACATTTGAAGGTTCTGGTCAAAATAAAAAGTTAGCAAATGCTGCAGCTGCAAGATCTGCTTTGAGCTGTTTATATGGAATCACCTCTTCAGAAACACGTACAAATAAAGTATTAATACCAGAAGCATGTGTTTCCTTAAGCCCATGCCAGTGGTACGCGTACCCCTGGGGGTACGCGAAATTGCATGAAGAGGTACGCGCGGCAATATAAAATCGGTCGATTTAAAATTTAAATGCATGAGATGAAGCAATCAAAAAACTAATGGGTGGATCATCAAAAATTCGGTAATTTACAACATGATGTCGAATGCACAAATTCGTTTATTAATAACTAAAAATATTCTCGAAATTTCATGAAAAAAATGCATTTCTGACAATACCTAAATGAAATTCTTATGCAAGAAACAAAAATTGTACAATTAACACAATTTGTGTTTGCGAAATTAATTTTGAAAATTTTTGTCGCTGTTATTTCTCGCGCGCGACAATGCGACTTCTCGCAAAGTATAATGAGACTTCACTGAGTTTAATAATCAGTTGCAACATCTCGCTACTAAATCGGGCTAAAATCGATCTCTTTCTTGAAATAAAAAAAAAATTATTGGGAGAAAAGAATTGATAGCGAAAAAGATGCTCGCGATGGTCGCGATTATCGCGAGCGTGGTTTTTTCGCCTAATTTTTCCTACCCAAAGGTCACGTTGGATTCTGTGAGACGCCGGCACTTTTTGACTTTTCTTTCCGAGTAAACGCGGCGCGCAATAAAAACGTTATTTATTGCATTTTTCTCAGTTCGAAGAAATTTGAGAACTTAAATTTTTTGAAAAATTTCTGAAAAATGCGACCAAAAAATCCACCAGAGGGCGTCTCACAGAATCCACGTGATCATAGAAGGGCAGATGGAGCGATGGCTGTTAGGACGCCGAAAGGCTAATGATGAGGTGTCAGGCAATACTGAACAGTCACATGTAATGATGTATCACCTTGTACCAGTACTCAGGCACAAAAAAAAAGAAACCTTGATAATAAGGAGCCATCTCTCAAAAAAAGGAAATATGACGATAGTTATATTCAGTTTGGTTTTACAAGGTCTGGGGACCTATTCTGAGCTCTTCCGATAACTGAACGAGAGCGATACACGGGACATTCGATAAGTCCCTTTAGCGAAAGGCCGTTAACGAACCTTAGACAAATCGCTATTTTGTGCTCCACGTTAAGTGGGTTTCGCTACGGGTAGTCGGTCGAAATGCGTCTGGGTTCCATGCTATCGATAGCTATTACGCTTTAACCAATCACAGTTTAGTTAACATTGTATTTTGTCACGTGACTGCAACCCGCCATTTTCTAAGCGTGCTTTTAGCATTGTCGTGTACTAGTGCTAGTGATATAGTTTTGTTTTGTTTTAAAATGTCTGGGTCTTTTTTTTTTTTTTTTTTTTTTTTAACTCTTTCCGCCCTGTGGGCACTAAGAGGGCCTCTTTTAGAAGGTCCATTATGGGTTCGGCCAGGCCCACAATGGGGCGACCGGGTGGTGAGGGACGGGGCCCGACATATCCGGACGGACCACCCCCGAAAAATTCCTGGGGATTTTCGACCCGTTCGGATTCGATCCCGGGTCCCCCAGAGCGGTAGGCTGCCACCTTGACCGCTCGGCCATCCGGCCGTAATGTCTGGGTCTATTACTGGATCTATTTTGTCAGCCCATCCGTTAAGCAAATATTTGTTTTTAATTTATTCTAATATTCTATTTTAATTTAATCTATCACATAAATTATAATTTATGTGATAGATAGTCATTTATGTATAGTGTATAGTTTACTGTTAAGTTACGTATATGGAATGTATTTTTTTTTTTTTTTTTTTTTTTTTACTAAAACTAATGAATTAAAGCCGACATTAAACTTAGATAAAATCTACAAAATAAAGATTTCTATTATTACATAATGCTAACATTTTACAATTATACAAAGTATGTCTAAGTTTCTTTGTATATTTCTATATAATTTCATGTAATTAATGTATTTTTTAATTCATTCATTAAGAATAAAACGACAAACGTTAATTTTGCTACAAGTTCTACTTCTATAAACCTTATAACCAAATTAGAATTAGTATTATGATTAAATGTCAAATGCAATACATCTTATTAAATGTAAATATTATTTGCATAGACACGGAGTGACTGGAAAGCAAACATTAAAAGTAAAGCCTCACAAATAAAAAAAAATCAAAGTTTCAAACAAGACGTGGGCCTTCAGTTAATCAAAAATTAACTGAAGTTGAAAAAAGAGTATTAAATTTAATCGGTGTTACTGCTGTCCCCTCTCTCCAATTGTTCGTGAAGTAAAATTATTCTTACACGAAAAGACGCCATGTTGTTTTCACTTTCGTTATGTTCCTAACGGCAGCTCGAGAGTGACCGATAACAAAAGCTTAGTTATCGCACGTGGCTATCGGCACCGAAAACGAAACGTACGGCTCGGAATAGCATTTTCACAGTTGATTAAACGCAAATCACGTGGTTCCGATAGAAACTGGTTTTTATCGTATTCGTTAGCTTAACGATACTACTCAGAATAGGTCCCCTGGAGACCCTGATTCCCCATTGCGAGTGTGTCGTTTGTGGAGAAACGCTGTCAAATCATTCGTTAAAACCATCTTTGCTGCGTCGCCATTTGGAAACATGCTAATTTCAAAGACCAATCTGTGTCCTTCTTTCAACATAAATTAAAAGATCTCAAACAAAGGCAAAAATCTATTGAGACACTCTCCTTGAACACGAATGTCAACGTTCTTCAAGCCTCTTTTAGAGTTAGTTACTTAATTGCCAATCAAGCAAAACCACACACTATTGGGAAGAATTTTATACTGCCTGCAGCAAAAGAGATAGTAAAATGTATGTTCGGAGAAATAAATGGCACGAGAACTTGATGTTATTCCCCTATCGAATAACACTGTCTCTCGTCCTATTGCAGACATGTCAGATAATCTGAAAAGTGATCAAATTCAATGCATTTTACAAAGCGATTTCTTTGCCATACAACTTGATGAATCCACAGACATATCAAAGTTGGCTCAACTTTTAGCATACGTTCGTTATGTTCATTCCAGAAAGTTTCACGAAGAGTTCCTGTTTTGTCGTTCCCTTCCCATTCGCACCACCGGAAAGGATATATTACGCATTGTCGACGGTTTTATAGACGAAAACAAAATGGATTGGTCAAAATGTGTGGGCATATGTACTGATAGTGCAAGAGCAATAACTGGTCGTTTTTCAGGACTTGTGAAGCGGATACAAAATAAACCTCCAGAAGCAAAATGGACCCACTGTGGAATTCATCGAGAGGCACTTGTTTGTAAAAAAATTCCAACCAGCTTAGACATCACTCTTAAAAATGCTGTAAAGATTGTCAACTTAATTAAGGCTCATGCCATAAACTCAAGAATTTTCGCAGCCATTTGTAAAGACCTTGGCAGTGAGCACGAGACCCTGTTGTTACATACTGAAGTGCGCTGGCTGTCCAGAGGAAGAATTGTTTCGAGAATATTTGAGTTGAGACATAAAATTGAGTTATTTTTGGTTGAGTATAAATATGATGAGTACAAACAGATGCTGAGTGACACTTTGTGGCTGCAAAAATTAGCTTACTTGTCAGATATTTTCCCAAAGTTGAATGAGTTGAATTTGGGCCTTCAAGGCCAGGATACAACCATATTCACTATGCAGAGAAAGTTGAGTCAACTATCAAAAAAATATCCTTCCGGACATCTTTGATAAACAAATGTAAATATGACCAATTTTCGAATCTTAAACTTTTTTTTTTGGAAACAAGTCGTTTCCAAAAAAAAAAGTTTAAGATTCGAAAATTGGTCATATTTACATTTGTTTATCAAAGATGTCCGGAAGGATATTTTTTTGATAGTTGACTCAACTTTCTCTGCATAGTGAATATGGTTGTATCCTGGCCTTGAAGGCCCAAATTCAACTCATTAAATGAATATGTAAAATCAGTCATAAAATGCCACTTACAAAATTTTTCGGCGAGTTACGCAGTTATTTCCCAGATATGGAAATAACTGCGTAACTCCGCCCAGTTCCATTCCGGCAATATTCCATTTTTGCCCAGTTCCATTCCGGCAATATTCCATTCCTGGTTGGAATGGAATATTGCCGGAATGGAACTGGGTAAATAACCCTTTTGCGAATAATTCCAACGACCACCTTCCCGTCTCTGAACAAGAGGAATTAATAGACATTCCATGCAACAGCAGACTCAGGAGTTGTTTTGCAGCGCAATCACTGGGTAATTTTTGGGCTGACCTAAAAGACATTTATCATGTCAGCGAAGCGGAAATAAAATACTTACTACCATTTTGCACAACATACCTCTGCGAAAGCGGATTTTCGGCCATGAAATCATGAAAAGTAAACATCGTCACCGACTTCAACTCGAAGATGACTTGAGACTGAAGCTGACCAAAAAGCAACCAGATTTTACAAAGTTGTGCAAAGAAAATCGTGCACATTTGTCACATTAAAATTAAATAACCTTATGTTATTTTCATTATTATTAGAATTGTATTTTAAAGGTAATAAATGTAAAAAAAAACTTATTCTATTTATCACTAGCTGTCTACCAACAGCTTCGCCCGCATTATGTCGAATTTTCTCGTGGGAGTAAGATATTTTCTCGCAGTAAAATGTAGCCTATATCCATCTTCAACATGTAAGCTATCTCTCTGCCAAATTTTATTAAAACCTGTTCAGCGGTTTAGACGTGAAAAGGTAACAGACAGACATCAGAATTACCTTCGAATTTATAATATTAGTGTGGATTAATATGAATTTCTGCTATAAGGGGTACACGAGTTTAGCTCTTTCTTGAAGTGGTACGCTGGAAAAATTAATTGGGAACCACTGCCTTAAGCAATAGCAGATAAAATATCTGATGTTATTTTAATATTGTTTGATAAAAATTTATATACTATCTCTTCTTTGAAACCGTGTTTGGTAATTTTTTGGACAATGAACCCAAAGTTGAGTTTTAAAATAAACACTTGGCTTTATTTCCATCATTATTTTAGTTGAGTACTCAACTAAAATAATGATGGAAATAAAGCCAAGTGTTTATTTTAAAACTCAACTTTGGGTTCATTGTCCAAAAAATTATATAAATTATATAAATTTTACTAGACACTACAAATATTATACATGTTTGTTTTGTCAGAATTATGTAATATTACGTACAGTACGTTGAAATATTTATATTAGCGAGATTGAGGCCGAAGTTTTAAACGCAAAAACGTGTACGTCGGACGTTCAGCACCTCTTTCCTGTAAGCCTAGAAGTTTGACAATGGCGTTTGGAAAGTCAGTGGAATCATGCTCGATATTCCAAACGCCATTGTCAAACTTCTAGGCTTACAGGAAAGAGGTGCTAAACGTCCGACGTACACGTTTTCTCGTTTAAAACTTCGACCTCAATCTCGCTAATATAAATATTTCGATATACGTAATATTAAATAATTCTGAGAAAACGGAAACACCTATATTTGTAGTGTCTCGTCGCGTCTTTTATCAAACATTTCAGAAATATTTCAATTCGGTGTAACGTATTTTTCGCTTTTTGCATTAAGTATTCGATAGCATTATTATTATTATAATCAATATTAATAATTCCTAATAAAGGAAGCAATTAAATAGATTTTAATTTTGTAATTTCATATTTTTTTAAATTAAATTACTATAGTAGATGGCGACATTTAACGGAAACTTGTAAACAATTGTGGTGTTTTATTTATTACAATAGGAATTCTAGCTGTGGTTCAAACTTCAACCCGTAATAAAAATATCACATATATATTATAATAATTTTCTTATATATAAATATCGAGTGTCACCCCATATTTATAGTAGGGCGAAATTAGTTAAAACTGAGATTGCAACAACGTATCAGGGCCTTCACGCTGCCTTCCTTCCCCTAAACTACTGGATCGGTTACCAAGGTTTCGTCTACTCGTTGTCCGAAGACTTTGGCTAACTGAATTCGTCCTTCCATCTGCATTCCCGACAAGGAAACTTCCGATTCTGCGGGATCTGCTATCTCCGCTCCCCTATCGACTACGAAAGAGTCGGTTCTCCCTTGTTGGTAATTCAGTCTCCCCCATGCCTTTCCGGGCTCGTTAGTGGTCGCGCGAGCCAGGATCTGAGCTTTCCGGGACTCTCCACTACCTTCCACCCTCTGAACTATTGGGACGATTGTCAAGGCAGGCCGTTTATCACCGATACTGTGTTAGTGTTGACGGATTCGTAAGAGAAATTTGATGAAATTTATTTATTTTTATGAACATTTATGAAAAGTCATATATTAAATATTAATAAATGGAACCATCGTCGCTACATGACGAAAAAATAAATCTTCGGTAATGATTCTTATATTAAAAACTGAATCCGTATGTTGATATCAAAGCTGAAAACAATGACTACACCGAACAGTCTTTTTTTCATTTACCAGTCCAGCAATTCAAAAACTCTTAGGATAGAAACAACTGTGTGCAAGAATTTTCCTAGTTGTAGTTTAAAAATTTTTAACCATCAGAAAATGTCAGCTAGAAACAACAAATTTCAAACACTAATGGAAAAGGGTTTTAACAACGAAAAACCGTATATATTACCGGGTATCGGCATCAAACTATCTGAAAACTTAGAAAGAAAAGGCCATGATAACGCATATAAGATTCTTGCCCAATTTTTGATATTAAACAAAAGGGAAAACTAGTCATCTACTGGATAAAAAAATTCAAGTGGATGTAACTCAGGACAGGCTGTCCAGCGTTGTGAAGCACTGAAAGCATGATGCAATCGCCATTTAATATAACACAAACTTTTTCAATGAAATGGACGATTTGCAATAGAAATAAGTTACATTAATTATTTATTAATTATTACTGGCCAAAGACTGATTTCAACGGCACCCCATGAGCAGCTACAGAAATTCAGAATTGGTGTAAAATTTAAATTTCAGATGTATGGTCAAATTGTTTGTGCAGTTGCCATCACCAAGTTCTATACGATGGCACCCACTGATGCTCTCATCGTCATAGCACGGATGACCCCCCAGCCATTGGGTCATCCTGAATAAATACTTGTATCACCAGCTAAATCAACTAGCCGCATCAGAAATCGACATAAACCGTTTGCCGATTTTAATCAAAAAGTTTAACCTCCCTGCAGACATAAGTGTCTTAGGGAAATTCCTCCTGGAGCATGGTCTGGATATTAACTATGACTTGCATACCCATCATCCTGCCAATGATCCAGGCTACAACATTTACCTTGTTTACCCTGCGTCCGAAGTCCGGTCACCTTCGCCTCGCGACCGATCCTCCTGCCTGTCTTGGCTACGATCGCCAAATATTCCCGGCTCATCGTCGTCTAAATTCCTTTTCTTTAATCCCCGTGATTTTACGCGTTTCGGCATCTCCGTGCGAAAAGGTTAGATGGTCTACCTGGCCGGCGTTTCTCCGGCCATTACAATATTGCTGCTTCGTGGCGTTCCCGGCTCCTGGGTTCCCTTGCGTCGTAGTTCAGTCTTCTCCGTGCGGGTCTTTTCCGCTTCCGGAGTCGTCTTCCGATGCTGTGCGAAATCCAAATCCTGTCGACCATTCGGTACGCCAATAACACAATGAAAAGATCAAATAGTTCGTATCTCCCGTACTTGTTTGTTAATAAGGCGCCTTACGACCACCGACGAGCAATAACACTTTCTTCGGCCATGTTAGAACTCGGTCAGCCAGACGATCCAAATCCAATTTCCCGCTTCCACTTCGACCGACCAATCAGCAGCTAGGCTAGTAAATAGCGTGATGTTTCGCCAACCGTCTCTTCTTTCAGAATGTGCCACTAATTCAAATTTAGCCAATCGCGGTCTTCCACAATCTTTCCTCGGCAGCATACGTTACCGGTTCAAATTGTCCAATCATTTCATTACACGATATCGCCATGACAAATATGAAAGGCAAATTGAATTAAAATAAAGCAAAAATTCTGGACAAAGAAGAAAATAATTGCAAATAAATATTAAAAGGTCATTTACAAATTATAAAGCATAGAAAAAAATTTAATTGTATGAATGAAATTGACGGTTTACAGTTAAATAATAACAATTGGTCGTCTTTCATATGCATTAAGGGCGAAATATTCTAAATTTCCATCGTCGAAAAAGAGTTTTAGAAATGGTACGTACGTATGATTGAATTATTTTTTGGAAATCTTTAAATGTTGATTTATGTACACTATTCGTTGATATCTATTCCGTGCCATATTGTACATAAATTCTTGTTTTAAAAAAATATGGTTTATTCCTTTTATGAATAATAGAAACATTTTTTCCTCGATAGCATTTTAAACTGAAGACTAACTTTAAGTCCAAAGTGTACATTTTGAACGGAAAAAAGTAAAATAAAGAATATCGCTGTGTCAATCTACCACGTGTGATGTAATTGTACTTTAAATGTAAGAATGTTGCTATTCATATGAAGAAATCAATTACAAGACAATAACTACAATGTCATTTTTCTAGTTATATATTATTTAAAATGCTTTAATTCATATCTTACAGCATTAAGTGGATGCAAAATTTTAAAAAATAACTTCCCAATTCGTCTGTAAATACACGCGCAATTTTTAATGTTATATATTAAAGTTTCTTAAAAACCTTTTAGCCGCTTATTTTGAGAAAATCTTAAAATCGCCGAACAAATGTCTAATCGAGAATGAATATCATTTTGTCATTATTCTTGACGGCAGATAGAATGAAATTTTTGTGAGAAAAAAAACAAACACCCATGTAAAGTAAACGAAACTTTAATTTTATTAATTATGTTTAATTAATTTTGTACTTCATTAGAAGGTTAATTTAAATCGATTGAACAAATCATAAATTTTAAAAGAGAATAATTAAATTTTTATAATAAATTTAAAATTAAATTAATTGATTAATTCATCAATTCCCAAATTTGAATTTCTTAATTTCTCGAAATGTCTTCGGGTGTAGATTCATTCATTCGAATCTTTCGGTTGGCTTTTATTATCAACCGCGTTAGTTTGGCGGTTTCAAGCAACGAACGACCCAAAATGGCAGTCGGCGAAGAAACTTCAGGAAACTCTGCCAGCAAGTTCGTCTTTCCTAAAAAAAGTAAAAGTATTTTTATCAATGAAAAATAATAT
Organism: Centruroides vittatus; assembly: GCF_030686945.1. Lineage (NCBI taxonomy): Eukaryota > Metazoa > Arthropoda > Arachnida > Scorpiones > Buthidae > Centruroides > Centruroides vittatus. The sequence goes on along the minus strand of NW_027122328.1, from coordinate 450,065 downwards.
TTTTAAATATATGTGATCAAATATTACACATAATTTCAATTTTAAAACAATAATCAAATTAGTAAAAGGTGTTCAATATAAGTTCTTAATTGGGATGCAATTTGAAAAAATTGTAGAACTATAAATAGCCACTGTCGTCCGTCAACGTGTCTGACTGCCCTTCCTCGATCTCGAGAACGGCGTCAGATAGATAAAAGCCGAGAGAGAGCAGGTATGCAACGGCAGCTGGCCCAGATTAACTATATAAAAGCTTACGGTCTAAACCGAGTAAAGTGCTTTCAATTCAAAATTTTCCCCAGAATGGAGTTACATAGAGGGCCGGTATGATTACGTCATTAGAAGGAAAAGGATAGCGTACAGAGGCTAAACACCACTAATTTGAGATCGAGAAAGTATTTTTTAAATTAAATAAATTCCAATACGATCAAAAACGGCATGGCAACATTGTGAATAAGTCGCGATAATTTTTGCTCGTTTTGAAAAAAATTTCTTCCAGAATAAAGACGTATGAATGATAACCAATTATAAATGACATAAATTAAGCAAGTATTCAATTAATATTTTTACGAATCGCACGAGTAGAAATGGTGTATTTAAACGAAAATTTAAAAAATTCCGATTAAAAAGAGGTAAATTGTCGTCTGCAATTGCCCTTAACACGTTCACCTCTAATAGTAAATTCACAGATAATTTAATAAAATTAAAAAGCAATATTTAAAACATTTGTAACTTTACAAATAAAATTAAAATATTTACAACCTGATCAATTGTATTATTAATGTTTACATTAAAACTAAAAATTTATTTTGCTAATTTGAAACATTATTTCTTCCTTTGTACAGGTATAAAAAGTCTAAATCTTGGTGTCAGAATATGATTGTGAGTGAAGTTTAGGACGAAATATCAATTATATTATAAATCTAAACTAAGGAAAAAATATAAAATACTTTCTAACCTCTTTTTCATATTCTGTGGTGAATTCGTCTGCAGATGAACATTCGTAATCATCATTTTTCCTATCTTTCGATTCGGTCAATTCAATTAAGAATTCTGTTTTGTCTGTTTTCTTGTTTTCTAAAAATAATAATTTCATAATTTAAATTCTACATTCCTAACTAAAAGTATAATAAATACGCCATTAACTGTAAGTAAAAACTAAAAATATAGCGGGTAATAAATTTTCAATTACATTTCCTCTCACAAATTAATACAAGAATAAATAATTGATGTGTTTCAAACAGTAATTAGCCTCTAAAAATTAAAACTGCGATGAGTTATTCAATTTAAACTATACAATTATGATTTATTGCAATTATATAAAACCTGAAACTTATAAAGAATGTCACAGAGCAGTACAGATGTGTAATTATAACATAACCGCTATAAAACTACTTAGAACACTGATTTCTGTTCACAGCGACCGGATTAAAGAATCGAAAGTATAAATCACTTGGTATTAATATAAATATGTAATTTCCTGATATATTTCACGGATTGTCTGCTTTCAACCATAGTTTGAATTCAGATGCAGAAAATCCGTTCTATTAATACTTTGCGAATTATATGCCAGACATTAGTAATACGCTGCTGAGTTGTATGCACAAAGTTACTTTATTATTCTGAATACAAGATGAAATAATGTCTCCATTTAGTTCGTGTCAAATATGCACTGTAAGTAAACATTTAAAAATGAAAATTGAACAGCGCCGTGTCTTGTTTCCCACCTGACCAGAACACTCGAAAGACGTTATGCTGGAAAAAGCTGTCATATAACTAAAAAATAAGTGAATAAGAATAACGATTGACCATGGTGCATGCTGAATGTTCATATCTAAATAAATTCTAATTATTTAACACTAAATAAGTAATGTCGAAAACCAGAAGCTATCACAGTGACTTGTCAATTGTTTCTGTCCAGATACGTGAACATTTTGAAACATTTTTCACTCAATATATGAAATATTTTCATAAATAAAACAATATTCGGATATCAGTTCTTTATATTGGATTTTTATGACATAAACATCAAACCACTGAAAAACTATGCATGGAAAATTAATACTAAACTTCACAATGTACTAATAACACATCAGAGTGACAAATATCTGAATATAATTGTATTTTTTTTAACAATATTTCAATAAATTACTTTGAAAATTTAATAATTTTATTTGTAACATTACCTTCATCAAATTCTGTTATCACTGTTGATAGTTCTTCGAGCGTCATCGATGAAATAACAGACGGATCACAGTTTTCATCTTCAATATCGTCTGTCATGGAAGTTGTTGACAGATTAAATTCAAATTTTTCCTCTTCCAATTCATTTAAGTGATGAGAGGAAGAGGCGTTTTCTCCCGATAATGTCGTTGGGTAATCGAGGTTTTCGTCTTCGGATACTTCGTTTTCCTCCTCTTCGTAGATTATCCCCAAATTATGAGAAAGAACATGTAAACTCATCAGATCGTCTTTTAATGAGCGGTAATTTTCAGTTTCCATTGCCGAAATTTGTCTCGGGGACAATGGAGCATAAATATCCTCCTGGTGAACAGAATTATGAGAAATAAGATATTGAAATGTTTCGTGAAAATTACGTTAACTTAAAACAATAAAGATAAATGTATGTTTAAGAGTTTTATTATAAATGAACGTAATGCTAATTAAGATTTTATTACACGTTCAATTGAAGACAGAGGCAATAGAAAATGAACCCGATTGCCATCACAAACTTCAATTGTTTTCTCTTTATTAAGCAAGACTAAATTTATGTAATAATATAAAACATGTAGAGCAAATTTAAATAAACATTTACATCTGTGCATTACCAATAATCAGCTTTTAAGCGATGTAAGGATTAATAAGTTAGTTTCAAACAATTTAATTGAATTTAAACTTACGAGTGAGAACAATTCCGTTTCATCTGAGTCGTCCTCACACATTATATTTTCGATTGTCTTCGTAATATTAGAGATCTTTTCTTGTTCAGTATTTTTGTCTGATTCTTCTCTGCTGATGTCATTGAAATTAATTGGGGACTGTTGATTCGTATCACGAACACCAGTTTCAGAATCAAAAGCTAAAGTATAAAAGAAAAGCCATTCAGTTAATTGTTAACACAGTGAATTCAAGTGTTATATAAAAATTTGAATGAGTAAAGCTACAAATAGATTACACGAAATGAACGGATCAAATGCAAACTGACAAGAAATGTATCGAAGATTTACTTAAAAATATTGCAGTTACGTTTAATAATTTTACATTTGAATTTATTTCATATGAAATGTTCAGAAATACAATAAGTTTATGTTTACAAATTTGTTGAAAATTCATCAAGACATAAAAGTATAAATGATTTTACGGTAATTAATGTCTCGAGTGCAAATTATCAAACACATAAAGTCAATTTAAGCTATAACATTACTTTATTATTGTGTGTTGACGTGAAATGTCTGCACGTTTACTAATGCATAATGAAAAACGCTTGAGTATTGATAGAATTTAAAGAAAAAAATCTATATGAAAGGTGCTATATATATTGAATTTAAATTTTTAGTTTAAAAATTATTTTGCTTTTAAACAAAACGTTTCTTTACATATTAACATGAACGATGCGATTGCTCGTTGCTTTGTTCTTAGTCTCTCTCTTTATCACATTGGATTTTAATCTTTATTTATACGCTTTAAGTATTTGTATTTAAATTTCTTTATGTATATTTTGTCTCGGCTGCTGTACAAGACCGGACCTCAGGGGTAAAGCCTCTGCTTTTTTTTCCCTGTAGTGGCATAGCTGTTCATTTACAGTAGATATGCAAACATTTTTGTTTTTAATGTTTTTATAACAAGTAATTTGTCAAAGTTTTAACACGGGCATTCGGAAAATTTTATTATGTAGCAAATTTTCTTCTTTATCAGACGCCCTCGGTCCGAATCAGTACGTTAAATCAAAATTTTACTGTATTATATTTCACTAAATGAACGAACCGATGTAAATAACCAAAACTGTGAACAGCGAAAATATAATGTGTGATTTGGGTCCAAAGCTCTGGCTGCTTTTACCATTTCTCTATACTTGTTTTTTCTATTGATGGCTACAGTGTATTGCTTTTACTTTTTATCTATATTTATGTATTGATAATATATAAATAAATTAGCTCGGCTGCCTTAGCTGTAGAGATACAGCCTCGGCTTTCTTTTCATTCAGTTATTTGAATTACAGCTGTTCATACAGGTGTATTATATATTTAGTATGTTATGATTATTATAATATATTTAACGGAATTTACCATTAGCATGTGGATCTGATACAGCTTGAGAAGATTCAAATGACGAAAGCATGTCGGGTTTCGTATTTGTCACTTCTTCCCGGTTCTTATTTTCCAGTTCCGGGTTACTTTCAACACATTTGATTGCCCCGGATGTAACGACATTTCTGCTACAGAATATTCCGATTGGTGTGTTTGCATCTCATATGGAGGAAATTCTTCGAGAGGTTCACTTCCGTCCATTTCTGTTTGTGCCTGATGCTGAGATGCCTGCAAGCCGTAATCCACGACTCCGGATGGCGGTCCATAAATACCATCTTCAGTTGGAACTCGATAAGCAAGCATTGTGGGGGCTTGCTGATGTGGAAGATGTTGAACGCATAGTCCGTACCCTTGTGGCAGGACATACTAAAAAATTAAACATAGAATTGATTAGTTATAAAAATATCAAATATTGAACTTATTTTTAATTTCTAATTGAAGCAATCTAACACCACTTGTATAATTTATTTTCAATTAATTGAATATTAATTTTTTGCTGTACAAAAGAATAAGAAGTGATAATATCTACTGAAAGTATTATTATCAGAATTATAATATTTCTAGTTTCACGCTTAGAGAATTTCTTATAATTTGTTTCTTGTCAAGTAATAAATAAATATTTGTCTGAATATCTTTTACTAACACAATTATTTTTGGATTGTTTTTCTTATTTGCACCAAAATGTCCTGAAAATTTTCAAGTTTGTTATAGAGCATTAAAGTCAAGCAGTTTGACTTTAATGATAAAATTTTTTCTTCGGAAACATTTATATTTTGTTACTCGAGTGTTTATTTAGTGTCTGATTTAATTAATACAAATAACAAAGAAGGAAGAAGCTTTTAGTTTTAAATCTCGGACCTCAAAACACCGAGTATTGAAATTCTTGTAAATATTAACGAGTCACTCAGTAAAATAAGAGACACGAAACACTGTAATCTTGATAGTAAAGTTTTAACACTATTTTTAACAGAATCATAAGTTTTAATTAATTTTAAGATTCTGTATCTGGCAAATACTTTGTCTTATGTTTATTCTTTGTCTTTTGTTGCATGAATTTTTAAGTGTTTATTCCAGGATTAATTAAGAATTCCTATTGACATGATATTGTAATTGCTAAATCATAGAACTTTCTGCACACATCCTAAATATTTCTGCATTCGGTTGTTGTGTGAATAATGTTTACAGTATTTCAAAATTTCTCTTTTCACTTACCTGATAATCATACGTTACGTAGAAACCATCTTCGTACGGGAAAATAGTTTCGATACAAAAACATCCAATATCTGTAAACAATAATTTTATAATTATTAAATGTAATTAATGGCAGTCGGTCATTTTCTTTTTTTAATCAATTCATTGAAATGAAAAATGTATTAATGATATTCATCGCAGTTTACAAGAGAATATTTTCATTTATTTTCTAATAGTTATGTTAATAATTGCGGTGAATAGGGTACTTTTATTTATATTAGCTACCTGCGGTCATCTAATGAATATAATTATAATTACAGTATATATAATAGAATAAGGTAAACTTACCTATTGTATTCATATTTAAGCAAATATTTCGCATTAAATTAAATCGCATCGAATAGTCTTCGACAAATAGCTTAACTCGCTTCGACAATGGCCAAAACTAGAAGCATTTATTGTTAACGCAACGATAGATAATAAGTATTGTTGCGCGTCGCGTGCCACGCGCGTCACGTGCGCCATAATCAGTTAATTACTTATTTCACAATGAAAAACCTAATATAAAAAATCGGCTGGCTAACGCTACTTAACATTACTCTATTTGCCGCATTTTACTGGTTTTGTTATTATTCGTTCGTCAAAAACCTGTCTACGAATCTCGATTTAACATTTTTCTTCGGCGTGTCGCGTGGCGTTGCGTTTCTTTATTAGTTTTTATTTATTGCAGCTTTGTGTCCACGGGGAGAAACAAGTAAAATAAATTGCAGGCAGTAAGAAAAATTAAAGTAATATCAGTAAAAAATTTTGAAACTACATTCCTTTGGCTTCTTGCGTAGATATCTCGTGTATGAGGCAGCTAATTTATCTGTGAATCTATCTCTCTACTTAGAATCGTTTGAAGTTTATGCACTGTTTTATTTGTTTGTACAGTGTATAATCTTCTTACGATTTATATGTGTTTTATTTTAATTATTTCTCACTCGACGTTATCACGTGTCTTCTGTAGTGTCTTCTTTTCGCTAACAAACAATACCACTGTCTATCAACACTATTTGTTACATTTCTACATTCTGTATTTTATTTCATTTTGTTTCGATAATTTTAAATTTTGAAATCGAAGAAATATTTGAAATTACAAATAAAATATAACGAATTTATTGAATTATAAAGTTTCTATGAATTTATGTAACCTACTTGCGTAGTAAATTCATTTCGGACAGAGATTTTCTACATAAAGTTGCTGAAAAATATTTTTATTGAATGTATTACTTTTATATTTGGATATTTTGACAATATTCGTGGCACTAATTGCTTCTTGGGCATTAAAGAAAATATATTTTAAAAATCAGACCCTCGTAACAGGTTGGTACAAAGATTTATTCATCCACGATAAAGTAGTAATTAGGTTAGGGTAGCAGTTATTATAGTAAACAGCTATTTATAATTTAAAATATATTAATACATTTTAAATTTTGTAGGCGAATTGCGCCAGAAAATTTGTTGACGTTTTACACTGTGCCTCTAGCCAAAGAAGCTTCAGAATTAATGGTCTCGTCCAAAGTAACCTTTATAAGTACGCGTGCCAAAATCTTCAAAAATAAAATATTCTCACGTGATAATCGTTTTGACAGGTTTTGATTGTTTAATATCTTTTAAGTATTGACAGAACCTTTGCAAATAATACACCATAAAAAAGCCAATAAAATATATAAGGAGATATTGAACTTTTACTTTTTTTAAATTGAACACTAGGTTATAACAATATAACTTACTAACGTCTAAACGTAAGGTTTTATTTCTTTACTATACCTTTTTGATGTTTTGAAACAACAAAAAAATCATAAATCAATATAAAATTTCAATCATTTAAAGCCTAGTTTTGTTTCTTAAACGTTAAATTTCATTTATTACTTAATAGAAATTAATACACGTTTCTGCTTCTTAATTATCCTTCGAGTGTTAAAATAATTTTTATTATTTACAGTTTTTTTTCTACACTAAAACTTAGTGCTTATCAGATTGTTTTAAAGATGTAAATGCTGCTGTTTTACATTTAAATTGTTTTATTTATTAGTTGAAAAATATCTTTGTAAATTCGTAATTCAAGATGGAGAAAAAAAGTCGTGAATGAACATTTGCAAAATCCACCATTTCATAGGCCATTCTTTCTATACACTGAAACGTACGTTGGTTTTCTTGTGCAGGGATCACGAAGTGTCCTTTCGTGAAATTTTGAAATATTCTCTTATAATAATTATCTGTAATGTAATTTCCAATACATTTATATGGAGTAAGTTTTAGGACTGCCATATATTTACACTGTACAGTAAAATAAAATCTGTTTAAATCAAAATAGCACGGTTTCCATTGTTGAAAGGTTACAGTTTTATTGGGCTGCAATTTCAAAAACTTGTAGACCTATAAATTTTCACTGTCATCCGTCTGTTTTTTCTTACTCTCGAAAATGGAGTTAGATAGATAAAAGATGAGACCAGGTGTGGAAAGCATAGGAGCGGGAGAACTCGATTAATTATATACAAACTTCTGATGCAAAGAGCTACTCAACTTTACTTCAATTCAAAAATTATCCACGAAAGGAGTTGGATGATAGGCACGACTCAAACGCTAACGATAAAGTATGATGTACAGGGGCAAGACACGACTAATTTGAGGTGAAAAGCATATATTTTGAATGAAATAAATTTAAAATATAATTAAAAATTGCAGCCAGGCACGATGATGATGTCACAAGAAACAATTATTGGTTTATTTATTTATCTTCTGTTTTACTGGGACTCAATTCCAACTCTATTTTATTGTATTTCTGTGCACGCTTATAATATGGTCTATTCAAGTAATTGTTTAATCTCATTAAAAAGAAAACTATATCGTTTTATATATTAAAAATTGTAACGAATTTTTCAAAAATAGATTAATTTTAATACAATATTTAGTTTAATAAAATATACATAATTAATCATTAATTGTTTTTTTACATGTACCAATAAATTTTGCTGTAATTTTCAAATTGTCGAGTCATAATTTGAAGAATTAACAGGATTTTGAAAATTTATAATTTATACAGATTTAACATTACTGAGAATAAATGAATCCTTTCGAATCACTAAGTGAAAATAAAACGTGTTGAATTATTTTAAAAATTTGGCGTTTGTAACTGAAAATATTTTGACTTACATTTATACAAAGTTAATACTATTTTAAGTACATTTTATCTGGAAATTGTACATATTCATTTTCCTCTTATTTAATAACAGTCATAACTGCTCCTGGTTTTCCTTCTTCTATGAGTTGAATAATTGCTTCAGCCACTTCACTCGATCTGAAAATTAATTACATTATTATTAATTTGACACGACTCGAAATTGACTAAAATCTTTCAAGAATTTCAGGTTTTTATTCAGAATTCTATTAGTTGATTCATAAACTTTGATCAATTTTTGATATTATTATTATAACCTTAGTTCATTTTATACGCTTTGTCTTCTGTATCAACATTACAGATATCAATAATTATTAATTTACAATTTGAAATTCGTACCAACGCATCTTACTTTTGTAATTTCTAAGATTTTTATGAAATGAATTCATTTAATAAAAACTTCTTGTTGATTTGCCTATCTGTTTCGAGACGCCATAAAAAACACTAAATCTTTCTTCTACTTGTACACACAAATTTCATATACCCTGTTGCTATTTTAGTGATTAGTAAATTTAAACTGTGTTCTTCGATACTGTAGGTTGTGTTTTAAATTTCTGAATTACAAATTATAACTCTTTGAACTGTTTGTTTTTTCTTTTAAATATTTTTAAACGTTTCTTGGATTACATAGATATTTTCGGTTAATGTTACCTACGGTTCTAAAATGGCGGTTCGTCTCTGATTCAAGGAAACAGAAGAAAAAAAAACAGTGGGAACGCACGTTTTAACCTAATCTAACCTAACCTATTCTAATAAATTACCATAATTATTACCAACCAAATTATTAGAATAGGTTAGGTTAGGTTAGAACGTGCGTCTCCACTGTTTTCTTTCTTTTGTTTCCTTGAATCAGAGACGAGCCGCCATTTTGGAACCATAGGTAATATTAACCATATTTTCTAAATATATTTAAAATATTTTATAAAAATGCATAAGAAACAACAAACTTTTTGCAAATAAACATCAATTTTAATAACAGAAATACCTGTCTTTTCTATCAAAATATTTCACTTTGAATTTCCAAATTTATTGAAATTATTAATTAAACATGTTCATAATTTTTTCTTATCAACTTTAATTTCTAAATTTATATAATTTATTTCTAGTTTAACATTTTACATCGTATTGAGTAATTAAATTGCTCATATGAACTGTAATAGAATTAGCAACGTATGGTCAATTCATACAGCCACTACACCTGTTTACGTGTTTTTAGTACTATTCAAAGGCTATGGATGACAAGTGACAAGCAGCAAGTGAGCAAACCAATGACGTAGTCAGTTTCATTAGTTTGTTTATTAAGCTGATTGCTACATAGACTCTTCTTATATTTGCATAAATTGAGTGTTTTTATAAAACACATTCTGTATAAGTTACATTATTTATATAGCAGTTTTTAATGGAATTTACTTAATTTATAATGGCTAAAATGGATAATATACAAATATACGAATTAAAAGATTCGCTTTAAAAGGGTTCTATTTTGCAAATTTATAATTAATTATAATTAAAATTTCACTTCAAGTAATACTTACTGCATTGGTGGATTTCTTTCTAATATTCTTACAAACACTTTATTGATATTCGTGGCTTTAGCATCATTTTGAAACATTTCGGTGTTTACAGGCGCTGGGCATACACAGGTGAACTTAATTCCACTTTTTGCATAATGGAGCTGTTGACGTAAAATATAAATATATAACTTTATAATCAGAAATATTGTAATAATAGCCGATTAGATTTTCTATTAACGACGATTCATTCGTTAATTTATTATTTATTACAATAAATAAAGAGATAGAAGAGCTTAAAGAGCAGTCGTAATTAAATGCATAACACAAGAAAAATCATAACAGAGTTCACTTTCGAAAATTTAACATGGCGAAACATTGATAATTGCAATTATTTTCACATTGAAGTGAACTCACTCAGCAAAATTAAATCACAAACAACCAAACACCTTAAGTTGCTGAGAAAAATTTAATAAATAACAAACGTTTTCAGCCAAATCTGTTGGCCATCATCAGGTTAAACAAATTCGAATGCAAACACAAAATGGAACAAAAAATTTAAATACAAATAAATAAAATAACGGATAAAATATACATATAAGAAAGTAAAAATTAAATATAAATAACAAAAATATATAAAAAATATGTATAGGTTAAATAATAAACTACACGAAACTCTAATAAATGCAAGAAGTGCATTTATCAATAAATTATACGAAATTCTGACAAATACAAGATATGCAGTGATAACAAAATCAAGGCATTAAATTAAGAGCTATCAAACCTCTTAATTAAATATTTCCATGCCGAAGGCAACCCTTCGGCATCCCTGGCATTAATGCAGGCATTATGTAATCTGCTCTTAAATATTTCAATTTTTTCGGCGCAAAACGCTAAAGTCGGTGAGTGTACAGGTTTAATGATGTCTGCTTCACCCCACTTGACTACCGAGCCTTCAACCTGTGCCATCTGAGATAGAATTGTGGCGTTAGATCTTTTGCTGATGTTGTATTTGTGCTCCCTCAATCTAATCCCTAAGCTTCTATTAGTAACTCCAATGTAGTTTTTATTAATGCCTAGTTCTTGGTTTTCATAAGGAATTTTGTACACTCCAGCCATTCTTTCTTTATCAATACGGTCTTTGTCGTTCCTTAATAATTTGTACAAGTTGGGAGCCCTCTTGAAAATTAACTTGGTATTTTTGCGGGCTGAGATTTCCTTCATGATAGCTTCTTTCTTTCTGTCATACGTGAACTTTGTGAATTTGCGGAAATCCCCTCCTTGAGCTTTTGTTTTGTTATTCTTGTAGTTTTTGATTAGTGTGGTTATCATATCCGCCCTGTATCCTAGAGTTCTAGCGATATGCGATATCCTGTAGATTTCTTTTTGTCTATCAACCACACTACTGCAGTAGAGAAAAGCCCTGCGAACAAGGGCACTGAAAGCAGCCATTTTGTATTGGTAAGGATCATTCGAACGCGATGGAATGTACAAAGGGCTATGCGTTGGTTTTACGTACACTTTAGTAATCAAATGTCCTTCCTTGAATTCGATGTCAATGTCTAAAAAATGTATCCGTGAGGAACACGTCTGTTCAATCTTTAGCATGAGGCCGTCATCGTTGTTGTTGATTCTATTAATAAATTCCTCGATTTTCCGGTCATTTTTCCATATTACAAGGACATCGTCCACGTATCTTTTAAAATACATAATGTCATTCATGAAGCCACAAATAACACTCTTTTCTAACCTTCTCAATACAAGTTCACACAACAATCCTGACATAGGATATTGGGACGATGTCCTTGTAATATGGAAAAATGACCGGAAAATCGAGGAATTTATTAATAGAATCAACAACAACGGTGACGGCCTCATGCTAAAGATTGAACAGACGTGTTCCTCACGGATACATTTTTTAGACATTGACATCGAATTCAAGGAAGGACATTTGATTACTAAAGTGTACGTAAAACCAACGCATAGCCCTTTGTACATTCCATCGCGTTCGAATGATCCTTACCAATACAAAATGGCTGCTTTCCGTGCCCTTGTTCGCAGGGCTTTTCTCTACTGCAGTAGTGTGGTTGATAGACAAAAAGAAATCTACAGGATATCGCATATCGCTAGAACTCTAGGGTACAGGGCGGATATGATAACCACACTAATCAAAAACTACAAGAATAACAAAACAAAAGCTCAAGGAGGGGATTTCCGCAAATTCACAAAGTTCACGTATGACAGAAAGAAAGAAGCTATCATGAAGGAAATCTCAGCCCGCAAAAATACCAAGTTAATTTTCAAGAGGGCTCCCAACTTGTACAAATTATTAAGGAACGACAAAGACCGTATTGATAAAGAAAGAATGGCTGGAGTGTACAAAATTCCTTATGAAAACCAAGAACTAGGCATTAATAAAAACTACATTGGAGTTACTAATAGAAGCTTAGGGATTAGATTGAGGGAGCACAAATACAACATCAGCAAAAGATCTAACGCCACAATTCTATCTCAGATGGCACAGGTTGAAGGCTCGGTAGTCAAGTGGGGTGAAGCAGACATCATTAAACCTGTACACTCACCGACTTTAGCGTTTTGCGCCGAAAAAATTGAAATATTTAAGAGCAGATTACATAATGCCTGCATTAATGCCAGGGATGCCGAAGGGTTGCCTTCGGCATGGAAATATTTAATTAAGAGGTTTGATAGCTCTTAATTTAATGCCTTGATTTTGTTATCACTGCATATCTTGTATTTGTCAGAATTTCGTATAATTTATTGATAAATGCACTTCTTGCATTTATTAGAGTTTCGTGTAGTTTATTATTTAACCTATACATATTTTTTATATATTTTTGTTATTTATATTTAATTTTTACTTTCTTATATGTATATTTTATCCGTTATTTTATTTATTTGTATTTAAATTTTTTGTTCCATTTTGTGTTTGCATTCGAATTTGTTTAACCTGATGATGGCCAACAGATTTGGCTGAAAACGTTTGTTATTTATTAAATTTTTCTCAGCAACTTAAGGTGTTTGGTTGTTTGCAATTATTTTGTACAAAGTTATCTAGATATGTACTTAAACTCGCGCATTTATTATCATTTTACTTACTCCATAACATCTTGTAAGAATGATTACACCAGCTTTGGTTGCTGAATAGAGAGGTTTTGGTGGCAAAGGTTGAAGACCTAATATATAAATTTTTAAAAAATGAGTGTCTGAATTTATTTAAGTGCACGGAACGAAGTTGCAGAATCTTTAAATACCTCCTACAGAAGAAACATTAACAACAGCTCCAGCCTCTCCTCCATTATTCTTCCCCATATACTTTAATGCAATATTGCAGCCATATATCACATCGTTCTGTAAAATTTTGATTGAAAAACTTATAATGAAATGAATAAAATGAACTTTTAAAGAATGGAAACTGCAGAAACTTACCAAATTAACAACCACAATTTTATTACCTTGAGAAACTCCCGCATTATTTATTAAAATATTTAAATTGCCAAATGACTGTTTGGCTTTTAAGTAAGCTTCTGCAATAGAATTAATCTAATGAGAATCAACGAAAGGTATTTCATAAAATTAATAATTTTATTAAATTGTTTTCGTCGTAATATAAAATTATTCGTGTATTATTTGCTACAGTACACTAATCTAGAATGTAACATGAAGTTTCTTCAAGACAGATTTTAAAAAAAGGACTTGATGAATTGATACTTGATGGATTTTAACAGATATACCGTATATGCCTTTTGAATAAACTTACAATATGTCTTATTGTATGGCTCTCTTTTTCAGATAATATATTCACTATTTTCGTGCATTTTAAATTAATAGTTTTAAAACTTCTCCTTATAAAGAACAACTAATAAACCCACGCTAATTGTCTATTTTCACGAAGACACTTTAAGCAAAGTAACGATTCCACCAGAGCCTGTATGCGTAACACAACCGAACACTGGAAGTTCGTCACAGGTTCGCGCCTGACCTATGAACTGGCTTTGGGAGTTTTCCAAATTTTCTTCACGTGTTTAATACGTAACTGAAAGGACAGTTTTCCATAAATGACCTAGCAGAAGGCACTCTTTTTTGGTAGAACGTCTACATGTTGCATTGCTATATGCCATCGGTCCAAATTAATAAAATTTAAACCAGACACGAATTAATGCCAGTTTCCCACAAAAGATCTCCGCAGATCGATGACGTGTTGCGTTGTTGTAATCAAATAAGAGCAGAGAGCATAAATTATCATACACATGTTTATTTAATTGTAAGAAAATGGTAATTAAGACAACAGATAAACACAAAACAAGTTTAATCATGAAACCAATCTGTTTGTTAATTGTAATCAAATCGCATATCGAGATCTTTAAATCGAAGTTACATTGTATTTTATTATTTATTCATAAGTGTTTTGAGAAATAAATGCATTACAACCATTCACTTCAAAGTCGACAGAGGTTCAAGATTTCAAAAATCGTTACAAATTATACTAATTTTCATGCGGAATTAATATACGTCTTAGACAGTAAAACCTGTTTAAGACGGAAACCTGCCTAAACGGGAATAATTCTTAGGAACGTAACGGATTTCTGTGATGAAAAACCTGCTCAAAACGGAAACCTGCCAAGCTGGAAAAACTCATTCTGTGCCGTTACCAGTCCTATTTATACAGGTTTTACTATACTTAAGAGAAGCGCAAAACCGTTGTTGAAATATAAATCAACGATTATTTTAAACCAGGATTTTCGGTTTAAAATATCTGCATTAAATGTATATTTGTTTACAAATTTATTCCTGTATTATGTTTTCGTAAGTGTACTGAAGTGTAGAGTTTCGTAACGTTTCTTTAAAATATATTCTTTGCTTCTCTGCGGTTATAATTAAGAATACTTTTTGAAAATTAGTATTATTACGAATATATTTTAAAATATTAACGATGTATTCATAAATTAATTGGATTTAAGTGTAAAATACAATAAATACCTTCAAATTCTTCCGAAGAGGACACATCACATTTGACAAAAATGCAGTTTGATTCTCCATAACTCTTGCAACACTTCTACTGTGCGTTGACCTTTTGCAGAATTCACATCTGCGCAGCAAACCTAAATATTTTTATAAAACAATTGATTCGTTTGAATATATTCTTGAAACATTTCGTTTTTTTCTATTCTTTATATTTTATCTGTTTTTATGAATGATTTGTTTGTATTTGGAGGACATCTTTGCGTAGTAGCAGGAATAATTTGCTCTATTTCGATTATAAGTAAATGTGAGGACCGGACCCTGGTCCCAAATACAGCCCGTATTATTTTGCACAATGTCTCTCCCCCGTGGGAAATGTTAGAAAAACTCAAAACATAGACAGGATATTCATCCTTCCTCCGTCAGAGAGGGCTTCCTGTCACTCCGGATTCAAATCCCGAGTCACGGAGAGTTAATCATCGCCCTTCTCGATTGGTGCTTGACTATAAGGTGACCCAGGGTATATAAAGGGGGTAAGAACAGCAAACGGGGTGGCTGAAGGTCCGAATAAGACGCCTGTCCCGTCTGATCCCGATAGAGAATCGAGGGCCGCCGACGAGCCGCCACTACCGATCCTCCTGCCTATCCATTCTAGGGAGAGGTATGACCCCGAAATTTGTCAACTCTCTCTCTTAGCCCCGCGGTTAGGAACCTGACGCGTTAGAGTAGAGCTATTTTCTGTATTTTGTTTGTTTGTTTAAATAAATCGTGGTTTGTTTTCACAATGGTTTAGTTTATTCGAATATCTCCTCGATCTTATCGACGAACCCACACGCTTCCTCCACTCGAGCCGACAATTAATTACTTAATCCCGACAAGTCGGGAAATCAAACAAAATCAGCCATCCGACAGTGGGGCGGGTCTTGCCGACGTGTTAGCCGGAAAAAAGGAGGTACGACTCCGTCCTACCTCCTTAAAATAAAACAACATAACTAACCTTTATATTTAAGTAATTTCATCTTTAAAATTGAATTATCCAACTTTATCTTTAAATATACAATGCGAGAAACTTGAATTTTACAGCTATAAATTTTTATTTATTTAATAATTTTCTAGTAAATTTGAAAGAGCAATTTATATTCTTAGAAAATTATTTACAATTCGTTCCTTATAATTTCTATAAATATTTATATTTTATACATATTGAATACAATAAAAATTATCAGTACAGTGAAGTATTTATCTCTTAATATAACATAATGATTTTTTGTGCATACTTTTCGAAATTTCATTCATTATAGTAACATATTTAGTATCAAAGTCACGATCTTTGCCACATTACAGGAAACTTAATGAGTCTATACGTTTTAAAATACTGTACTTTAAAAATGTTACCTTACATCCCCCGCTTAACAGTGCTTCGCAAACAGCTCTTCCTATTCCCTGCACACTACCCGTTACTAAGCATCTTCTTTTAACTCTCGTATAAATTGTTACAAAGTCTAAAGAAACGTTGACATCTCGTAGATACCGTATACTATCGATTGGTACGAACTCGAACGATAAAATTGCTGTCATACAATAAATTATTTTAATAACCGGTCAAACATATAGATATTGAGATATTTAAATGCCGCCATTTATTACCAACGATTTATTTCGAATTTTCTGTCATTTTTATTGTTATTGTTTATTTTTACAGTAATTGGTTATGAGTATAAAAATTTCATTCCAAGTTTTAAAAAGTATATAATATCCCTATCGAATGATAGAAACTTCGAATTCATAAACATAAAAATAATTAGAGAAAAATTCAGCATGGAGTTGATTAACTTTCCCGGACACATTTAGTGGAGCCATCTGTAATCATATTTTATTAAAAACTATTTATACTTTTAACTGTTACTGAATAGGTGATATCGAGAAACTTGAGACGATGTTTATCGATGTAATTAACCCGGCGAGCAGTTTAAGAAGTAACGTGTCACGTATGAAAGATTAAAAGTGATTTATTGTTGAGAAAAGAAAAAATATGACGAAAAGTACACATAAAAAAGAATAGTGTGATAAAGAAATTAAATTAAACTAAAGTAAAGTAAATAAACAAAGTAATCTAAACTATAAAATAAGAAATAAAAAAATAATAAAATAAAATCAGTTGGCATTTAAGCAGGAAAAGTCTTGGATAAATTGGAGCTCGCATTCGGGTTCGTCTTAAGAACGTAATCTAGTTCCTTTTTTTAGAACTCGGATAACTTTTCCGTAGTTCGACGAAAATTCAAGCAACTGTCTGTCTTTATATTGCAAAACACAGCACCCAAAAATGTCAAAATACATTTTTGTTATTTTTAATAGGCGTCAAAGAGGTGACACTTTTGTTTTTTTAATGTATCTTTTCTCAGAATTAATTATATTTTACAAAATGTAATTTGTGCACATGGTGGAGTGTTCTCGAGCATTTATGCATCAAAATCATCAAAATATATCGTGGGAATTTTTTTTTAAAATTCAGACAAAAAGTGTAAACCTTACACCCGTAACCTGGGCTTCCTCGGGCAATAAAGTGGCAAGAAATTTAATTTTGAGGGTAGGAATTAGTTTTATAAAAAAAAATTGTAAATGCTAATATCAAGGAAAATCGTCATTACGTCCGACCTCACTCGAGATACGATACACGACCCCCTTTATCCCGACCCCGATGATCTATAACTATCAAAATTTACTCAAAAATAAACTAATTAAAACGATGGAATCCGATTAAAAATGAAATTTTTTGTTTTTTTAATCTCGGAAACATTTGAAATTATCATGATTATCCGTAGCACGATAATTAACTGCTTGTAGATAAACAATGCAAACACCAGAAAAACAATAATCCTATAAATATTTTTATACGTGATATCTATAATTCGATTAAAATGATGTCGGTTTGCTATCCTAGAATATCAACGAGACAACGAAATTTAAAGAATAATGTGTTTTTATTTTTCAACAATTAAATAAATTCCGTGTTACTAAACGGTAAAATCCGGTTTTGAACCAAACAGGTATTTGAGAAAAATGTCCGCTTCTCTTTTCGAAAATGATTTCATTCCTCTGTACTTATTTTTCTCTAGATATTCTCTGAATTTTCTTTGAATAGTTCTAGCCGCTTCGTCTTTCCGTTTGCTGTTAACAATACTCATTTTGTCGATAATGGGAAATTTGTTCAGAGTTTTAAACTTTTTTGTAAATTTACTGTTTAATTTCTCGAAAATATGGTCGATTATCCATTCCGCTTCTTCGTTTTTGCCATCTTCCCTGGCTTTGTGTTTCATCAATTCCGTCAATAAATGAACGCAATGTATTTTATTTCCTCGGTGGACGGGAGGGTCAAAAGCATTGTCCGTTTCCAGAGGAGACGGCTGGATTATGGAATCTAGAAATTCGGGTAACGACTCCAACGGAATCCAATGAGTGGCTTTGGGATCGAAATGCGCCCATTTTCTATAAAAATCGTCCAAATCCATGTCGGATATCACTTCTTTCGGATGCTTCATATCTTCGTAATAGTCCAATATGACGGCGACAAACATGTTCATCAGAATTATATTACATATCAGGATGTAACTCAAGACATATATAATGGCCAAAATATATATTCCGCAATTACCGTATGGCAAATTATTAAAATATCTATCACATTCCGGAGGTCTGAGGGTAAGATTTTCCAAAATATCGGCCCAACCGGAAGCCGTCAACAAGTAAAAGAGAATGAAAATTGCCGAAAGAACGTTATTGAAATTAAACATTCCGTCAAACGTATTTCCTCGGACGTCGCCGAAAAACGAAACTCCGAGAATAGCGTAAATAAAAAGAACTATTATCCAGATGATACTTATGCTCAATAAATAAGGCATGGCCTTGGCGATGGCTGTCATCAGGCGATACATTTTGTCGCTGTTTCTGGCGTGCTCCAGCAGCATCACAAAGTAGGCGATACGAAAGACCGATAGCGTAGTGAGTTTAGGAAAATCCACGTATCCAAATACTTGTCTAATGACGAGACTGGCGTAAGACAGGGAAAGTAGGAAAATGTTCACACAATTCTTAATACTGGATAAATATGCTAAAAGCCGCTATCTTGGCTACGGCTTCTACGGTGTAAATAATAATATACATATATTCAAAAATTCGATGGATTTCCGATCTCGAATCCGGTTGATTATAAAAATGCATACTCAAAATTAAAATCTGGAATATTACTAACGAAGATACTATGGATTCGTGTAATTGGCCAGTGATTAATTGATTAAAACTAATCTCGGTTCGAAATTCCGAGATCCTTACCGGCCGACTTTCTAAAATATTCAGCAATTTTTTGTAAAGAATGTAATGAGCCGGCGATTCCAAATCGATCATCACCTTAGTTTCCACCTGTTTCTTCATTGCGTTAAAACTGTCGATGACGATTCCGATAAGCAAATTGATGGTGAAGAGAGATCCAAATATAATAAATACGAAGAAGAATATGTATCCGGAAATGTTCGACTCGATGTGTGGCTGTTTATCGATTCCGTTCGAGTCGACCCCGGATTCGATGATTTCCTTCCATCTTTCCGAGTAAGCCACGTGTAAAAGCGTTAGGTAGCTCATCCCAATATGATCGAAATTAATTTTTGGTGTTAACCACGTGAAGTTCTCCGTCGCAATCCGTTCGTTTGTCTATAACATCGGACATGAGTTTATTTTTATCGTCATCCGCGCAATACCAAAGTTTTCCCGAAAATATTTGTACTCTTAGAATGGCGAATGTTAACCATATGTAAAGACAGATTAAGAGTACTTTAAATACGGATCCGACGGATAAAAGAACCGCTTTTGTAACGACCCGCAGTTTTGTCCATCGAGTGAGACGCTGAATCGATTTCAAAATTCTCAGTAGTCGAAATACACGAACCGTCACCAGTCGAATTCCAAATATTCTTCCGAAAAACACGCTTATGACGCAAAGTAACATTATACAAAAATCAAAAAGTAGAAAACCCGAAATGCACGTGTCCAGAGCAAATATTCTCATCGTCGTCTCTACCACAAAAAGTGCGGTAAAACAGTTATTTGTCGTTCCTACAACACGCGAGAGTTTCGAATCCGCTTGTAGAGACGAAAGAGGAAAGCAGATGGGAATTGTGCTGACCACGATGGTAATCAAACTCAGAATTTCAAAGCACTTACTTTCGGTTATTGACTTTGTCTTGAGACGGAGTCCTCTCGAAATATTTCGAACTATCCGAGGACAGAGAGAATGCATTTCACTTATTTGTTTTTCCAGTATACTTTTATCAGAGATTCCAAAGATTGTTCTTCGTCGCGATCGACGTTTATTCTTTCTCCAAAACGAAAACCTTTTTAGTTTTTGTTTCAGGTATTTCACCACTTGTCTCGTATTTTCTGTGTCTTCGTCTCGCGTGTCTTTGAATGTCTCTATCTTGAATCCACCCAATAGCACGGCCATAAAAAGATTAAGAATGACAAAATATCCGATGAGAAAACACGAAATTATTAACGTGGCACAAATTAATTTTCTTTCCGTCATTACGGTAATGCAGTCGTACATACTATCGGTCCATTCGCCCAGTAATATTTTAAAAATAGCCAATAGGGAATGGAACAAATCGAGAAACGTCCATCGATCGATATAAAATTGTTTGTGTTGTTCGAATTCCTTTTTCAACCAACCGGTACCGATGACGGCGAAAATGTACATGACGAAAAAGAGGATAAACGACAATCCCGCCAATGACAACAACGAATGGCTGATGACGGTTACTATTTTTTTCGTCGCCGTTAACGACTGCGATAACTTCATTAAACGGATCAAGTGTAGAGATTTAAAAACGCTTAACTTAAGAAACGTAGATATGAACATTTCTATATTACTAAATACTACGACTATTCCGTCGAAAACTCTCCAGCCGTCGTTGGCAAATCCGCCTTCGTACACAATAATAGTTAAAAACAGATCTAAAGTGGCGATGCAAGTCAGCGCCTGGTTGCAGTGGATCAGAAAACGATGAAATGTTTCGGACATTCCGTAGTGTTCGCAAGCCAGGAGAAGTGTTCCCATCACTATAGTGAAGAATCTGAACGTCTCCGTCACGGGACTATGAATGAAAGAATAACACTTCATTCGTACTCGTCTCCAAAAACTCAACTTCTCCAGCACCTCGTATTCCACCGACGACTGCTCGTAATTCGTCATCTCTTCCAAATCGTCTTCGGACGAATGTCGATCAACGTCTACCGTAACCGTTTCGCATCTTTTCGGCGAATATCGTTTAGGAGCTTGGGTATATTTTACTAGTCGAACGTTATTGAGATTAAAGGCAAATTGTTCCATATCCCGAAAATATTCTACGTTTCCTTTAATTTCGGAATCTTCTCTTTCTTCTTCCAAAATGTCTCGATACGAACTGGCTACGATAGCCAGCATAATATTCAGAAGGAAATAAGTTCCGAAAAATATGAGCGGAGCGAAAAAGAAAATACTGAACGAGCCCGCCGTGTAAAAGATGTTTTTGTAAATTTTTTCCCAGTCGTCTAGCGTAATGATGCTAAATACGCAAAACACAGAGGAAAGGAAGGTATCGAAAAGCAGTACGTAATCCAGTTGATTTATGCCGGAGTCTTTCAGGCAGATATAACCACCGGGACAGTGTCTAGATCCCGTTATATTTCCACAACTGATAGGATGTCCCTCGTCGTCCGACAACCAATACGATTTGTTTTGAATGTTAGACAAAGTGAACGGGATGTTGTCGGAAACGCATTTTTGTAAAAGGACTCCCATAAATAGCTCTTTGGCTACCAGACTGGTAGTTATTACGAAAAGGACGGTAAGCAACGCGATACCGGCCATAGCTCTAATGGATCGAAGCATTCCGATGGCAATGGTGCGAAGACCCGATATGATGGAAATTATCTTCAGAATTATAATGGCTTTCAGCGATCTTATTTCGTTCAGATATTCGTTCCGATAGTCGAAGACGTTCGAGCCGAACGTAACGGTAGTCATTACCACCATAATAAAATCGAACCATCTCCAGGGAGATCTCAAATAAGTAAAATTTCCTACCACAAATCCGCGAGCGATGCAGTACAGCATTACTTCGAGAATATAAATGGAGACAAATAAATAATCCAAATTGTAATCGGACTTGTGCACCAATAAAATGCAATTAAAAATAACGGTTACGATGACGAATCTATCGAAAAACTTGTGAGTGACGATATAGCAGGCGATTCTTCTAATCCAGTTGGTGGGTCCAAACAGATACAGCGATTTCTCTCTGTTGAATCTGTAGACGTAATCTTTCCCGAATTTATGGGAGATGGTTCAGAATGTCCCCGTGGTCGAGGGATCGATGTCTTCGAGTATGGCTCCTCTCGCCTCCCCGAGAGGAATCGTCACGTCTTTCGCGCTTTCACCGTCGTTTACTTCGCTAAATTCTTGTTTAGATGTGACCATTTCTTTATTTTTTCCCAATTATTCGCATGAAAATCATAGATTAGCAGTCGAGTCCGAAATTATTCTAATCGAATTCGATTTGCATTAGAAATTTTGAAATACGTTTTAAGCGTTTCGTCGTCTGGAATTTCAAATATTAATTTTAACGTAATAAAAATAATTACGTTTTAAAAAGTTGTAAAGTCTTTATAGACGTGAAAGATTAATAAAATTAATAATTTTAAATATGTTTATTCTAATAATGTTACTTATCAAAACAACGTAATCTTAAGAATTTTATATAAAGCATTTTTCGTTTAATGTTACCTATGGTTCCAAGATGGCGGCTCGTCTGATTCCAGCGAAAAAACAGTGGGACGCACGTTCTAACCTAACCTAACCTATTCTAATAATTTTGTTGCTAATAATTATGGTAATTTATTAGAATAGGTTAGGTTAGGTTAGAACAGCGTTTCTCAAAGTGGGCGATAACGCCCCCTTGTGGACGGTGAGTAAATCTAGGGGACGCTGGAGGCAGGGTACTGAACGGTGATCAAAAGCAAAAGTTGGGGTCACTGACAGCCGTTCCCTTTTCTCTGTTAAACGGATAAGAGGAAACATTGCGTTTAATGGTTTCCAGATGTTGAGAACAATGTACGGTAAGGGCACAAAGTGTGAGATTCATAGAAAAGTTTTCCTAAGAACGTTTCCAATCCTTTCTCACACAAGAGAAAATGGGCAAGATTCTAGATGTTTGTGAGGGGGCGGGCTCCCCCAAATTGTCAATCCCCCTGTGCGAGCAAAAAAGTCAAAAGAACCATACCTCTATATGTGACCTTTCGCGAGATATAGCCCTCGAAAGATGCGCCTACGTCAGTTCCGGTCAAGCGGTTTCGTGGACAAAAGGGTTGTGGTCACGTGACCGATTTTTTTCGATTTTTCCATCTCTCAGTGTTTAAAAAAACGCGCACCCCCTTTCCTAGCCCCTGCGCGTCTCCCCTCCTGTCCGCGCTGCCGTCGCCGCCGTCTCCCTCTCGCAAGCGGCCCGCGGGCCAAGTCTCCCGCCTGCAGTCGTCTGGAGTCGTCATCTGTTGCCTGTAAATACAAGTATCTATTATTATTACACCTCTTACCTGAGCCGGGACTCGAACCCGGGTTTTGGCAGGCGGCAGTCCAGTTCTCTCAACACCCAGCCGCCAGCTCGCTCTGGCAGAACCTATTCGGAACTCATATTTTAGACATGCGTGCCCGAGGAACGCACTACAGATGCCTGGCCGACCACGCGGCCCCACCTCGGCCAGAGATGCAGCGCGCCGACCACGCGGTCCCATTTCGGCCGCGAAGTTGAAGCGGGCCCTTCGCGTGGTCAATGGCGAGCCGGCCGTAGGTCACGTGACCGAAGCACCGCCCCCCGAACTTTTATAAGCCTGCAGGCCGCCTTGGCGCCATTGTTCTTAGTGTTTTCAAGCTGTCCTGACGACGATTTTTACGAGTGTTTACCGCTGTTTACCGCCAGACTAAATGGGGACGGAAACAAAAATCCTCCGATCCTTACCTCCTCAAATGGCAAAAAGTTTTATTTTGAGAGTAGAGATGAGTTTTACAAAAAAAAAGAAAAAAAAACTGTAAATGCTAATAACGAGTAAAATCGTCATTAGGTCCAACAAGGTCTACTGGAGATACACACGATCCCATTATCTCTCAACCTTCACCAACTTTAACCACCAAAATTTAATCGAATCAATTTCCGTAATACACGAACTCTTCCTGCAAAATTCCTAAAATTTTCGACAATAAGCGCAAGAGTTATTAGGCTTCAAACAGGGTGAACAAAATCTTGCAACACACACTAATGTCCATACATGCAGACCCACCCGAACTTCTTCGCATTTCTCGTAATTTCAAAGTCCCCGAGTCCAAAAATGTAAAAATCTTGAAGGGTCATTCTTTGACCGATCGCCATACTTTCTCGCTACTATATGTAACAGCCGAGAAAGTAAAAATACTTCTCCCCTCTCTCGAATGATATATATTTTATTAAAATGTAAGACTCGCACGAGGAAATCCTCCCTTGTTCGTTCCACGTGCGAAACAACAAAAACGAAGATTTCTCTGTAAAATAATTAACTCTTTGTGGTTACCATTAATTAAGACAATGACAAGAAATATGTTTAGAAAAAAGTGAATGTTTATCTTTAACTTATGAATTTATGTAAATTTAAAACAGAACAAGTAAAAAGTTACAATGGAGAATGTCGTTGCTAGAAGGAATTTACAAATTGTCTGCAATAATTTTATTCATTAATTATACATTAATATAATTGTGAAGAATTTGATTTATAAATTGCGAAAATATCAATATACCGATTGACGAAACAATAATCAACGACAATACAAATAATAAGAATGGAATATAACAATCGGGCGTCTTATTTGTTTGACTTCTTTTAATGCGGAGGGACGAAATACGCGTTTCTCCGGACTAAATGGGGGCGAAAACCCAAATCCTCCTAGCCTTACCTCCTCGTGGTGCCCCCGGGGTCTACTGGAGCTAAAGCTATATATATCACCTTTCTGCAGCACTGCGGACAGGCCGACCGACTAGGACAAAAGTTCTAGTCTTGTCTGCAGTGGGCAGTTGGGAATACGCAAACAAGGCAGAGGGTAGTCCTCTCCGTCGTGTCTCCACCTTGTCGTGGTGGGGAGGCTTGGTGATCTGTGCTGCAGTGTCTCAATGGGATTTCTCGTCAGAGTGTTGCGGCCGGATCCAACTAAGAGAGACACACGCCAATGCCGAGCAGGACGGCATGGTGCAGAGGTAGCTTTCTGCCTTATCTTTGAGTACGCCTTGTCAAAAAATTCGCGTGGCTGGTGACAACCACTCTTTTATAGATGTTCAGTCTTTGGTCCTCGGAGTCCTTCCAGAATATTCTAAATGTCTGTGTGTAAACAAGCATCAAGCATCTTCTAGAAGTCTGTAACAAATGTAAAAACACACCTGTTTTTTTTAAATATTTTTTTAAATTTTAGGTTAAAAAGCTATATATTTAAAATCTACAGATTTTAAATATAATTTAATACATTTTTATATTAAAGTGATTACTAGTTTAAAAGTTATTTCATTTTTTTAATTTCGGACTGTAACAAAATTATAATACACAGGCTTAAAAATGACTAAAAAGGTATAATAATTTAAGTTGCTCTTCTTATTATTAACAAGAGAGGACAATACTAGTTTTAAAATCAAATATGGTGGCAATTTAAACAGTGTGTAGTGATATTGGACCCTAGATTTACATTTATATGTTCTTTTCAATTCATTTCATTGACATAATCTATGCAGTTGAACCGTCCATATTCATGTCATCTTACAGAAATTCTGCCATTTCTCTCTGGCCGAACCTATCTCCTGTTCTCATTATGGCTTTGCAAAGTTCGTCCACATAAATATAAAAGATCCTTTATAAGATCTTCCCTCTTACGAGTTTTGAACCTGCAAAGCGAAATTTGAACCCTAGTAATCGAAATTTCCAGTTCACTCCGATTGTGAGGTTAGCCGATTTGGGTGGAAAGAGATCACGACGGTCGAGCGGTCAAAACAGTCGTGTGGGAGTGTTAAGACTCACTGAGGCAGGTGTCCATCGAAAACCGTTTATTAAACATAAAAATGATGCTTACAACTACTCTTAACAATCGGCGTAAGGCCTATCCAAAGGCGCACCAGTCCACGAAAAAAGTTCAATTGTCCAGACGAACGTTCGAACTTCCGGTGAAGGGATGCGGAGAGCGTTGGCCCCGGGGTGCACAGCAAAACTTGAAGTGTTGATGGTCGAAGGCAAGGTGTACTTGGGCGCAAATTGTCCTGAGCAGAGGTCGAAGGCGATTCCGAAACGTCGACCCAGTTTTCTTGTTAAACCTTAGCACGAAGCCAGTAGCGAAGCTGTGGCCGTCGGCCATATATATATATATAGTATATGTGTGTGTGTGTGTGTGTGTGTGTGTGTGTGTGTTAAAACATGTATATTTGTATGTAGTCATAATTCTATTCTATTTCTGTGATTTCCTCTATTCCTTTCTTCACGAGAGAGGATTGTTGCTTGCAAGATATGGTTAAGTTGTGCTTATAGATTTTGATTTGTAAGTGCGGGAATACATTGACCATTGTGTTATTTTATGTATAAAGAGTAATCGGAAGATTAGGGGCATAGAATTTCATCAAGTAAGCCCAAATTCTTCAGACCGTTTTTGAATTATAACGTTAATAACGCCTATGACCGTTTATCCGAAAAAGCTGTAACCGGTAAACCGGATTTCGGTACGGCGGAGCTTTCGGCCTCTTATCAGATAAAAATTCACCAAATTTCTAAATCGTGGGGTCAATATTTAACTTAGAAACTCTGTTTTTCGATTGACTTCCGGGCGGTCATCGAACGCGTTTTGTGGAAGGTTTTCCTTTGATATTACAACCTCACTAAGTACACATCTTTAGCGACCTGTGTTTAAAATTTGGTTAAAACCCGTTGATTAGTTTTTAAATTATTGGCGTTCTAAAATTATATTCTATTTTCAACGTTTTTTTAAACACTGTGAGATGGAAAAAGCGAAAAAATCGGTCACGTGACCACGGCCCTTTTGGCCGCGAAGCCGCGCGACCGGAACTGACGTAGGTGCATCTTTCGCAAGCTATATCTCGCGACGGGTCACATATAGAGGTATGGTTCTTTTGACTTTTTTGCTCGCACGGGGGGTTGACAATTTGGGGAGCCCGCCCCCTCACAAACTTCTAGATTCTTGCCAGGAAATGGGTTACGGGCGTTGGGCTTTATAGACAAAGGGGGCGGTGGATCGAAAAAGTTTGAGAATCACTGGGTTAGAACGTGCGTCCCCACTGTTTCCTTTCTTCTGTTTGCTGGAATCGGAGAGGAGCCGCCATTTTGGAACGTAGGTAACATTAACCCATTTGTTAAGATATTATTTAAATAAAATCCTATTAGACATTTCGTTGAAATTAATTTTAAATTTCTTAGGTCGATTACGAAATGGTTTTAAATCGAACGATTTTGACAATATTACTTTCCTGGCTGTTACGTATTTTCATATAAATAATCCAAATTGTGTGTAGGGAAAGTATTGGAATCGCGTCAGATTCGACCTTCCGACTTTTTTCCAAATATCCACGTTTTGAAATCTCCCGAATCCAAAAAGTCAAACAACGGCAAAAAATTCGTGGATACGTACCGCGTGTGTTGGCATCTGTTTGGTTTAATAACTCGGGACGAAACTCGTCTTTACCCTCAAAATTAAACATTTCTATATTTTTAATTATTATAAAATGACAAAAAGTTTTATAACAAAATCTCGTATCGGCCCGGGAAGTTACGCGGCTCATTACGCTGAACTTTTTGGTTAGCGGGGCGCCAGTCATTTTTACTACTATTCTTAGCCAAATCGATGTTTAAATTTATATGTTTAAATTGTGACGGAACAAAGAAATAAACTTACCGCAATTAATTCTGTGTTTTGATTACGACATCCGGTTTCGCGGTCTCTCCGTGTTTACTGGTTTCGTAACCGGATTCTTATATCGTTTTTTTCGGTACGCTTACCAACGGTCTGAAAACATTATACCACTTTATTTCGCCATGTTTCGTGTCGCATCCATCGATGTTTTAGCCAGACGTTCTTGCACGGTGTCTAAACTACTCTTTGGATTCCACTGCCGCGGAAGAACACCTCCCACATTGTGTGTTTTACTCGTAACCCGACTTTCGAATCTCTCGACCACTCTGTCCGCACCACCTAATTTACGACGAATACGTATATGAAAGAATAATACAAACGGGACGCGTATGATCATTCCAACTGACAATCCTTCTGGGATTATTTCTAACTCACCATTTAGGATTCCAATTTCTAGGAAAAAACAAATTCATCTTGGATTGACGAATGCCGTATTCTAGAAACCATTTTAAATCGAACAACAAACTGTACATCACGAACAATTACGCCCAATTTTGAAAAGACGTAACAATAGCCGATTTCCAGGCCCCTGGTTTCTGCCCAGCAACGTGATTTACAAAACGCGCGACGTTGTGTAGGCAACAATCAGAAGCGGTTTATGCGAAGTACATTGAAAATAAATAAAAAGATGTCATTTTTACTTTTATTATCGTCATAATTTCTATTTTACAATGAATTAACGCGGAATTACACGTTATACTTAAAATACGCAACTACCAGGCGAAATTTAACTTTTGCTATTATCAGTATGCGAAATTATGCTGATCGTTTTCGATATCAGACGTCGATTACCATACATTGTTTCAGATGTAATTATGCATAACTTTTTAACAATTATAACTGGATCATTTATAAACAAGTTACTCATCATCCCCAAAATACATGTTACGATTACGTTTTTCAACGTCGAAACGATTACTTGACGTCCCTGATATTAGAACTTATCAAAGAGAAGTAATTATGAGTATAATACGTAAACATTAAATGAAGGTATCATACTTAAATTCCTTGCACGTAAACTAGTTTGATTGAACGTAAGAATGACTTAAGCAGTATCAGTGAAGGAAGTTTAAGACAATGTGTTTATGAGTTACTATGGAAAGACGAATTTGAGGAATGGGTCTGGATATCCGGGTTTCCTGCTAGTTAAGCATGTTATTGTAAATAGAAAAGTTTAACCGAATTGGTTTGGTTTATTAGGGGAAACTCCTAGAGGAAAGAGTAAGAGTAAAATTGGTCAGATAAATTCTATATCTAAAAGAATAAGAACAACCGAGACCCATGAAGGCCGTGAAGTCCAACTTGAACAACATCAAGTAATAGCTTTGTCAAACTCCCTCTCCCCCCGCGGAGGAAATTTCGAAAAATCCCTTCTTCGTGTTCATTTTCATTGCGTACCCTACTGAAACGTAGTTAAATGCAAAAATTACGGCAAAGCGACACGTGAGCGATCAGTTGAGGAGGATGCCTCTCGGAGAGACTTAAGTAAAACTAGCCCTCTATTTAAGTGTTGGTAACGTGAAGAAAACCCAGAAAACTGCACGTGGCTAGTTCGTTGGTGACGTGCAAACTTACTCTGACTATTGATGTTCGCTGATTTTATCCACTCGGTCACTGGAGGGTACTTATTGGGCTGCATTTTCAAAAACTGTAGACCTATAAATTTCCACTGTCATCCATCTGTTGTCTGCTCTTTCTTAATCTCGAGATCGGAGTTTGATAGATAAAATTCGAAACTAGATATGTAAAGTATAGGAGAAGGCCAGATTAACTATACAGGAACGTCCGGTTTGCTCCGGAAGTTACGTTATTTCGATTCAAGATTTTCCACTGAAGAATGTTAGATACATAACCGACACGACTCTATTGATGACAGGAAAAGTATAATGTACAGGTGCAAAACACCACGTCGGCATGTGCTATATGCTACCTGTCTCAGTAATGGCGTTATGGCGCGTAATAAGGCGTCTATTTCGCGCTATATCATTGTCTCAGTAATTAAATGAATACTAGCTGTTACCCGCGGCTTCATTCGCGCGGATTTTGCAAGCAAACCCTATTTACATTCAATATTTCAACAACCATAGTAATTGTTATATAACACCTACCGCTGAGAATTGCTGAGAATTAAACCAACTGTTTTTAATTTGATAAATTTTCTGAAACGTTTACAATCGTTCTATAATCGGACCAATATGCAATAACAAATTCGAATTTAAAACGGTTCGAACATTTGATTAAAAAATCGAAATATATAAAACTATTTATATCAATGTCTGAAATGTTATCAATTTAATACCCCTAAGTACTCAATGAAAACTAAACGTAATTAGAAACAAAAAATCGCATCTAAAATAGTACAGTAGAAGCCGTTCTTTAGGTAAATGCTCTCCCTCTCCCCCCGTAGAGGAAATTTCGAAAAATCCCTTCTTCGTGTTCATTTTCATTGCGTACCCTACCGAAACGTAGTTAAATGCAAAAATTCCTCATCTAAAATAGTACAGTAGAAAGCCGTTCTTCAGGTTAAGACTTAATCCTCTCCCTCTCCCCCCTGCGGGGAAATTTCAAAAAATCCCTTCTTATTGTGCATTTTCATGCCGTACCCTAACTGTGTACCAAATTTCACCTCTAGTTTCTCGAAATTTCTAGAAAAAACTGGAACATTCTCATCGAAGCGTCATACATTTTTGTAGTCAACCAATTTCAACCCCCATATCTCCCATACCCTTATAACTATCGAGACGCAACCACCATAGTGCACGATGAGAGACTTGGGGCTACTACCACACACAAACACATTCATGTGCGATGTGTAGTTTGGGCTGCAGAGTGAGATATAGGCACAAACACGTCCATTTTTATATATAGATATAGATAATATGTATTTGTAAGAATTATATTTAACTAGCAAGTAGGCCCGTCGTTGCTCGGGCTAAAGTAACGATAGCGAAGATTAAGATTATTACATTATAGTCACAAAAAAAGAGTAATTTCATCAACGAACTAAGTTTTTCTAAAGAAAGGTCGAATTTGAAAATCGAATATTCTAATATTGTTCGATTTTCACGACGTGTTCTGATTATATCCTTCGATTTTCATCTAATGTTCTAAAGAAGAAAGGTCGAGAAAAACCGAACTAATCTGTTTAAATGTGAAAATCGAATATGTTCCAACATATTACTCTTTTTCTTTTTTCTCTTTTTTTCCAGCGCCCGTAAATCTTGCAGGTCGCTTTGTCATGTTCTCCATTGTTACTTAACACTATCATTGTTACTTAACACTTTGGAACTTATATCTGGTACCCTAACTGTGCAACAAATTTCAACTATCAACTCCTAACCGTTTTAGCGAATATTAAGATTATTACGTTATAGTCAACTTTACCCGTTTTCACAGAATGCAAGAATTGGGTCCTCCCTGTTTCCAGACTAATTACAGAATTTTTAGATAGGTCTAAAAATATGTTCGATTTCGAAAAAAACTTCATCTGCGTTTTGCACTTCGCTTTCTCTTAACACTTCCATTGTTACGTAACACTTCCATCGTTGATGGAAGTGTTAAGACTTAATCCTGTCCCTCTCCCCCGTGAGGAGGAATTTCGAAAAATCCCTTCTTAGTTTGGGTTCTCGTGACGTACCCTAACTATGTACCAAATTTCAACTTTCAACTCCTAACCGTTTGTGCTCTTAACATTTCCATTGTTACGTAACACTTCCATTGTTGACTCTTCCATTCTTAACGCTTCCATTGTTGACACTTCCATTGTTACTTAACATTTCCATCGTTGATGGAAGTGTTAAGACTTAATCTTGTCCCTCTCCCCGTGGGGAGGAATTTCGAAAAATCCCTTCTTAGCATGCGTTCTCGTGACGTACCCTAACTGTGTACCAAATTTCAACTTTCAACTCCTAACCGTTTGGGCTCTGTGCTGATTATTATTATTATTATTATTATTATTGTGTTGGGTTAAGTGAGAGATACTCGGTTAACACTGGTGGCTGTGTACTATGTCGGACCAAAGTCAAGGCATAGTAACCAAAACAGAAATTAAAGAAGTGTATCAGTGTGTGTGTCTGTATTCAAGAATTTTCTCACAATATGACATGTATTCAATATAGTGGCCTTCTGTAGTGTGATGTATGTGTTTCTATTCAATTGTAATGTGCCCAAGCTTTTGTGTAGTGTGTGTGGTATGACACCTGTAGAGGAGAGAATAACAGGTACAATAAGCACCCTGTCCATCCTCCACAGATGCCTTATTTCCTGGGCGAGTTCTGTGTACTTGCTAATTTTTTCAGTGCATGCGTTTTGTATATTGTGAGTGTTTGGAATGGATATGTCTATAATGTATGTGATTTTATTGTGTTTATCAATGAGTGTGATGTCTGGTCTGTTGTGGTAAATTGTTTTATCTGCGATTATGGCTCTGTCGTAGTACATTTTGTGCGTGTTGTTTTCCAATACTGTCTGTGGAATGTATTTGTAATATGGTTCGTGGATGTCTACTAATTTGTGTTTCCTTGCAAGCTCTTGGTGTATTATATTTGCTACTTGATTATGTCTGTGTAAATAATCTGTTTGTGCCAAGAGCTTGCAACCAGAGGTGATGTGTTGTATAGTTTCTGGCATAATGTGACATTTTCTGCATGTGTCATTTGTGAGTGTTGCATCTTTGAGTATGTGTTTTCTGTAGTTTTTAGTATTTATGACCTGATCCTGTATGGCAATCATGAATCCTTCCGTCTCCCCAAATAGGCATCCCCGAGCTAACCAGCTGTTTGACGCAGTTTTGTCAACAAAATCCTGGGCCAGATCATAAGGATGCCTGCCATGGAGTGCCTTTCGAGCCCACGATTGCTTAATGGTGTCTATGCTTTTTATATGTTGTGTTGTGTCCATATGATGTGAGTGTAAGTTTAATGGTGTGTTATTCGAGTCTGCTAGAGTTACTGCTTTATGTAATTGTGATGTTTCTTGTTTTTTGTAGAAAAACTCTCGCAGTGACTGTATTTGTTTGTAGTGAAGGTTAACTATGTCAATCAGGCCACGTCCGCCATCTTTACGTGGAAGGGTTAATCTTTCTGTGGCGGATTTAGGATGATGTTGTTTATGCTTAGTAAGTGTTGTTCTTGTTTTCCTTTGGAGTTGCTCAAGATCTGTGTGAGTCCAATGTATAACTCCAAAAGAATATGTGAGTACTGGGATGACATATGTGTTTATTGCTTTAACTGTGTGTTTTGCATTTAACTGTGTTCTGAGAATAGCATTTAACCTACTTTGGTATTCTTTAATTAATCTTTGCTTTATTTGTGCATGTTCTGTTAGTTTGGCCTGTTGGAATCCTAAATACTTGTAGAACTCGCCCTCTTCCATGGATTCAATAACGTCTCCATTTCCAAGTGCAAAATCTTCTTTCTTCAGGATTCCTTTTTCTATGTGAAGTGTTTTGCATTTATCTAGGCGCAAATTTCATTTGTATGTCCTTGGTGTATGAATGTGTGATTTGTAGGAGTTGATGAAGTTGTTTTTGTGTGGATGCATAAAGTTTTATGTCATCCATGTACATGAGATGTGACAGTGTATACTGTGTTGTTTTTTCGTGCCTGATATTGTAACCATATTGTGTGTTGTTTAACATGTTGGATAATGGATTCAAGGCTAAGCAGAACCAGAGAGGACTCAAGGAATCTCCTTGAAAAATTCCTCGCCTAATAAAAATTTGGTTTGTTTGTATGGAAGTGTTATGAACCCTGAGATGTAGTGTTGTTCTCCAGTGCTGCATAGTGTTTTGAAAGAATGTAATGAGTGATGGATGTATTTTGTACATGTGTAGAATATGTAGCAGCCAACTGTGTGGAACACTGTCGAATGCTTTTCTGTAGTCTATATATGCCATGTGTATGTTTCTGTGTTGTTTGTGTGCTTGCCGTAGAATGACTGAATCTATGAGTAACTGTTCTTTGCATCCCTTGTGATTTCTACGGCAACCTTTTTGTTGTTCTGTTAGAATGTCGTGTTCTTCAATATGTTTGTATATTTTGTTTGCGATACAGGATGTCAATAATTTGTAAAGTGTTGGAAGACATGTAATTGGTCTGTATTGTGTGGGGTCTGTGGTATTGTTGTTTTTAGGTTTCATGTAGGTGATGCCCTGAGTAAGAAAATTTGGCATGTCTTGTGGATTGATGATGATGTGTGTTAGGTGTTTAGCTAGTTCCTGGTGCAGTGATGTAAACTTTTTGTACCAGAAATTGTGAATGTTGTCTACACCAGGTGTCTTCCAGTTGTGTGTTCTGTTAACAGTGTATTGGAAATCATGTATGTTTATTTCAGCACAGGGCATAGTTGGTATGTTGTGCAAGTTTCTGTTCTCCTCCTCAATCCAGCCTGCATCAGCATTATGCGTGACAGCACTGGACCAAAGAGAAGACCAATATGTGTGAGTTCTTCTGTTGGTGTGCCACTGTGCTGTGTATCAGTGTTTGCATTGTTATTAATTTGTCTGTAAAAGAGTTTTTCATTGTTTGTAAATAATTTATTTTGTTGTTTTCGTAGTGTACATGTTTTGTAACGTTTGAGTCTACGTGCTTTGGCAGCAAGTTTTTGTTTTAGTGTATCAATGTATTCTGTAATGCATGTGTTGTGATGTTCATGTTTTGTGTGTGTTTTTATTTTCTTGAAAATGTTTTTGAGCTGTTTCCTTAATTTGGGTGTTATGTTGCTTTTAGTGTATTGTGTCAACCTGCCTAATTGCTGTCTAATGTCATTTATTTGTGTTTCTATTCTTTTCTGCCATGCAGGCTTGTGATAGAATTGTGTTTTCTGTGTATTTGTCTGTGATTGTACTTTCAGTCCATGGTGTGTCACTACTGTGACTGCCCCAGCATAAACTAATGTATGAATGTCTGCGAGTGTAGAAATTGAATGAATGTAGTGTGGTAGTAAGTGAGTGTTTACATAATTTAGTGTTTTTCCTACTTCCTTTGACGTGTTGATTTTTGGTATTCGTGGTCTTTGTGTGGGATCTGTGCCTGTATATTTAGTGAGTGTTTCCTGAAATATAAGTGAGAGCGTATTAACTAAATCCATGTCTATGTTATCAGTGATGGACGAGGAAGTGTCTGTAGTATTATTAGTGGTAATTGTTGTATGTGTGTTATTATCAATGCTTGTTGCTGGATTATCCTGACAGGTTACATGATCTTCATTAATGTTAGATGTTTCTGTCTGTTGATGTATTTGATCAGCAACCTGTTGTTTGATAAGTTCAAGTGTTGTTTGTGGAATAAGGTTGTTGTGTATAATTGTTCTTTTTTGATCAACAGCCCTTTGTTCAGTAACAGTGAGGTGAGGATATTGTTGTGTGAATTTATGGTGTAGTTGTTGTCTGTATGCTGTCATGTTTGTTTCCAGTTTTGTGATCGTGTAATAAGTACGGATGATAAACTCGTTCATTTCTACTGTCCATTTCATCCGTTGGCGTGGTTTTCCAGCCTTTGTGGTCTGTGGATGCATTGCCACAGAAACACCAAGGCTGGGTTGGTTCCTCACATCTGTTGAGAGCATTGCAGTAGCCATGCTTGGGCCGGTGCTGCTTTCGCCACCGGTAACCAGGGGAGACTGTGGCCTATTTTTCGAACGTGAGCCTCTGCCTAACCCACGAACGCGGACCTTGTTAACCCGGGCGACGTCCGAGCCGGTATCACACTTCGATCTAGTTATCACCATAATTTATTATTATGTTGGGTTAAGTTAGATATACTCGGTTAACACCGGTGGCTAAGTACTATGCCGGACCAAAGTCAAGGCATAGTAACCAAAACAGAAATTAAAGAAGTGTATCAGTGTGTGTGTCTGTATTCAGGAATTTTCTCACAATATGACATGTATTCAATATAGTGGCCTTCTGTAGTGTGATGTATGTGTTTCTATTCAATTCTAATGTGCCCAGGCTTTTGTGTAGTGTGTGTGGTATGACACCTGTAGAGGAGAGAACAACAGGTACAATAAGCACCCTATCCATCCTCCACAGATGCCTTATTTCCTGGGCGAGTTCTGTGTACTTGCTAATTTTTTCAGTGCATGCGTTTTGTATATTGTGAGTGTTTGGAATGGATATGTCTATAATGTATGTGATTTTATTGTGTTTGTCAATGAGTGTGATGTCTGGTCTGTTGTGGTAAATTGTTTTATCTGTGATTATGGCTCTGTCGTAGTACATTTTGTGCGTGTTGTTTTCCAATACTGTCTGTGGAATGTATTTGTAGTATGGTTCGTGGATGTCTACTAATTTGTGTTTCTTTGCAAGCTCTTGGTGTATTATATTTGCTACTTGGTTATGTCTGTGTAAATAATCTGTCTGTGCCAAGAGCTTGCAACCAGAGGTGATGTGTTGTATAGTTTCTGACATGATGTGACATTTTCTGCATGTGTCATTTGTGAGTGTTGTATCTTTGAGTATGTGTTTTCTGTAGTTTTTAGTATGTATGACCTGATCCTGTATGGCAATCATGAATCCTTCCGTCTCCCCAAAGAGGCATCCCCGAGCTAACCAGCTGTTTGACGCAGTTTTGTCAACAAAATCCTGGGCCAGATCGTAAGGATGCCTGCCATGGAGTGCCTTTCGAGCCCACGATTGCTTAATGGTGTCTATGCTTTTTATATGTTGCGTTGTGTCCATATGATGTGAGTGTAAGTTTAATGGTGTGTTATTTGAGTCTGCTAGAGTTACTGCTTTATGTAATTGTGATGTTTCTTGTTTTTTGTAGAAAAACTCTCGCAGTGACTGTATTTGTTTGTAGTGAAGGTTAACTATGTCAATCAGGCCACGTCCGCCATCTTTACGTGGAAGGGTTAATCTTTCTGTGGCAGATTTAGGATGATGTTGTTTATGCTTAGTAAGTGTAGTTCTTGTTTTCCTTTGGAGTTGCTCGAGATCTGTGTGAGTCCAATGTATAACTCCAAAAGAATATGTGAGTACTGGGATGACATATGTGTTTATTGCTTTAACTGTGTGTTTTGCATTTAACTGTGTTCTGAGAATAGCATTTAACCTACTTTGGTATTCTTTAATCAATCTTTGCTTTATTTGTGCATGTTCTGTTAGTTTGGCCTGTTGGAATCCTAAATACTTGTAGAACTCACCCTCTTCCATGGATTCAATAATGTCTCCATTTCCAAGTGCAAAATCTTCTTTCTTCAGGATTCCTTTTTCTATGTGAAGTGTTTTGCATTTATCTAGGCCAAATTCCATTTGTATGTCCTTGGTGTATGAATGTGTGATTTGTAGGAGTTGATGAAGTTGTTTTTGTGTGGATGCATAAAGTTTTATGTCATCCATGTACATGAGATGTGACAGTGTAAACTGTGTTGTTTTTTTGTGTCTGATATTGTAACCATATTGCGTGTTGTTTAACAAGTTGGATAATGGATTCAAGGCTAGGCAGAACCAGAGAGGACTCAAGGAATCTCCTTGAAAAATTCCTCGCCTAATAAAAATTTGGTTTGTTTGTATGGAAGTGTTACTAACCCTCAGATGTAGTGTTGTTCTCCAGTGCTGCATAGTGTTTTGAAAGAATGTAATGAGTGATGGATGTATTTTGTACATGTGTAGGATATGTAGCAGCCAACTGTGTGGAACACTGTCGAATGCTTTTCTGTAGTCTATATATGCCATGTGTATGTTTCTGTGTTGTCTGTGTGCTTGCCGTAGAATGACTGAATCTATGAGTAACTGTTCTTTGCATCCCCTGTGGTTTCTACGACAACCTTTTTGTTGTTCTGTTAGAATGTCGTGTTCTTCAACATGTTTGTATATTTTGTTTGCAATACAGGATGTCAATAATTTGTACAGTGTTGGAAGACATGTAATTGGTCTGTATTGTGTGGGGTCTGTGGTATTGTTGTTTTTAGGTTTCATGTAGGTGATGCCCTGAGTAAGAAAATTTGGCATGTCTTGTGGATTGATGATGATGTGTGTTAGGTGTTTAGCTAGTTCCTGGTGCAGTGATGTGAACTTTTTGTACCAGAAATTGTGAATGTTGTCTACACCAGGTGTCTTCCAGTTGTGTGTTCTGTTAACAGTGTATTGGAAATCGTGTATGTTTATTTCAGCACAGGGCATAGTTGGTATGTTGTGCAAGTTTCTGTTCTCCTCCTCGATCCAGCCTGCATCGGCATTGTGCGTGACAGCACTGGACCAAAGAGAAGACCAATATGTTGTGAGTTCTTCTTCTGTTGGTGTGCCACTGTGCTGTGTATCAGTGTTTGCTTTGTTATTAATTTGTCTGTAAAAGAGTTTTTCATTGTTTGTAAATAATTTATTTTGTTGTTTTCGTAGTGTACATGTTTTGTATCGTTTGAGTCTACGTGCTTTGGCAGCAAGTTTTTGTTTTAGTGTATCAATGTATTCTGTAATGCGTGTGTTGTGATGTTCGTGTTTTGTGTGTGTTTTTATTTTCTTGAAAATGTTTTTGAGCTGTTTCCTTAATTTGGGTGTTATGTTGTTTTTAGTGTATTGTGTCAGCCTGCCTAATTGCAGTCTAATGTCATTTATTTGTGTTTCTATTCTTCTCTGCCAGGCAGGTTTGTGATAGAATTGTGTTTTCTGTGTATTTGTCTGTGATTGTACTTTCAGTCCATGTTGTGTCACTACTGTGACTGCCCCAGCATAAACTAATGTATGAATGTCTGAGAGTGTAGAAATTGAATGAATGTAGTGTGGTAGTAAGTGAGTGTTTACATAATTTAGTGTTTTTCCTACTTTCTTTGACGTGTTGATTTTTGGTATTCGTGGTCGTTGTGTGGGATCTGTACCTGTATATTTAGTGAGTGTTTCCTGAAATATAAGTGAAAGCGTATTAACTAAATCCAAATCTATGTTATCAGTGATGGATGAGGAAGTGTCTGTAGTATCATTAGTGGTAATTGTTGTATGTGTGTTATTATCAATGCTTGTTGCTGGATTATCCTGACAGGTTACATGATCTTCATTAATGTTAGATGTTTCTGTCTGTTGATGTATTTGATCAGCAACCTGTTGTTTGATAAGTTCAAGTGTTGTTTGTGGAATAAGGTTGTTGTGTATAATTGTTCTTTTTTGATCAACAACCCTTTGTTCGGTGACAGTGAGATGAGGATACTGTTGTGTGAATCTATGGTGTAGTTGTTGTCTGTATGCTGTCATGTTTGTTTCGAGTTTTGTGATGGTGTAATAAGTACGGATGATAAACTCGTTCATTTCTACTGTCCATTTCATCCGTTGGCGTGGTTTTCCAGCCTTTGTGGTCTGTGGATGCATTGCCACAGAAACACCAAGGCTGGGTTGGTTCCTCACATCTGTTGAGAGCATTGCAGTAGCCATGCTTGGGCCGGTGCTGCTTTCGCCACCGGTAACCAAGGGAGACTGTTACCTATTTTTCGAACGTGGGCCTCTGCCTAACCCACGAACGCGGACCTTGTTAACCCGGGCGACGTCCGAGCCGGTATCACACTTTGATCTAGTTATTACCATGATGAATATCTCCACAGAATGTGGGCGTGGTCACTCTTAGCTTCATTTCTCCCCATAGACCTTACTGGCATGGGTGTCCCTACCAGGAGCTTATGCTCCAGCCTGCATTGCCCTATGGATCAGTAAAATTACTGGGCTCTCCCACCACGACCAGGTGGTGACCACGGGATAGTTATTATTATTATTATTATTATTATTATTATTATTATTATCATCAACTCGTCTCGATTATATATATAGATTAATTATTTTGTTAATTTTTTCCAACAGATGACACTATGATAGATGAGAAGCTAGTAAATGAATGTAGATAGAAATGAATGAATATATATTAATCCGATCAATATTTTGGGGTGAGATTAAGCCATAATCCAAGTTAGAAGTATGTGAATGTATCTTCCCAGTTTCGTTCCAATTGGTGGAACGACCTAAGCGTGCATAACGAACAAACAAACAAAAACAAACATCCTTATTTATATATACAGATTATCTTTTATATTTCTAATCAGCCAATAATTTTCATAATAGAATTAATTTATATTCATAACATAAAACCCATCGTCTGTGTGTGTAGGGGAAACTCATAGAGGAAAGAGTAAGAGTAAAATTGGTCAGATAAATTCTATATATAAAAGAATAAGAACAACCGAGACCCATGAAGGCCGTGAAGTCCAACTTGAACAACATCGAGTAATAGCTTTGTCAAGAGCTGCACTCATAAAAAGTCTTCCGTCATGCTTGACGGGGAAATTTCTAATAATTATATATTTCCTTTATTTATTTTAGAAGTTTCAATAAATCGATTTATGATTTAGTTTAAAGATTATGAATTTGATGACGACAGAATGGCGAAACAGTAAAAGCCGACAACTTAATATTTACATACATTTGGGTCATAATTATCGATATTTTTTTATATTTCATAACGTAAGTATCTACATTTATTTATATATCTATCTGTACCTCTGTGACTTTTAAATCATTGATCTGAGACATAGATAGATCCTTGAATATAAAGCGAAGACTTATAATTTTTCGAATTTAAAAATTATTATTATTGTCTAACCTTTTGAACAGCATATAAAAATAATTATATAATTTTTATTGTGTTTAGTGCAATATTATTCATATAACACGATAGATACTGGAACTGTGAGAGATCGCCCAGTATATTAAATAAATTTTAAAAAACTGATCTGAGGCCTTTTACGGCGGTAACAAATGTTTAAAGAGTTGCTCTATCTAACAGGATTAATTAATAATTACGTGTTGTTATTTCGCGAAGTTATAAGCCACTACTAGTTTTGAGGCTTCCAGGAGGGCATCTCATACGGCTGTATAATAATCGTCACTCGAAAAAGAGGATCACTTTCTAAATTTACATCATATTGTAATAGTAATGGTCCTTAGTGCCCACCAGTGATCAAGTAGATAAAATCATTGAATAACGTTAGTTGATCGTGAGTTCTCGTCTGGGCAACGGGTTGGTCATATGAAGGTTTCCGGGGTTTCTTTACGTTTTCAACACATAAATAGGTGCAGTTTTTTTTAGAAAGTCCTTCCGGGAGGCGTATCAAATAAACAAGCAATAATGGTCCTTTGATTCACTTTAATCTTTTCTTTGTTTGTTTGTTTTTTCTATTTATTGGACACTCCACTCTGTGGGCACTAAGAGAGCCTTTTTTTCAGGCTCACAGTGGGGTGGCTGGGTGGTGACCCAGCAGTCTTATTGTGGGCCTGGTGAAGAAAAAGCCCGGTATATCTGGAACAGATCAACACGAAAAATTTCTGGAGTTGATTTCGACTCACAATAGAAACTTTAGTATTGGTCGTCATCACAGGCCCTCTCAGATCACGGGTTCTGATGCATATTCTCCATGTCTTCTTTATCGGTGGTCATGAATTAGTTTTTGTACATAAGAACAGTTAAATTACTTATTGCTTCATGCTGTTATCGTGACAAATTTTTTTATCAAACGATTAATATCAAAATTTTGAAGGAATTTATTATATAAACTTTTAATTTATCTTTCAAACTATAAATTGAACTAAATAAAATATTCTTATAAATATAGAATATTTTATTTAACAAGGTTCTTAAAGAAGATAATTTTTAAAATTAATTTTAAAAAACAAACTAGGTCCTGGCAAAATTATTATTTTATTGATGTCTTTCCAAGATACAAATTCCGGTGTAACAAAAGAATTATTGTGCAGTTTATATTCTGTTGACATTATTTTCGACGCATTTCATTTATTGTGTATACAAAACAAAAATATTCTGTTCGAAATGACATCACAATTCATAAATAATTACAACTTTTCAACATATTTACAACTAATAAAAACAATTATTTACAATTTTGTTCCATTTCAAGACATCATTCTTAGTTTCCAGGATAAATGTTTTGCTAATTTTGGTTTTTCGTATAACATATTTAACATATTTCGTACTTATAATAGCCTCCTTCGTCATTCATCTTCTTGCAAAACCTCGGATAGGAGGAACAGTGAACCATAATATGGTAAGGATTACAACTCTCTCGTATCTATAATAAGTCTTGATTAACATATGCAAGATGGTGATGAATCTTCATCATACCGGCATAGTGATCATCTGTTGCAAAAACAGATCTGTCGGGCGATCATTCGTCTTAGGAACGGCGTAATGATTGTAACAAAATTGCTCTATTCTTTCGCAAGCCTCCTTCAATTGTTCTTCTGGTAATGTCAATACAATGCGAATATAATCTGGGAAATCAAAGCACTAGAAAATAATTCAAATTTAAAATTATAATAATGAAATGTGCATACAATTTTTATTAAATTTTATACATACCGATCCAGGTAAACACGAAACCGATTGTTCTGAAATTAAGGCTTCCATGAAATGTGTATCGTGCTTTATATCGGGAAAGCAACTCATCTCAATGTAAACCTACAAGAAATATTATCTTAAGTATTCATAAATCAAAATGATTTATAGTTTATTTTGCATGAATAAGTGTTTACCATCATATACATAGCGCCAGCAGGTGTTATGGGATGTAATCCTGGTATTTTGGATAAATAGGAATGGGCAAATTTGGCATTGCTCTATAAAATATATTAAAATTTTTTATTGTTTATATTTAAGAGAGATTTATATATATATATATAAATATATATATATACATAAATTAATAAACGTACATTAACTATTTCGATGGTTTCGTCAAAGAATGATTGAGGTGTATTGTTGAGGATAGCAGGAAGTGCCCCTTGAACGATGGTGTTGCTACCGATTATTCTTTGACTCAAGGATAATAAACCATTTCTTATCTGTTCAAATAGAAAAAATAATAATAAGTATAATTCAATTCCTTCTTTAATTAAATGCTTAAATTTAAGTGAAATGAATTTAGTATTGTGTGAGATTTCATTTATTGCAATTTACTACAGTAAATAAAAGATACGCTGGAGCTGTTTATATTTAATTTGTTTTGTTTTAATGTTATTTTTTCTATATATTTAAATTGCGAATGAGTATAACTGAAACTGATTAAGATTACTAAATACAGAGTGAACATAATTAAAAAACTCCTAATCAGTGTTGTCCGGCAAACCCTCCAGATAGCATGGAATAGTGGTATTTGTATTTTGTATGCTTTATAATTTTATATTCTGACGTTACCGAACATGCACGACTTTCACGGGAAATTTAGTTCAAAAGTTCACCACTGCGGGACTTGTGGCGCTGGGTGTCGGCAAGAAACTTGGACGAAGTTTCTTAAGGTAACTGTCGTAGCTCACTCGCTGCATTGGCATTAATTATTCCATTAAACAGCTTCAAGCGCATTCATGTCCATGGCTACTAATCTGCAGAAATAAGAATAGTATTTCACATGACGTAAATGGTTTAATAACCAGATATTGACCATAGCACTTGTGCGTTGTGACTACGCCACATATTTTTAGTGTGGAAACCATTGGTGTGGAAGGAAACTTCTCCGCATGTCGGAAACGTTTATTATGTTTTTATAAATTTTTAACGCGCAAATTTTAATATTTTAATAAGTTAAGAAAATACTGTTTAACATCATCTACAGAATATATTAAAGTGTTTATCTGTACGAAATTGCTCTAGTTATGATGAAAAAATGTAGAGTAAAGGTTAAAATGGAAAAAAAAGTGTGTTTATAT
Organism: Centruroides vittatus; assembly: GCF_030686945.1. Taxonomy (NCBI): domain Eukaryota; kingdom Metazoa; phylum Arthropoda; class Arachnida; order Scorpiones; family Buthidae; genus Centruroides; species Centruroides vittatus. The sequence goes on along the minus strand of NW_027122328.1, from coordinate 406,156 downwards.
TTTATATTCACGTTAACGAGTGTTTAATAGTAACTCTAAAACTTTTTATTTACATTTATTTTGTTAAACATGCGAAATATTTACTTACAGAAGCTTCAAATACATCATTTCGATCATGAATGAGAATCCAACCCATTCTCCATCCTGGAACTAAGTGTCTAAAATATATAGAATAAGACTTTATAATTTAATTTTTAACAAATAATCTTTCTAAATATATTAATTAAACTTATATATACTATTTTGCATTCTTTTTCATTACAAATATAAATTATTTTTAATATACCTTTTTGTTAATCCGCCGCACGTTAATATCGGGACGTTAGTAGATAAACTGGCGATAGGAATGAATTCGAATCCGGGAAACACCTAAAAAATTTTAAAAGATTAATTTAAAAGATATATTTTAAAATTGAATAATTATTAAGAATTTATTAAGCGTATATTTAAAAAATTTTTGCTGGTTTTATATAAATATTAGTGGAAATCAGAGGTCAATGTTGGTTAGATAGTTTTATCAGGGATAAATAAGGTTAATACTCCAAAAATAAATGTTTAAATTCATTTTAATGCATTTAATTAAACTACGTTAATAAATTACATAATTTTTAATACATAAACTGTATTGTACACGCGACATTTATCCTCAAAAATCGAAAAAAATGATTAAAAAGTTCTAAAGGGGAAAGGGATCCGAACCCCCAACTAATATAGCAAATGCCGTCGGTAAGTTTCTAGAATTATTTTAACCATAGTAATAATCTAACAGCGGTTATTAGCCTGGAATATAAGCAGTGCCGTCTTAATATATGCGCACTCTGGGCAGTTTTCCGGGGTCCCATACTAATTTATGCACAAGCCAGAATTTAACACTAATTTTTCCATCATCCGCCGGTTGGGTAGGTAGGGCCCGGTACACTGCCTTACCTAGAGGCCTACAAGGCTGTTAAGACTGCCCTGACTATAAGCACTGCTAAAACAGGATGCAGCCATGCCTATCTAGATAAAATTTTAATTGAACTTTTTAAATGTTTTTTCTCGACAGAGAGAAATGGGACTTAAATGTATAATTTGAACTGTTTCTGTTATAAATTCTTAATCTAGACCTGAATGTCTGTTTACATTGATGAATGAGCATGACTTAAATACGAATATTCTTTCTTAATCCCTTAACTTGTATCTAAAGTTAGGCTAAAATAGATGTGAAAAAAATTACACGATCTTGCCTTCTTAAGTAAAAGCAACTACTTTTATTTTGGGATGAGAGAGTAGGGCCTACATTTTAAAAATTCAACGGTATGACGGTGAAAAAGCTTAAGAATCACTGATCTAGCTGAATGTTCTTGTTTAAAAACACTGAATTCACAAATATTTATACCTAATATTTATAATATTATAAATATTCGAGAAGCAATTAAATACAAACAGTTAAAATCCTAATATACTGTACAAATTATTTAAATAAATTATTTTTAAATATAATTTCTAAGTTATTGAACTTTTCTTCTATAAATGCAAACTTAAATTATTTACAAATGTATATGTTTATAGATATACGTACTTAACACCTTACACTTGCCGAGAAAAATATATTTATTTGCAACAAACACGCAAACGTTTTCAGCCTGATTCACAGGCCATCTTCAGGCTTGGAATACATTTGAAATTAAAATTCCATCCATGGAATACAAAAATTCAAATTCAAAATTAAATAAGGTACAATCAAAATAAAATATTGAATAACTAACATAAAGCAAAAAATAACAAAAAGTACGTATATCTATAATGATATGCTGAGTGCTTTATAATATTATGTATATGTTTATATTCAAATTATTTAGAAAGACTCGCTGTTAGGATTGATAACCTATATTGCCCAAGTTTAATTAAAATGCAATATAAACATTAAAAAAAAATTGTAAACATAATGAAATTGCATAAACTCAAGACTAACTACTTTGTACCGAATCGGTTAAGTTACAACATTATATCATATTTCATCAGTAATTTTTGTATGATTGAGTTTATATTATGTTTACATCTTAAATTTTTAATGCGTAATATAATGCAATATTACTTCAATTTTTATCTGCTTTAATTAAAAATTAAGGAAAAATAATTATTATTTTACGTATATTAATGATCAAATTTTAACCGTACGTTTTCTTGTGCCATAGACCACTGTAGTGAATCATATGGATCCTTTCTGAGAATTACGTTCGTAGAGAATAAAATAAAATATAAATTACAAGATGTAATTTTTTCATTCAAGTTTATTGTCACATGAAATTTATCTACAGATTATTTTCTGGTTTCACAGATAAATTTCATACTTCGATTACAGCAAGCTAAGAATCCCTGTTCTGGATCTAACTTCATAACATTGTCTATTGAAGTGAGATTAGATGAGTTTCTATAGTAAATAATGAAATACAGTACTTACAAAATAATCGTATATTTCATCAGCAATTATCGGAATAAAATTTCTTTCCGCCACTTTCAAAATTTCCTGAAGATGAAATCTCGAGAAAACAGAACCACAAGGATTCGAAGGATTGTTAATGATAATGGCGACAGTCTGACTATCGATTTGCGATTCCAAATCATCTAAATCGATCTCCCATCCTCGTTCGGGCTGTAATCAGTATTTAAAATGTTAGTTTTTGATTTTAAAAAATTGATAAATCCATCAAAATTTACTCACGAGTAGGTTATAATGTTTCGTTTCTATTCCTAAACCTTCCGCTAAAGTACGATATAGAGGAAATCCTGGTCTTGGAACTAAAATATTCTGTCCTGGATTAGCAATCACAGTGATGCAGAGATCAAGCGCGTGAGAGCATCCGCTCGTTAAAATAACATCCTAAAATTTAAATTTTTATGCATTTAATGATATAAAAATTTCATTTTTAAAATCCTTAACTGATATTTTATATTTTAAAATATATTCTACATATATATATAGTAAAAAAAAATGAGTATCGGATGTTTACCAATACTGTTGAGGAATGAAATGATACATTTAAATCACATAAACTACGAAAATTTGTTTATTGAAAGGATAATCTCCTTGCCTTGACTTTTGTCCTAAGAGAGGTTAAATGTTAAGTATCTAAACACCTAATCACATGATTATATACATATATATTTTTCTTAAATAATAAATATCAAGGTTATGGAATTGTTAAAGTACTTACTCTGCTTAATAATGAGAAGAAAAAGAATTTAATAGAATTGTAAAATTGTTCCAATGCTTTACAATATTTAAAATAAATAATATTACTAAAAAATTATTATTAATTATTTAATTTTTTTTAATTTAGAGATCTGTGTCCATAACGCCATGATTTTCCTTTCTTAACGGTTAATAAAATTCTTGTAAATTATTGTAAGCAAGGAACTTTATTACGTTTTTTATGTTTTAAAATTTATTTTAAATAATTAGCTATTAAATAAAATATAAAAATTAATTAATAATTATTTCATCATTACATTTGTTTATTCAAATTTTCAATGTATAAACACAGTGTTTAATATCTTAACAATCAACTTTAACATTTAACCTTGTAACCCTTGATCATGCTCATGTGATTGATTGTATCAGAATATTTCAACGTGTGAGAAAGCGCCGAGTTTGCAGATATTTTTTTCTTTCTTAAATATATTCTTTAAAACGAATTAATAATTTTTAAAGATAAATTAAACCCTGCCAAGATTCTTTATATTAAATGTATATAAATAAGAATAAAACATATATTTACTCTAGGACTTAGTTCAGCTTCTGGGGTAGAAGCATATTCAGCTACGGCTTTCCTTGCAATTTCATAACCTTAAATTTAAAAAAAAAAAATTGTATTTAATAATATCAAATAATAATATTTTTAAAAGTTTATTTTATTTTATTTTTTTAAATTAAAATGTAACGAAGAGCACTCAGGATTATGCTTCTAAAGTACAAAGTTGCAGAAAGTATAATACTCGCGTATATTTAAAACTTTAAATTTTAATCTTATTAAACATCTAAATAAGAAAATGATTAAATTATTTCACATATTTCTACTACAAATTCCAATATTAAAAATGTGAGCATCAGAGAAAGCAAAAACATCAAAGATCTTTATTAATTCGGAAATATTTGAGATTATAACTATAATTAAGTTAATTATTTTACACAAATAAGTTAGAACTTTAAATTATTTTGAAATGTAGTCAAAATTCTCAGAAAACTGATAAGATAAATTCACAAAATTAAATTATTACTGATTACATTTGTCGTGTGAAAAGCGTGATTTTTAAAAAATTAATATCGCTGCTCAGTTACCATTTCCTCTGTCATCAACTTAATACAATAGTGATCAAATGTATACTGTTATACAGAATATAAACGTTAAATTAAAAAAAATGTTTGCCTCTTTTTATTATTAACGTTTTTTAATTCGAAATAGATCTTAAAAACCTCTCCTACTGTTTCTTAATTGAACCCAGGTGCAGTATCATAAATATTCTAATTCCAAATTCAAGAATAGGATCAGAGAAAATCATTGAACTGCTATTTTTTTAATTAGAAAAATGACAAAGATCACCTTCAGCAATAGTAAATCGTCTATGAAGGTGACGTTCGTATTTAAAAAAAGAAAAAATCACCGAAGATAAATCGCTTATTCAAGGTTATAACATAGCTCCAGTTGAATAAAAATGAATTTCATTAGCGCAAATGTAAACTTCTAAAAGAATTTTTAAAATTAAATTTAAGCTATACAAAAACCACATAATTAAATAAGTGAATTATTAGTATAAGCTGCTATATGGGAAATAGAAAGGCACGCATCGAATAAATAATCAAGTGAAAGTCTTAATAATCTTCAATTAATTATTCGTTAAATGTGTAAGTCTTCTATGCCTTGTTATTGCTATTAATACCTGTAGTTTTAAGTTATAATGTATAATAAATTTTATAACAAGCGTTAAATATATTAATTATTTAATATTAAAAATTAATAATGTTGCGATGTTATCATCAAATTCTAAAACTTTCTTACGAAACTTTCTCTGGGAAAGATATAATTTAGTTATTTAAAACACTAAATATTACAAAACTTTGTGTTTATTCTTTCTTCCTTTGTTTATACGAGGATATACGGTATAGTATATCCTCGTTTTACGACAGATCGCTTTTAAATTCTTACTTTTACAGTATAAATTTTCTGTTATGAATGTATAAATGCTTCATTTAAGTCATGTATCTGTGTATGGTTTACGTAACAAATAATATATTTTTCAGAACATAATTTATAACACTAAACTTATGGAAAATAAGAGGCTGGCTTAACGACGGTTTGTCAAAAAACCCGATTAGGTCGCAAATATAATGCTCTAGTATAATAATTTGTATGCAAATAATTAAGACTGTAAACGATTACTTATACAGAAATGTGTAAAATTAATATTAAAGGAAATTAGAACTAAAATTTAATTTTTTTTTTCTTTTTTGCACAAGTAAGTTTTGTAATATTCTAGAATGATTTTGAAGGAAAATTATATATTTTTTTTAAAGCTTGGATTTATCATGGTGAGAATGTATTTTTTTAAGATTAAATATTAAAAATATATTCATAAATTATGTAATTTTTTATTAAATGAATTGTATTTTTTTTTTATGTTTGATTGGAGTTTAATAATTATCGCGCACTAGTTAACCACAGGATGATTCGTAAAACATCAGGGGACAGTCGCTAAATCAGTGTCGCATTACGTAAGTACTCCTCAAACTACTTTCTGGAATAAAATTTTATGTTGCAGAAACCAAAATTATTTTAATTTATAGTTCGATTGCGTTTTGATAATGAATCTGTTATGTCTTTGCCCCTCGATATCAATTAATGGGTTGTTTTAAGGTGATGGATGAGGAGAACCAGACGTATCAAGCGCTTCATCCCCTAACAAATCTATGGATTTTACTAACGAGACTATAAATTAAGGAATTTAAATGTTCCATCCTGTGGTATGTTATCAATTACCTGTACTCGGTGCATATCCATTAAACTTCATTGAATTTACGCTATCTATAATCGCTTCTCTGGCTTCATCGCTGGGATTTAAATTTCCAAAAACAGTCGGATCACCTAATTAATTAATAAAGAATTTTTTAAATAATTTATAAATTTTCGTAAAATTTAATAAATAGATTACTTACCTAAAGACAATGCTATCATTTGTTTTTCAGGATTTGGCTCCAATTTTAAAACTTCGAAGAGTGATCGAATAGGATTGCAAGTTTTTTCGGCGATTTTGGATGAGTTTACGTTCCAGTGGGTCCTTGTTTTCATGTTTGAGATCTGGTCAAGAGAAAAATTAATGGAATTAGAAGGAAAAACTCCAAAATAAAAGTGAAAAGTTGAAGAAAGTAACGAGTCAGGAAGTAAGTCAAGATTAATATAACATCAATTTACGCATTTGATTTCGTTTGTAGCCATTTTTGTATAATATTAATTATTTTTGCTTACGTCAAACTTGATATTTGCGTACAAATTTGATTATAGCTTCTATGAGAATAAGGCTTATGAATATACGAAAGGTTTCTGACGTATTTTGTTACAAATATTGACGGAAAGATTTATTTTTAACTAAAAATAATAATAACAATATCTTAAAGTTTGTACTAGATTTTTTAAATTATTATTTAAATTATTGCTTTTTTTCGTATTTATAAAATTATATTTATTCAAATTTACCTGAAGAAAGTTTTTATACAAATACATCTTTCGATAAATTTGAACTTTGCGTGTACACATAAAGTTTAAAGTACATCTTTAGCAAAATACGAACCGAACTTAAATAAATATTGATCATTTATCAATAAATTTTAGTTTAATGTTTATAAAAAGAATAATTTTATGTAATTGCGATAAATTCTTTACGTTCTTCTTAAAATTACTAAATATATTACTTTATAAATCGAAAAATGATGCAAGAATTATTGAAATATTTAACCTAAATTGTTATATAAATTAAAGATAATATATTTAATGCTTAAAAATCAGTTTAAATATTAATTAATTTTTATTTTAAATTCAACTCTTTAACATATAAATAATTTATTTTACTTTAAAATATCATTTAAAAAACAAATTTTTGTACCTGAAGATAAGCTTTAAATCATAGTTAAATATTAAAAATTCTGAACTTAATTTTAATTTAATATCTAGTTTTTAAATTTTAAAAAATATATATACAATGTGTATACTTTTAAATTAAAACTAGTAATTACTTAAAGTTTCTAGTAAATTTATATGCACCGATACAGACTTACTCCTTAAAATTTATATTAAAGTAGAATGAATGTTCTCTCGGCGAATTTTAATGAGAAACTGTTAATGAAAACTTGAAAATCTTCCTATTTATGTATTTGTACGCGTAGAAGCACCCCAATGTGACCTCTGACCTTCTTTCTATTCGTTGATATTATCCAATTACAGCTCTCGTTGCTTATCTCAGAGACCTATAATGAATGCGCTCTATGACACCAATCAGTTATTAAAATTTCTCAATATTCTGCTTAACGAAGGTAAAATTTCAGATGATGATAATGAAAAACACGTATAAATTAATCGATAAACTGCATTATTGGGTCATTAAGGTCATTCGAAACTGTACGCTTCATTGATACGAACATCAATTGCTTCATTACCTTGAATTCGTAATCAGGAAATTTTGTAAAAAAATATTTATTAATATTTTTTTCTAGTTAATTAATTAATTCTAGTTTTTTTCTAGTTGAAAAAAATGTAAAACCTGTGAACAACGGCCACCGGTGGGAACAAAAAAACACTGTTGTATGATTATTGTTAATAAAAAAAAATGGCCGCTGTGTAGAGGTTGCTGTTCGACTGTATTTGAATTACCATTTAAATAAAATTTGTATTTATTAGTTAAAAATATATTTATTTAAATTTAATATTGTTTATCTTTTAATGAGATTTTTATTGGATCATCTTTATCATTTAAAAATAACAATAGTGTGTATTTAATATAGTAAAACCTGTCCAAACGGACCTGAGTACAACGGAAACTTGCGTAAACGGAAATAATATTCAGAACGGCAAGATTTTTCTATGTTAATAAAAATAAAAATAAAACCTGTGCAAAACGGAAAACTGCCAAGCCTGAAAAATATTCGGTGCCGTGCGATTCCGTCTTACACAGGTTTTACTGTATATCGATAGATAAAAAAAAAGACGAGGGATGAATTAGGAAAAAAATAATAAAGTTCTTTATGGGGTGAAGCGCGTGACATCGTGCTCTCTTAAATCAATCATTCCAGATTTAATGTTTATTAAATGATAAATATGTATTTCGTCATTATAAGAAGTTAATTTATATTTTTGCTTTTATTGGACGGGTGAATTAATTTTTTGAAATTATTATCACTGACGTTGAAATCATAGGACTATACCAAAATATTCTGTCGCGCGCTTTCAATTTAAATAATTTTTCCTTTGATATTTTCGTATTGTGGTGAAGATATTTAACAATATTTTTCAAGTAGGAAAAACGACTTGATGTGTTAATAATTGATATAGATCAGTGATAAGTATTTTGTTTTAGGTCTGCTTTATGAATGGTTTAAATGACTGCAACATTCTTATCGAAGATTGATTAACAAATTTACTAGAATAAAATAATTTAAATGTATACGTGAATTTCTTCTGATTTTTTAAAATTACATTTTAGATGGCCGAATTGAAGGCCTCATCCTACCGCTCTGGGAGACCCGAGTTCGAACCCTGTAACTCCCCAGGAATTTTTCATGAACGGTCTGCCCCTTTCCTCGTTATTCTTCCTCTCTATTATTGTCCTGCCGAATTTACTATGATTATAATTTAAAAGGCCTCTTAGCGATACGATGCGAGAATAGTAAAAATAAATAAATAAATAAAAGAAAAGTTTAAGTGTAAAATAATCACGTGGAAATAACAACGAGGATTGTATAATTGAAATAATCTATAGATAAAAGATTTCTTAAGAATAATGTTCATAAAAGTTTTAAGGTATGATGTAGTTTTAAGGTTCCTAAATATAATATAGCCGTTTTTATATAGTTTTCAATGACAACATAAAATATTTTAAAATGAAGTTGAAACCATCTTTAACTGCCAAACACAAATCAATGCGTTTAAACTGAGCTAAAGACAAGATGGGATGGACTGAAGAATGGCAAGAAATAATGTTTAGTGATAAGAAGTTCAATTTAAATGGCCCTGATGGGTTTTCATATTATTGGCATGATTTAAGAAGAGAAAGCAGAGTTAAAATAAAGCCGGCAACAAGGGAGTGAGTCTGTAATGATTTGGTTGGTTTTGGATGGAGAGGTAAAATTGATTTAGTATTTGTTAACAAAAGTATGAACTCAGAAAAGTATCAAGAATTATAATATAATAATATGATTACATTTGGTTCATTAATTGCAGGTCATAAATGCAAGTTTCAACAATCTAATGCTCCCATTCATGCCTCAATATCAACAAAAAATTGGTTTTGAAAAAGAAAATATTGATGTAATTGACTGGCCTTCACATAGTCCAGATTTAAATCCCATTGAAAATTTATAGGTGATTTTAGCAGCCATTGTTTATCAAAATGAGAACAATATGAACCTGTAAATCAATTGAAAATTGCAATGATGGATGCGTGGGATGAAATTAAGTACGAATAATTAAAAATTTAATAAACTCTATGCCTAACAGAATCTTTCAAGTAATTGTAGCCAAAGGGGGTGAAACCAAATATTAAGTGTTAAAAATATACTTAAAAATTAATTTTATGTAATTTTAGAAAGTGTGCCTATACTTTTGAAACAAGTAAAAAGTAAAAAACTGTAATAACTTCTATTATATTATTGTTAAAAAATAAAAAGCTTGAAAATGATATTTTTTAAATTGTTTTAAAACTTATAAAACGGTTTTCTATTTAAAAAAATTAAATAATTTTTTTTTTTAAATTGTGGTGTTCCTATACTTTTCTAACAGATATTCAGGAATAAATATTCATTTTTTTAGAATAATTTAACAACTATATGAACTAAACTTACGTATTTTAACAATTCAAATCGTAACGTCATTTAGCCTAATTAATGAGAACCATTGTTATTCAGAGCATATGATCCGGGTAATGACGTTCAGCCAGACGAAGTGACGATGAAATTAACTTAATGAAACTAAGAAAGTTATTTCTATATACAGTAGAGAGTCGTTAATCCGAATCAATTGGAGACAGGGGTTGTTCGGATTAGTGATTTGTTCGGATAACCGATTATGTACGAAAAAATATATTAACCTGTCCGATGTTCAAATTTTTCTCCGTTGCGTGTCGCTTCGTGTTGAATTTTTCTCCGTTGCGTGTCGCTTCGTGTTGAATTTTCGTCGATTTTAAGCCTAACGAAAATTTTTATAATAATAGTCGAGGCTATTTTATCGTTAAAAATTATTTCTTTGTTTTGTACAAACAAAATAAATATATTGAAGAATATAAAAACATGAAAATTATACTTTAGAAGTAAATCTAGTATCAAAAACGTTCGATTCAGCACGACACAGTCCGACTGAAAATCGTTCGAATAACCGGCGATTCGGATTACCGGGGTTCGGATTAACGACTCTCTACTGTATTAAAATTGATCGAAAAATCATTCTAACTCTGATGCTATGATAGATAAATCTTATCGTCATCTATAACGGGCTTTCGCGCAATTTAAAGGTACAATTTAAAGCCTTGTTTCTGCTGAAAGACAATTGAAAAAGCGTCATTAGTAATAAAATGTAAAGCTAATTTAGATAAATGAAGAAGATTGTCTATCTAAGTTGTAAATAGGTAGCAGTATAATACCTTTTCCTCTTTCTCTGATCAGTCAAGATATTCAAGATGTCATAATATCATATTTAATTTACTTATTATTAAAGTTAAAATATGTAGATTATGAAAAGTATTCACATTAATCAAAAATTTGATAAATTTGATACGATGTAACGATTTATTAATTCATCAATTAATAATTATCATCAAAAACACTTGATTTTGAGAATATTTATATACTATAAAATTTTAGTTTTTAGTTTATTCGAAGAAAGATGATTTTAATCAGAATTTTTTTTTTTAAATGATAATTTTATATGCAAGCACAGCTCATGAACATAGTTCAAATCTCAAAGATTTTCCATAATGTACATCTTAGTTTCTTAAATCTTCAAAATCACAATGTTTCCGTTTAATCTGTACACACGAATTGAAGAATCCATACAGTTTACATTACATGATAATAAAATAACTTTTAATTTTTGTTCTGATTTTAACTTTAAAAATTCTACTGAACTCATAGTAAATTGTTTCAAATTTTATCTTTGTTGACTCAGTTTTTATAAGATAGAGGCTTATTCGTTCAGTAGATTCATTCGGTGTATTGAAGATGTTATTTATCTCTTTTCCTCTCCAGAATTAAGAATTCTTAATAAGATCTATTCGTATTTTTATATTTAATGAGAAAAATCGTTTATTAAATATAAAAACTAGATACATTAGTCGATGTTCTTTTTTTGACACGTACAGCAATTTAATATGCAAATTTTAAATGATACTGTGAAGGATCCAAGTTCGATCTGAACTTTGCGATATTTTTCGAATTGTCCAAATTGATTTCATATTTCATCCTTTAATAAAGTCACTTGCGTATCATGTCCAAACTCGTCAAAATTAAAGATAATCGTGTCCAGTTTGAATTAGTCTTTCACATCATAAATTTAATCCTACTCAAATTGATCATCAAATGGTTTTCTTGGATTTCTTATTTTTTGGGCTGCAATTTGAAAAAAATTGTAGACCTATAAATTTCCACTGTCGTCCGCCTGTCTCTCTGTTCGGCTGTCTATCCTTAATCTCGAGAACGGAGTTCTCGAGATAAGTCTTTCATCTATCTGATGAAAGACGAGGCCAGACTGGAAACCGTAGGGACAGGAGGCCTCAATTAACTACAGTATAGCATCGATTATCCGACATCTGATTAACCGACTTATCGGTTAACCGACCGCGTTCTAGTCGGCAAATTCAAATGTCCGCTAGTGATGTGGCGCTACACTATTTGGTTGTCTTGGCTACTTTAATATTATTTTTGTTAAATTTTTGCATGTTTTAGTTGGCAGCACTGGCTCGACCGTGAAAGGGGAGCTAGTATTTAAACCAGGTCTAATACACTACACTAATAATGTATTTCTTCATACTTTTCGGTTATCCGACTTTTTAGTTATCCGACCAACCCCAGTCCCCAATTAAGTCGGATAATCGATGCTCTACTGTATATACGAACTTCAGATGCAAATTGGAAGTCGTGTTATTTCAAATAAAAAAATTTTTCCCCCGAAAGGTGTTAGATAGACGACTGGCACGACTCTATTGTTAAAGGAAAACTATGATGTATGGGGCAAGCCACTACTAATTTGAGGTGGAGAGCATATATTTTAAATTAAATTAATTACAAATATGATGAAAATTTTTTAGATTCTGTACATTAAGTTTCTTATGAATTTAGAAATTGTAATTTCAGACAGAATCCACTTCAGACTGATGCTCCAGTTTCTGGATTCATTTCAGTTTTATTCTAAATTTCAGATTCCATTATTTAGTTTGTGACGATTTAAATTAGAAGCTTGTTAAATTTAATGGCAATTTCGGATAATATTATTATCCGAAATTACCATTCACTATATATTTAAAGTTTAATGTATAGTGAATGGCAAAAGGCTTTTCCTATTTTACATTGAAAAGACAGAATGATAAAACGGAAAAAAGCCAAGATAAATATTTCATGAAGTGATATAAGTATATTTTCTTGCATAGTAATTAGGGAGATGATAAAGTATATATTCTTAAGTTGGATGACTCGAGAGAATTTTTCATTGCCGATTAAAAAAAAAAAAACATTAGTTTGTGTTATTAGCACAATAATATATTAATCTTAAAGACTTGAAATATAATCCGAAACAAAAATTATTTCTTAAAAACAGATAATAGAATATTAATGAAATTTTATTATTAAATAATTTCTAAGGATTTTGTATTGGGTGTAAGAAATGATAAGAAACATTAATTGAAAAATACTTATTCACACGATAAAACGTTAGTTCATTTACTTAAAATAATATTCTTACTGATACAGTAAAATAATTTACGAGGTGAATGAATGTAGCAAAAACTTCTGTCTAAACATTTACTTATCTCCGCTAAAATTTGTATATTATTATTTACAAAAAAAAGTGCAAATATTTTGTGCTTATATTTTATTTTATTTTAAAATTATTTCGAAATTTTCTTCATTTTTATAAATATAAATATTTACGATAATGATTTCGTGAGTTTAGATTAACGTTCTTATTCTTTATATAAAGAAAATCGATTTTAATGCTTTAAAAATAGCGTATTATATACGAACAATTAAATCTGTCATTGTCTTTCCTTCAACAAAGGTAGACGATTTGTCATCATATAATATATACACAGTACAAAGTTTTCGTACAAGAAACTGAATAAAAAATAATATAGAAATATAGTAGAAAAAAATGAAACAATAATTTATCATTAAAAAAAATTTTAATTTTAAGTAATTTATAAAAGAAAAAACAGTATAAATTTTTTGTTTAATAAAAAATATTAAATTAAATAGATCATTTTTATTTATTTTTCAATTTTTATCCGATTTAAATATTTTAATTTCTTCAAAACAGGGCCGGCCCATCAGTAGCCAAGCGAATAACTCGGCTTCTAATGGGCCTGGATACTGGCAGTTGGTCGCGGGTTCTTGTTTCATCAACGGTCTGGTCATGTGAAACTTTCTGGGTTTTCTTCACGTGTTTAATGGTGCGTCCACATATTCGGTATTCATCGAATGCCGAATATTTGCGTTTCGCACATGACAAATAGTTCGGTAAAGTATTTGCCAAACTGTTTGTCATGTGTGTTTGTCACGTGCAAGCACACATGCACGCACGTGATTTTTTTTCCGAGCATCGGTTCGTTACAGGAACGACGAACGTTCGTTCGAGATGTAGAAAGTGGACAATTCTCAAACAATAATTTGTGCCGCTGCTTTTACACTTATGGGTGATTCATACTTGATTAGCGAAAAAAAAGAAGTCTAAAAAAAGATGGTGGATGGTATGATGTCACTAAAGCAGAAAAATGTGAACGTGAAAAAGAAAAGAATTTAAAAAATAAACAACGGAATAAAACCATAAGGCAAAAACACACCAGATTAAACTACGTAGAAAAATAAAGTAAAATAAATATTTAAACTATAAACCAAATAAAAAATAAAACTAAATTCAAAAATAAAAGACTAGATCTAATTTTTAAAAGATTAAAATGGCAACACGGTGACTAAAAACAAGAAAATGAACGAGTACCAGCGCGAATGTGTGGATGAATATACGAATACGAATATTTGTCTCCTTTGATTTGGCATAATTTACCGACAAGAATTGGGAAACGACGAATACCGAATATTCGTCCACGCTACTCGGTATTTGCCAAATGTTTGCTTGGAATTTAAACCTAAGTCGGAACCTTTCCTGTAGAAAGTTCTTCCAGGATGCAGTTGTTTCAAGTGTTGCGATGCCTTATCTCATCAATTCAATATAATCCCTTTAAATCAGTGAATGAATCGTTAATAAATAAAAAGTAATTAAACATAATAAAAATATAAAAACTTTTTTTATAAATCAGATTTGTTATATAATAAAATATGAAAAATGTTTCTTTAAAAATAAATTTTTTTTCTTTGTCTTTTTCCACTCCCGTCGTGGATTAGACCAGGCCCACAATGGGGGCAGCTGCTCGAGAGTCGATTTTATTGTTTTTCCCAATATTGTGAAGTATCTCCTGCAGATTGTGAAAGACAATAATGAGAGGGCATAATTAACTAACAACGGGTAATATAAAGGGTTGGTCATAAAAATGTTACAACAGCTATAAATCCAGAGGGTGACGAAGCAGTTAGGTAAATTTTTATGTACTAAGTCAGCAAGAAAGCCATCATGGAATGGAAACAACCTTCATCGACAACCATAAATAAGTTTAAAGTGGCACCGTCTGCTGGTAAAGTCATGGCTAGTACTTTCTGGGATTTGCCAGGTTATCCTCGTCAACTTCTTGGAGCCACGACACACAATCACAGCTGATTGATATTGTGATACCCTTATAAAATTGCGTGAAGCTATCCGGCTTGTTGAGTAAAGGAGATATTCTCCTGCCCGATAATGCCAAGACTCATATTATTCTTCACACATAGAAATTTCTGCAAAAATTTAAGAGGAAATTTGAAGACGTCCAACAGTCCTGATCTGGCCTTCAGTGATTTTTGCCTGTTTTCTCTCTTCGAAGAACATTTATCTGGTACCCGATTCCATTGTGACGATGACCTGAAAGCAGCTAAAGAAATATGGCTGCAACAGCAGGGACATGATTTTTTTTTCAGTTTGCAATAAATAAAGCTGGTCATATAAATGTCTAAATCGATATGGTGATTACGTCGAAAAACAGTTTATGTATAGGCCTATATAAATAACATTTCATATTCACTTGCTATCTGAGATATGTTTTTTTAATAATCGAGTATATCGCCTTTTTTCTTTGTATAAATATTCGCTGAATAATTACAAAATAAAATTTATAGCCATATAATTAGGCCACTAACGTTAATCTGTCAAGGGGATACCTCCCGGAAGGGAGGTGTACGAATACCTCGGAAGTATTTGTACGAATTATTTGTACGAATTATTTGTACTTTTTGAAATATTCTTTATAGTATTTAGTTAAAAATATCTGAAAATATCGTTGCATGAGTGTTCATTTTTTATTGTCATTATATTGTTTGCATTAATAACCTAGTTGAAAAGGGGGAATTTTCGAGTTTAATGAAGAATGATGATGGTTTACAACTGGCATAAAATTCAATTAATTTGTTATGAATATTAAATGTATGTTGTAATTCATATTTACAAATTTTGAAAGTTATGCTTATAATTTTTGATTTATTAATTAATTTTGAGAAAATTGATTTTATATTCTTTTAATATTCTTATAGCTAGAAGTATTAGAAGTTGTGATGTTCTTTCAGTATGTAACAAATTGAAAAAAAAATGCTAAAGCAAAAATTTCCAGTCTCATTAAACTACTTGTTAAATTAAAATTATCACTAAATAATTATTTTAGATTATTCGATGCGTTAATCAGATCGAGTAATTTATATGCATTCTCTATATGGAGAAGATCATTGGTAGACAAAGTGGAAAAAAGACAACTGTTTTTCTTCAAACAAATACAGTATTTCATTTAAATTGTTCTTTCCAGGGTCTTTAATAAGAACGGAATTAGGTAAACTATCTCTGGCTGTTAATTTGTAGTCTTGTTCATGCTGATTATTTAGCTTTGGAGACGATTCTATCTTCTTTTGAATAAGATGAGGACTTGATTTTACAATTTTACCAACTGAAGATTTTCAGATGTCTACATCTGGTTTCAATGCTACACGATTGTCGTGTTGTCACTTCAGTTCTGCTTTTCCACCAATCTCCTCAGTTATGCAGTAATTTTACATGTCTTCCTGAAGATTTTTTAAATCCGTATGTTTCTTCCAATTATAAACAGCTTAATACTACTTTTGCGGGGCGATTCGGTTGCTTTTCAATTTTTCTGGTTGAGATTCTTGGCCATAAACAGCTGATATTTAGTCCTGTTCAAAATCTGTTAAGGCACATTCTTTTTCAAATTTGTTTCCACTTCAACGAGCAAAGTTACTTGATATTTACCTTAGAAATAAATCTTATGAAAATGAAAAGCAGGTACGCACTTGCAATTTGTAAATACGGTATGTCATACAATATAAATGCTATATTTTTGGAACAAAGAATTTTAAGCTTTTTTTTTTAATTTAATTTTCTCTTACATTTACAAAAATAATAGCGACATATTCAATGAATTATATTTGCTTTAACTCTAAGTATTTGCATAAAAATTTTATGTAAAAAAACAAGTATTTTTTTAAATTGGAATTGGCAAAGTGGATGTAATTTTATGGGGCGCGCCTATCGCTGTGAATTTTATTTTGTGATTATTCAGCCAATATTTATTTATTACTCATTGTCGTTAATTCATTATGCTTTTTCATTAATGCCTTTCATAATACTTCACAATATTGTGAAAATAAGCGATGAAATCGACTCCGACGAGCACCTGCCCCAACGTGACCTGGTCGAATCTACCATTGATTCACTGTTTTGAAACAATTATATTGAATTGACGGGATAAGGAAGGCAACATTTGGTAGAATTGCCAAGGAGGAGCCTTCCGGGAGAACTTTTTATTGGAAATTTGCTCATATTTAAGATTTAGACACTTGAAGAAAACCCGGAAAACTCCATGTAAACCCGGTGTTTAGTGGTTTTATCTACTCGGTTCTATTTTGAAAAATTGAAATATTTAAATCGAATTTTTTATTTAAAAAATAAATAAAAATTGTATATTTTATTTAAATATTTTTATTGAATAGAAAATTTATTATAAGTTTGTTTATAAATTACTTAAAATATGAAAAGTATGATAAATTATTATTTCATTTTTTTTTCCTCTACTAAATTTCTATTTTGTATTTTATTCATTTTCTGTGGGGGAAAATTTACTTACATTAGTTTTAAACTTTTATTTAATATTTTATAAGTAAATTTTAATTTGGCTTTTAAAATAAATCATTGAAAAATATATGTAGGCCTAAACATTCGAAAACACTTTTAAAGAGAAAGTGAACTTTGATTCTTCTTTATTTTCGGTTTATTAAAACGTCATCAGAACGATAAATTGCGAAACATTTTCAACACGTTTTTCATAAATATATAATTGTTATAATATCGATTTATAAAACAGAATGTGCATACGTCATTACAGTTTTTTTTACTACTGGGTGTGGTTCAATAAGCTCAATCAATGTGTCAAAAATCAAATCGTATTAGGATATAAAGAAATTTATTTAATGTGTTTTTAAAACGATCGCTTTAAACGTCAGTACACTCTAACGATTTCTCTAATTCAGGAAACATTTAGAAACATTTTCTTTGATTTGTCGAAATGTTAACATTATCGTAACTTGAATATATAAAGCGTGTTTCTCTAATAAATTGTTCCTTGATGTCATTAATTTTTCATGTTCTCTCATAACATTAAAATTATTAAATTGTTATATTAGATTATCGTTGCGTAGTAGTGAAGTATAAAAAATTAATTAATACGGAGCCTAGAACAGTCACAGATATAGGGTCTCACTTTTTCAAATCATAAAAGAATGTAAATAAACTTAACGAAAGGTATGAATCAGTATTTTTTTTAAATCGTGAATCAAAAGAAATTTTTATTTCTATTATTTTCTGTCGTGATTTTTCTACAAAAAGGACTAATTTATTTGTTTTCTGAAACCGTGCTGTATTATTTGTTGAGTATTAGACACAAGAGCGTGTTATTAATTAAACACATGGCTTCCATTCCATCTTTATTTAATTGATACGGTACACGTTTGGGATTTTGACCCCTCATCAGTCAACTAAACAAGAAAGAATATATACAGTATTCGGAATATCATATTTTACAAGTAATTTGTACAAAAATAATCTAAAACACATGTATATAACGTGGTTGATGGCACGTTTCAAACGTGCCATCAACCACCATATGGCACTTGTACACCACGAGTTTGCATTTTACAAACTAGAAGAATGAGGTGACTACACCGACACCATAAAATTCACGTACATCTGATTAAAATAATAGAACGATATATAAAAAAATATACACACAGATTTATGGGTATTTAGCAACTATTCAGTCTTACTGTTAAATAGACGCAATATATTCCATCTTCCTATCAACGTTAATGGATATACTTGGCTGAGTCCTTTCAAACATTTACTTTAGCACATTACAAGGTCGGAAAAATCTCTCCAAATCTACAATAGTAGAGTTTTATTCTGTTTCCTGTCGGTCTATTAAACTATATTGAACTTGGGCGCAGTGACACCAATTGGCGTTTCTATTTGCGACAATCGGAATTTGATATAAAGATGGAAAGGAAGCCATGTGTTTAATTAATAACACGATCTTGTGTCTAATACTCAACAAAAAGGACTAAATTTTCCGGCCTCTGGGTGTCCGGTGTTTCTGATACATGTTTCTTGTTATGAACCCAGGTAGGACTTATACCAGGATATAAAGAATTTAAACACAAAGGGATTGATTTCTTGACTTTTTTTTATTTAAAAAATATTAATAAATTGGATCAATATTACTTTCTAAACGGAGTTTCAAATGTTCTTGTCTTTATCCATAAACTGAAGTTCTGGAATTGAAAATGTAATATACATTTTTTTTTTTCAATAATAAAAGAATACTTCTAATGTAGGAATTTGTTTTGTAAAGTATTTATGGAGTGAATGTTAACGTTACAATATAGGTGAGCAAAAATAGTATGGCAATTAAAAATTTCATACTTTATTAGAAAAATTTTATTAGCAGAATTTAATCACAGTTGGCTCTCGATATAGTAAATTTTTAAAAGGACCAAACTAAATCATTCACTGTATCAACAGCCCACTGTATAACAATTGTTCAATGTGCCTTTCATTTAAATTAATGCAATTATCAACTCTCGTCACCATACAGTGGTTTTAATCTTTTACTATTTAAAGATTTAGAAGTCTAACCAATTAAAATAACAAGAAAACGCAATTAATAATCAAAATAATTAATTTTATACTATTAACAAATGCTCTGAATATTTAATTTTATTACATAATATATTTTTACTATAAAATAGTTATCTTAATTTATTATTATTATTTTAATTATTATTTTCATATAATCAAAATTCTTCTCTGAATTTTCTAATTTCATTTTCTGTAAAAACAATTACGTTACGTTATCTTTAATTTTGTAATATGTAGAAATGTCTATAGGATGTTTATTCCTTTCCTATTGAAAACTTTCATATTCTAATAAATATTTTGTTCGAAAGTTCCTTCTTAAATTATCAAATAATCATTAAAGTAATGAAATGACGAGTGACGCATCAAGTGACAATATGTATTTACTTTCACTTCATCAAAATAATTTTATATACACAAATATACTGTTCATACATTTTATTTAATAATAATTTTTCATTTTAATAATTAAAAACTACTTATAATTCGCCTAAATGCAGTGATTTAGGCGAATTGTTTTTGTCGGAGTTTGAATAATTTATTAATTATGTTTGCATCTTTTCGCTCTGTGGCACTGGAGGGCCTGCTTTTTATTATCCATCGTGGTTTCGGCCGAGCCAAGAATGGGGCAACAGAAAGGCATATTTTTTTTATACAGTAAGATCTGAGTAAACCGGAATCGCACGGTACCAAATATTTTTTTCGGTTTGGCAGGTTTCTGTTTTGAACAGTTTCTTTTTTAACATAGAAATTCGCTCTGTCCGAAGAATTATTCCCGTTTAGGCAGGTTTTCTTTTTAGTCGGGTTCCGTTTTGGACAGGTTTTACTGTACAATCAGGATAAGAAAAGATACCGTCAGCTTGCGCTGTGATTGGACGGCAGAAGTATCATTGAAGAATGCTTTAAGTTTAATTCTTGAACAAACACCACAATTACTGTATTTTTTCAAATCACTTTTTTATTTGTAAGACACTTAATATCATTGAAACGTTTACGATATTTTAAATTCGTTCGTTTTCAAATATAAATTATAAATTGATAATTAAAAAATTAACAAGTCGTGCATCGATGCTTATTACTTTATTTTTTAATGTGATCTGTCACATTTTCAATACATTATAATAGCTTATAATGTATCCTAGTTTTATCAGGTATTTTTCAATATTTCTTGCATAATTTTCTAATTTCTTACGAAATAAATATGTGTCCACTTTTATCTGATATTTATGTTTATAATCAAACATATCGATAAATTTTTTGTATGGATTATTAATACAGTGGTGCCTCATATAACGTACTTAATCTGTTCCAGGTGCACGTCCGTTAAGTGAAACGTCCGTTATACGAAACGCATTTTCCCATAGAAATACATGTTAAAACATCTAATTCGTTCCGCAGCATAAAATAACCGTACTGTATCATAAAAAAAATGAACATGGGGTGCGTTCTTTTATTCCTCCGCGCAACGCTGCGCAAGCGACATCCGTTTAAAAACTCCTGCGGAACGCGTTCCTAAATTCCGGTGGGAGTGCGCGCCGTCGAACGGCAAAAACGGCCGCTTGTAACAGTAGTTTACGGTGGAAAGCAACATGGCATCCTCCATGGCTCAGATAGTTTCGTTTCCGGGTCCATTATGCGGTTTTATGAATAAGAATTTAGAAATTGTGAAAGCGCGAGTTAGCGCACGCGGTGATGTAAGTGTCTTTACGAATATTTTTTTCGAGGCTATTTTGAATGCTCTTTCAACAAATAATCCATTTTATGGTTAAATTTTACAATTGGGACCCTTCTTTTGCCTTTTAAAGCTCATATTTTAGAATTATAGATTCCTCCATCACGATACTATCGATAGTGCGGGCGCCGCCATCTTTCTTTCTTTCATCGTCGTTCCTAAATGCCTACAAACAGCAGCGCGCTCCCGTAGTAGCGGAGACGCAGAGCGACCGCTATTAAAAAACACACCCACGGAGCAGTCACCAATTATGCGAGAAAGTCCGTTGTTCGCAGCCAGTCCGTTGCTCGAGTCACGTAACGGCCAAACAGAAAGTCCGTTGTTCGCAGCGTCCGTATTCGAGGCGTACGTTATACGAGGCACCACTGTATACATTTTCATTGTTTACAAACTTACTTGCTCTTTTTACAATCTATCATACTTTATACTCTAATATTTTAATTAAACTTACTCAATAATTTATAATGTTATTTTTTAAATCATTTAATGTTCTAATGATAATATTAAGAAAAGATCTCGTAGCCGCGGCTCGAAAGTACCAAAATTATACGCTTTGCAAACGTTAAAAAATTATTTAAAACTGGATTATCTTTAACAAAATGGATACTTTATTAACAGAAGAGTAGATTTTATGAAAAACATTTTCAAAATTAAAGTCAATAAACGAGAGATAAAACTTTTAATGAGTAGTAGGCTAACATAAAGTATATAAGATGATGCATGCAGGTTTATCCGATGACTTTTCATTTCAGGAAAATACTTATTTGTTAGAAGGCTTTTAATTAAATGTTTTTCAACTTGAAAGTAAAATAGTATTTTTTTTTTTTTTTCTTTTTTCAAGAAATTGTATTTAATAGTGTAAAAGATAAGCTATGCATTAATTAGTTATTGTTTTTATACATAAATATATACTGTACATCTTTTATATACGTGTAAGATAACAGTAAAAATACTGTTTTATTATAGGTGTTAATAATATATTTGTAGTTAATATAGTTACTTAAAATATCTTCTCGTGATGCAAAGTAAATATAAACCCAATCGATCAAGAATCTACCTGAAATTTTACTTTAGATTTACCTTATCACTGATTGAAATTACAGTTATTTATAATTTCTTAATTCATTTATTCTGTATTTATTAAATTTAAAGTATATTAGTTAGAATTTCTTTTTCTATGGCAAATTTATTCTGTTATGGTGTTTATATTTATACTCCTCAGCGTAAATCGTTACTAATTGTAATAATCGATTTTATTTTATAAAACAATTATTAAATTTTATAAATATTGATCTAGTAATAGTCTCTTTAATCCGAAAAATATTGACGGTAGACTGCCTCACAGCCTAACAGGTTCCAAAAAACTCCTTTATTGCCTTTTTACAAATGCATTTCGGATCAGTATTATAAACTGTACCGAGAGGAACGTTCTAGAATTGTATAACGTGGTGTTTTTAATTTTTTTAAAAATGTATAAGGTTTTGGAATATTTTTAAAGAAGGCCTTATTCCTGTAGTGCGCTGTTGCAAGGGAAAATAACCGTATTTTTAGAAAGAAATGTAAACAGAACTCGAAAGTACTGTATAAATGTTAAGGAGTATATGAAGAACTTAAGCACTGAAGAGGGGTTAGAAAAAATAATACTGATCCGAAATGCATTTGTAAAAAGGCAATAAAGGAGTTTTTTGGAACCTGTTAAGCTGTGAGGCAGTCTACCGTCAATATTTTTCGGATTAAAGAGACTATTAAAGAGACTATTACTAGATCAACATATAATACAGCTACCATAGGAAATTTAATAAGAATTTATAAATATTTATAAATATCGTTACTTACGAGAAACCATTTCCTTCTAAACAAAAAAAAAGAGCGGATTTACATTTGGTAACTGTGCATTGCGTTTTTAGAACCAGAATAAAAAAAAGAAAACTTATTCAAACAATGTAATAATTAACTGACACTTATATACAAAAATTTAAGCAGAAAATATCGATTCACAGGCCTACTACTATATGCTAATATAGAGTGGATTGGGGGAAGATGCCTGACATTTTGCGTCTAGGAAATTATAGCGATAATTTGGATTTTGGGGGCATCTAACGAAAATATCATATTCTTGAGTATGTTTTTCAAATAAAACTTTGGAATATATCAAAAAATAATTATGTATTGTGTTTGCAATGACGACTTTTTCACTGTCTGGCATTTTAGGTATCCGGGTGAGATGCCAAATGCCATTGGGGTAAAATAACAAATATAATAGCATAAAATTAATTTTCAAATATCATAACCAAATTTAATATATTGCCTATGTAGTACAAAGTACTTTATAGTAAGTGTAACAGCACAAATGCCTGAGATGCCCATTTGTCGGGGTAAGTATTAAGTTCCCGGTCATTTTAACGTGCTCTATAGCTAGCTGAAAGCTTTTTTCAGTCCAAAAACCTTTTTGAGAAGTCCTTATATAATTTCTATGCATATCCTGCAATAAAACGAGAAAACAAAAATTTATTAAAAATAGGCATGTTATCTAGGGTTGCCAACTCTCCCGGAATTCCGGAATTCTCCCGGAAAAAGACCCTTAATTTTTTAAAATCTCCCGACTCCAGGAACGCTGTTAAAATATCCCGAATTTTTTCGCGCTGTCCGCACTAAAAAAAATTCGGAGTTGCTGTTGCCCCTCAACTCTCAAAACATACAGAATAACATAGCAGCTAGAATTTGACGACTCTACGAGTATTTACCCAAGAAAATGATCATGTTGACAATGGACGAAGAAATTGAATGGAATGAACTAAAAGATCCGAGTTCTTTTCTGAATGTTCTGAATTTTCTGAATCGCAAACGCCGCTGCTGAACGTGTTTTCAGCGTAGTAAACAAACTTTCGTCAAAAAGTCGTAATCGACTGAATGAAACACGTAAAATTTGAAATACAAGCGTGCACAAATTTCAAATACATCTATAAAAAATTTTATGATTTTATCGTCTCCAATCAAAAGGCATTGCAAGCATGTTGAAGTGATAATGATAAGAGAAAAAAAAATGGCGAAACAAGTTTCATATTCTTATTAAATTTTCTATGGTAGCTGTATTATATGTTGATCTAGTAATAGTCTCTTTAATCCGAAAAATTGACGGTAGACTGCCTCACATTGCTGTGAGGCAGTCTCAATGTGTAAGGTTTTAGAACATTTTTATGGAAGGCCTGTACGTATTATTGCTGTAGTGCACTGTTGCAATGGAAAAAAACCGTATTTTTTAAGGCAATGTGAACAGAACCCGAAAGTACTGTATAGGTGTAAAAGGAGTGTATGAAGAACTTAAGCACTGAAGAGGGGTCAGAGAAAAAATACTGATCTGAAATGCATTTGTAAAAAGGCAATAAAGGAGTTTGAACCTGTTAAGCTGTGAGGCAGTCTACCGTCAATTTTTCGGATTAAAGAGACTATTACTAGATCAAGTTTCATATTAATCTTCCTGGAAGGAATTACATGTAATTTAGCTCAGCTTGACTGAGCATAAAATATTTTTATATCTCTAAAAACAAAATTTTATACAGTAAATTTTACAAGTTACAATATAACCTGTCCAAAGCAAAACCCGAATAAAAAGGAAACCTGCCTAAACAGGAAAAAATTCTTTGAAACAGAGCACATTTCTATGTTAAAAACAACCTGCCAAACCGGAAAAATTATTCGTTACCGTGCGATTTTGGTTTTATTGTATTTACATTTGCAAGTTTACTTGCGAATAGTTTTGTCCTAAATAGGAAAATTATGTTTAATTTTAATGATTTCAATGATAAATCCTTAACACGATTTTTACTTTATTTCGATAAATTAAACTATATATACTTTTAAAAAGGATACATTTATTACAAAATAAGCTTACAAAATTTTAAAATGCATGTAACAAATTATTGATTATGCACTTTTTAATATATCCGTTACCATTTTGATACTAAATTGATATATCCTTCCGGAGTTTTACATTACAGGATAACAATTATTATTATTATACATTTATGTACTGTTATTTCCGAGCATTTTAAGATTATTTAGTAGCATAAATGTCAATGTGGTTACTTAACAAGATTAATAAACAGGGTGATCGTAATTAAACTAAAGAATTTTCGGCATCCTTGGCTCCAAATCATTGCTGAATTAATAATTTTTCCGGACCAACTGTGGTCACGCACAATATAATAATAATTCATCAACACACCTCTAACGTACTAATGTATATTATGAACTGCTAGAAACTTAAATAAACAGTAAATGTAAATTACTCTTGACATCACTACTGACACCTTCATATTTCTTAGAAGTCATAGCTAGGGTTACATTTAAGCAAAATAAACTACGAATATCACAAAACCACCAACAAGTGCATTGTAAATTATGTAAATAAGTGCGCCTTACATACAATGCCATCTTTGGTCGTCCAGTAAACTGGCTTGGTGGCTGCGGGAATTTCAAGTTCTCACACGTAATTTCGTTCGGATTAAAAGAGATGCCGGCCCATCAGTTGCCGGAAATTCGGTGGTATATCTATACTAATTCATCGTTATCTAAAAAGATATTTGTCATATTCAGCTGTCTAAATGCAACTAAATCTTGAAATGTGTACCAAAACACACCACTATGACACTTTTGGCGCAGCGAGCAGCAAATATTTTATTTTTACAAAACATTTTTATTTATTTGTTTTTATTCTTTCCGCCCTATTGGCACTAACAAGGGAACTGTTGGAGTGTCTTATAATTAAATAATAAGATACAAGCAAACTTCGATTCAGGACTATTATTTGTTCGCCGCTTAATCGAGTGTGGCAATAAACCGAATGTCCCTTATTTATTAAACATAAAAATATTAAACTTCGAAACTATTGAAAAAGTTTACGGAAGATCTAATAATATTTTAATTAAAGAAATATATTTAAAAAGTGTTTAATATTGCAAGCTGTTAGTAGATTTAGCACGATTTTACAATGGTTACAACACTCAATAATGATAGATAAATGTTCGCCACAATTCACTTATAAAAAACTTGTTTTGATAATTACTCACTGCTGGATAATGATATTTTATACATTGTATTTTATTTTATTGTTTATGAAATTTAATATTAAGCATTTCACATCAGTAAATTTTAATAAAAGAAAAATTTTCTATGTCAATATTATATACTGAAATAGTATACTGAATTAAACGGTAAACAGAAAATGTATTTTTCAGAAATAAAATTATTTAAACAATTTCTAAATAATATAGGCTAGCAGGATTGAAGGGCTCACAGGCAATGCACATAGCACCCTACCAAGAGGGGTGTTAGTCTCTGTACAGATGTCAAACACTTGAAGAAAACAAAAAAAGCTCCAAGCAATCAATTACTAGTGTTCAGTGGTTTTACCCACACTGATAAAACCACTAATTTTCCACCAATGAGGTGGAAAATTGGTGGGATAATTTTATGACTTCAAAATTTAGAAAGTTCGATCATTTGTCTCGAAAAAATCACATAGATAAAAAGAATTTTGAAAGCTTTGCTATATTTTACGTTCATTTTTTGTCTTTTCGTTAAATTAAAATAAAGAATGGGACACCGGTAATTTAACAATTAATGTATTGATACAATAAAACCTGTGTAAACCGACCATACTTATTATGGTCGGTTTACACAGGTTTTATTGTAGGTTTACTACAGGTTTATTTGTAGGTTTATTACAGGTTTATTTTTCGTTTTGAACAGTTTGGTAGTTGTTTCTTTTATTTTTAAATTATATCTACAGTGACAATATCCTTTATTTCAATGCTACTGTACTTTAAATTTATTTTTTAATAGCCATTATTTTTCCTTTATTTTATGAAATAAAATAGTAAATCGAGTATTGTTGCTCGCACGTGCATCTAATGGGCGTCATACACACGCGTGTGAATGTACACATATTGTACTCAACTGTGTGTATAGTGCAGAATGCAGAACTGTGGTAGTAGTGAATGGACGTCTTGAAAGTGTTACTGGTGTACTTTGGCTCAACATTAATGTAGTGAGTTCATTCAAAACGTATTTTATGTTCAACCATGTAAACCTTAATATTGTTTTCATTATTACATATTAATTTTTGTTTTGTAGACCCTGTAGGTATACAAAACAATTAGATTAAAATTAAAATTAGATTCAAAAGACAGTCAATTAACTGTGAAGTTTTTTGGAGAATTAGATAGCCTCTATACTTGTTAACTAACTTCTAGACCAGCCTATGTATCAAAAACATATTTTATTTATCAACGTTTCGGGCAAAATAAAATGTTTACTTTGGTATTAAAGCTGTTTGTTTTATTCATTTTTCCATTTACTACAATCTGGAAGAGAGAAAAGCAAAAACTAAATAAATGAATAAAATCCGGAAAACATTTTTTAGAACATAAAACAGTTAATTTAATTTTAATACCGAAATTACAAAGAATTGTCAATATAAATTATAAATCCTGTCAATAGATTTATCTGTAGGTATAGTTACCTAGTGCCATCTATTGGCATATATTATATATAATTTTTTCTATAATTTGAGAAATTATTCTTAATTTTTCGTTAAATACTCTGGTGTGAAGTTTTGAACTTTCCTACCGATAATCAAATTTATTGTTTTATAAAGACATTAAACCAAATATGGTAAGAAAAAAACTGCGACAGACAAACGGTTAAGGCAATTATGCGTTTGTGCGCGGAAACAATGGGCTGGTTTCAAATGAAACTTGGCAATGCCATTGGCTCGTTTATCCGGCAAAATTTGCATATCATACTGAGATGAATCCGTAGTTCTGCAGTGTTTTCTATGGTGATATTTTTTAAACACGAATTTCAGAAGATACTTCGCATTACATACGGGAAAAAATATCTGTAATTATTCAAATTTTAAAGCCCAAAACTACATAATAATTACAAAAACCGTATATATTACAGAAAACGTGATGAAAACTGAGCAAAAGAAATTCAGTTTCGTTAAATATTTTTGAAGAAGTTCCGCTTAAGGGTATCGATTGGTACTGTACAAGGGTGACCCTACAGTGCTACACTATATCGAGGTATTTGAAGTAATAATAAGGTGCTTTAAATTTTCCTTTCTCTTTTCGGTAATTTATAACAAATTATGAACCTTTTTTATCATTAAAAATTTTGAGTCTCTAAATTAAAAATATTAATTGTAAAGTTGCCTAACGTTAAAATATTTCTTGAAATGAATACGAATGTGAACTGTAATTTACTATACAGCTAAGCTCTCGTTATAAGAACAGTTGTGGGAAAGCTAAAGCTTTTATTAACGAATTCATATATTTATTTTATATAATTATTTAATTAAGATTTAAATTAAAAATACGATTTTATTAAATAAAAAATAACTGTGTTTAACACCAGAGTTTTTATCGGTTTGGTTTCAATTATTTTTCTTCTTATTGATATATTTATCTGTACGTAATCGGATACAAAATTTTTCTATTATTTTGATAATATTTAGTAACATTTTATTTGAATTAACTTTATGTTTACTTTATTCAAGTTTTAATAATGATTAGATAGGGAAAAAATGTAAACGCTTACTAATAAATAAGGTATTTAACCTAAATAGGAACTAAATATTTTAGATAACATCAAAACACTTCATTCATTAGGAAAAAATTATCATAAATACATCCTTTCTGATAATACTTTAATAAAGATTACAAAAAATATATTAAAAATTGTTATTGCTTTCTGTTTTTTTTTTTACAATATTCCTTTATGTGTGGCGTATATAAGCCAAATTACATTGCTTCGAAGCTATACGAACTTTATAAACCGTTGAACATAATTTTTGTACTTCTGTAAACGATTAACTGCAAGTATTCTTGTAAGCTTTATACGAAAACGAAGTGCTTATGGCGTATAAAACCGCATTTATCAAGCCCAATACCTAGGAAAAAAAACATTTAAAAATTAATAAATATTAACTTTTATCATATAAAATAACGTAGTGATCAATCTAGGTTCTTAGTACAATGCTTAAAGGTGATGAAATTTTGGAAAATATCGTTTATTAAACATACCGAAGCTGCGATTTTGCCATCGTGTTCAGCATCTTTCAGATAATGCTGCTTCTGTTTAATTAAAACAATCAGCAATGCCAAACCGGCACTTAGATAAAGCAGGAATGCAAACACGTTGAAGACCACTTCCTAAAATAATCATATAATTATAATTCTACGTAATAGAATTTTAAGAATTTTTCATGGGATTACTTACGAAAAGCGTTTTTGGTATAAGGGTTGATGACATCACCGAAGATACGGAAGTAACCAGGAGGAGAAGTGTGGGTAGAAGACATCCGAATGAAACCAGGAAAAGGTAAGTATGTTCCGATTTAGCTCCGAAACCATCTATGGAATGATTATTAAAATGGGTTCCATAATATGCTACGAGACCTAAAACAACAGCCCCAATCACCTAAAAAATATAAGAAAAATTTCGAATTATTTAATAAGTTTTCATGTTAAAGATGTTTCCTTTTAACAATTTCTCGAGTGTACAATCCCATTTCTTTGAGGATTGTCTTGGTTGGATATTTAAGAACATAATCTTGGTTTTCCTTAATTAAATTAAGTGTTTGACCCGCCATTTGTAGTGACAGAATTTCGAATTCAATTTTGACTAACCTTCAGAGGAAAGTGTGCCAGTGTTTAAGTATTATTTTCACATTTAATTATGTTTAAATGCAGCGAATATTAGCTTTACTACGAAAATGAATATGTAAATTTAATTAAAAAGCTTCAAAAAACGTCTATACATAAAATAACTAAGTATAAAATGACAAAATTTGTCGTATAACTCACTTGAACCCTTTCGTGTATAAAAATCCTAGAAAACGAACAAACCTCCTTCACACAGAACATATTAATATAAAAATAATAGAATTCTTAATTTGTTCATATATTTTTTAATATATTATGTACTTATTTAAATTATTTTCAAGTATGACACTTGAAACACCAAAAATTTAATTATAAAAGAACCATTATTTGATATTTCGGACTACAGATGGCGTTAAAATCGAGCGGAAATGAACACTACTAAACACACAAATATGTTATTCAAAAAGCGTGTAAATTTATGGATTAGATTTAGTCTAAATTCACTCGAGTTAAAATGCTTTCGGTGTATTATATTTACTCATAAGTGACGTCATCACTCAACATCTATCATCATTCATCTTTATTATAATGTAAACGTCAGGTGTAAACCTTGTTATCTTCACCTCTATCATCTTACAGGAACTAAAAGTAAATTTATGACCTAAAAATACGGTAAACATGTCCTACATTTTGCTCACGTGTTCGATTTTGAGGGAACGTGTGTAACATACGATACTACAAATACACCCATAACAATTAATTAATTAGAAATATTCTATTGTTCGTGTCTTGCACTTGGCGAAATTCTGGAAGAAAAGTAAATTGCAATTGTTTGAAATTTTTTTACGTTTCAATAGAATAATTAAAATTTGCAGTCGACAGGATATGATTATTTCCGTGAAAATCGTTCGAGCATTACTCGATAAACTTCAATTCTGACGGGAATTCTACTGTAACTAATTAATGCTGTGTTCAAAAGTCGTTAATAAAAATTAAAGTTTCGAAAAAAGTTATCCATTTTGGAATGGCGACCGAAAGAAAAGTCTAAAGTAGTGTTTTCTTCCGTTCTTAAAGAGCTAAAAATAGATTAAATTTTGACGTTTCACTTGCAAAATGTTGTGAATCATCATAATAAAAGGAACTACTGTAATATTCTATCATCTCTAAATATAGAGAATGTGGGCTTGTATAATTTTAACACGAGAGTTTTCCATGAAATATACTACAAAACTGACTTAATTTTCGAGTTTTCTGAAGCAGAATGCTTCGTCGGATGCTAAAGAGATTTAACTGCCTGCAGTAGCGTAAGCAGAGAGTGGTTCGGGCCTCTTACATTTGTAAATAAATAAATTTAAAAAAAATAAGAACACGGAAAAAATGAATGTGTACATAGTTTTTCTTTGATCCATAGGTTAGTGGCTAGATCCAGAGTGTTACAGGGGTAAATATAGGTTTTGCACAGTGTAACCGGGTCCCATTCTAATATCGGATACAGAATACTTAGTGATTTTACGGTACATTAGTGGTTCACAATCGGTGTGCCACAAATTCTCATAGGAGTATGATAAAATTTCGAAAGAAAATTTTAAAAATAGTAATTTTTTTCTGCTTTTTTAAATATATTTTTCACATTTAAATAATGCAGATTTCACCATCTCATATTGTTTATGCATGTAAGACTGGCTCATTTGCGTACCACTAAAATTTACAAGTGTGCCACTAGTTCAAAAAGGTTACGGTAAATAATGAAATTTTATTTTAATATATTTAAAATCTATCAAGTAAATTGATATATAACAATATTATATTATTACTAAAGTGAAAATTTATCATTAAAATTCATTAAAAACACACTAATTAGCAGCGAAACGCATCCAACATTATCTAAGAACATATTGAAATATTGAATTTACGAGTGTATTGAAATGGTTTTAACTTACCGTTTCGAGTAATTTCAATATTCCGGGCCATGATTTTAAAAATCCGGCATTGAAAGTTCCAGTTGTGGCGGTCGTGGTAGTGCGAACCGTAACCGTGTGTGGCATTTTTCAGAATTTTTCTTCGACTCGCCGCGAATCGCTTCACTCTATCGGATTTTAAACCGAACACTACGTACCGAAGTGTGACGTCATAAAGAGAAAAATCTCTGCCCACGTCGCACATTGTAAATATTTTGGTAGTTGAGCAACGGCAACGGTTATGATCATTTAATTAAGAAAAGATGTAATGAAATCATAAGAAGCTGTTTTCGTTTAAAAATTTTTTTTTGGTCCTGTTCCGTTATATTAAATTCTCTTTTATTTGATTTTTACTTCTTGTTTTAAATAGGATACACACTACTCGATATGATCCAATTTTTAATTAAATTCTTATGCTCGAGTCTCGTGTTGTAGAAATAATTTCGTATGTTTTGTTCGAATTTAACTTACAATTTAACGTGTTGGAGTAAATAAATAATCTTCTACACCAGTGTTTCTCAATCTTAGAAACCGCCCTTTGGAGGCGTTAACGCTGTTGTATGCCAGGTGTAGAGAGAGAAGAGTTGAACTGATAGTATAGAAAGTACTGTACATGTAGATATGAATATAGAAGTAGAAAACTGTAGGGGAAGGTTGGAAAATCAAATAATCAGAGAGTGGGGAGGGTGGATAAGACTATAATCAACACCAGTAGGGCGTTATAGATTCGTGGGGCCCAGGTGTATTTGAATTGGGGGACCCCATATACAGTATTGACACTTTTCTTCGAAGGAATTTTTTGAGGGAGATATTTTCCTATGAAAGATTGATTGGAGCCCCATCAATAAGGGTCCACAAACCAATTGCCCTTTTTTCCCATAGGATAACACGTTACTGGTCAACACCCAATAGGAGAAAAAAAAAAATCTTCTAGATTATGGGATTACTCATAACTTTCTGAATTATTTCGTACTTAAAAGTAAGTGAAGTAAGTTTGTAAATTTAACTCGTAGATATTTCTATCTATGAGTTTAATTATTATCTTTCTAATTATATTTTTAAATAAATTCTTTTCTATGAGAATCGGTATGTCTGAATCTATGGTAATAATCCCATGGATTGGAGGAGTATTTTTGTTGGAAAATTATTTCATTCGTTAGTGAATAGAGTTAACATTCTTTAAAATATGGAAAAAACAATATAGAATTTAAACAACTTTCTAAAATAGCATATAAAATCTAAAATTTAATATTCAAATCGTCAGCTTTATGATCTGAAATTCATACACAGAAAGTTTCCTTTCATTAATCGAGAGGAAATAACCAAATTTAAATACGAATTAATTCTATAATTACTTATATAGAATTAATTTAGTAATTCTACACTTTAAAGGGGGTTAATTCGTACAATTTAATACACTGGACTCGATATAGCGAATGATTTAGCCGGTCCTTTGACACTGTATCGAGAGTAAGCGGGAATTAACGCCTTTAAAATTCAAAATGGACCTCAAAATTTAACTTTATAATCGTAATACACGTATTTACTTCCCCCAAAAATTCATGAATAATCGCAATTATGGTAACAGAAAAAGTAAAATTTAATAAACAATTCCTAGAAGAAAAATTAATTAGGACGATCAATAATTTTATGATCAGAGTTAATTTACAGAGAGAGACAAAAGTCATCTAATAATTATCATTATATTAGTTTAATGGGTCATCGACATCGTAAAAGATATTTATAACTCCATCACGTTTCGTACAAAAATATTATTAAATAGACTCGTCACAGCTGCAAAAATACATAAATTTATTAAATGGTTTTAACGTTTAAAACAATAGCTTATGTCTGTCTGTTCTTCGTCTTTGGCGAATATCTCGGAGACCGTTTGAGACAGACTTTTGAAAATTTTAAAACTTCTTTACAGGCTTAATATATATACGTTTCTATCAAATTTTGATTAAGATAAAGCCGGAAAATTGCAAAATAAAATTGTTAAAAACTCGTGGGTTCGTTCCTAAAATTCCTGCTTCATCTGACATTGATATATATGCAAAACATGACTCGCGAGAGAATGCAAAGATGACGTTACTTCCGACATTGTGTGACGATGATTATGACATCAGCGTAGATATAAATTTTGCTAAAGTTTACTCATTCGTGTTCAAGGTGATCAGCAAACCATGTCTTTAGTGCGAATTTACATAATACTTCCATATTGTATCCAGCGATATATAAAGGCCTATATATATACAGTAGACTGCTAAATAATAATAAATAATACGTAATGCGATGATGATAATAATTCAAAGGATATTCTACATCCTTAAATAATTATTATTTTATTTTAAATTATAGAAAACAATAAACATTTTTTACAAAATGTGAAAATAAATTTTGTAAGCAATATTTTTATGTAATAAATAACGTCTGATGTATTGTCAAATTTGTAAATTTTTCTTTGAATATTAAATAAAAAGTAAGTGAAATTATAATTATTTATCAGTCCAAATGCATCTAAATCTAGTTTGGTAGCATTTCGGGATACGCGGAAGACATTTCCGTGTAAAAATTAATTAGTACCAAAGCTCGCCACTATGGCGCTTTTGATGCTGATACCCTCGTGATCTTAAAGAGTATGATTTTTATACTGTTACACCTTCGTAATGATGGCCATATTGAACAGTGTGTTTGCATCGCTAAATTCTCCTGTACAATTAAATGTTTGTTGCATGCAACGCCAAAAGTGCCGTAGTGGTGAATTTGGTAATATCTTCCGCGTGTCCTGAAATGTCACAGTGCCAAATTTTGTTACATTTGAACCGTTAAATATCTCCCTAGACAACACTGAGTAGGAGTACTTTAATTTAAATAACTTTCTTGTTCAAAATTTCAAAAATTGCTTCTAAACCATTGTGATTTGATATTTCAAGGACTTGGGTAAATGTAGACTTGAGAGACCCTTTTATACAAATTTATATAATGCAAGATTCAGATCACACGATCCTTGAGGTTGTAGAATTCTGAATAATACTGGATTTCGAACACTAGACCAAGATGTAGTATCGACAAATACAATATATATAAGTACCTGTTTGAGGCCCTGAAGCTCGAGGCCCTAAAAAATGTTAGATTGACAATGCTTAAAACTGTCAATCTTTTGAAATTTTATCACAATGCTGACAGATAGAATCTTCAGATATGTACAATACAGTACAAGCCTTGAGCAGGGCCTGAGTTAGGACAGTCTCTTTTGCTTGTAAAAAGAACCACGAAGGGCCTCTAAATTCTCTCGAGGCCTGAGGAAATATCCCAGTTTTTTTCTTCTTTCCACGGCCTTGGTTCTGGGAAATTTCTGATAAAAATTTATATTGTTAACATTCACTCACATAAATGCAACATGAGTATGAAATTCCCAATTGTAATATAATATTAATCAGATGTTTGTCTGGCCGAAGAACTTTGTACAGTTTATTATTAATTTTATTTTAATAATTAATTTAAAAAATGAGAGATTAAAATTATTTTCTGTATGAAACAAATTATATTACGTAATTTATAAATTAAATCTTCGATATAAAAGCAAATAATTTTATTTTTAAGAATAAATTTTGATACATTTTTAAAGATTACACTGTCATCCACCTTTGTAAAATACAGAAAAATTATTTTTCTAGTAGTAATTTATAAAAATTTAGCTAATAGTTTTATATTTACTAAAATTTTAGTTTAATTTAAAGTAAAATTAAGCCGAACAGTGGTCTAAATATAAAGAAAATGCATTGAAACCAGAGGAAGTTGACTAACATCTGTAACATTATTATAATTTTTTTTACGTGGGTTCATTTCCGATCACGTGACGAAGTAAGAATGAAATTTTCTATGTTAAACTTAAGTTTATTTGATGTATAATGAATTTCTATAATCATTTATATAAACTTGTTTACCTTTTATTCTCGTTTTTAATTGTTAGAAGTATAATATTGCTTGAGAGAATGAAACACACTAGACCGAGTGGATAAACCACTGAACTAACTAGTCGAGGGTTCACACCTTACTAGCGGACTACGCACGTGAAGAAAAATCTCCACGTGCCTAGTCATGCGTTTTTCTTCACGTGATTGGCACCTAAATAGGAGTCAGTTTCCAACCCCTTTTGGCAGATAGCCCAAATGTTGCATTGTCTTATTCCATCAATTCCATTCAGATAGATGAAATTCAAAAGGGCATTTGGTTCATGCCCCCGCCATCGAGAAAACCAAAATTTTTATGTAAATAAATGCAACCTAAATCAAAAATTTCTTTCGAAAAATCTATTTTATTCATATATTTTTGTCTTTCAGAGAGAGGTGGGGACTCACATTTATAATTAATTCGGACTTCATTTCTCCCATTTCAGGCTTTAATCAGTAATAAGTCAATTACTAAATAACGAAAATTAATTTTTTAACATTTAAAAATTTAATTATTAAGATAAATCTAAATAGCCTTATTCATTATTAAATAAAAGTGGAAATTATCTGAAGATTAAAATTTAAACAAGGATTAAGCTCTTTAATCTTTAGAATTGCTTTCTTTCAAAGTTTATATTTACATAAAATTCTACAATCTCTATTTAATATATATATATATATATATTAAATTAATACAAAATTTGCGAAATAATATACATAAAAATGTTGAATAGAGGTTCTATATAATTTGCGTGTTACTATTACTCAATAAGTAGGTCGCGATCCCCAAAAAGATCGAGAAAACATTGAAGTAATATCACAGTTTTTACAAAATAACCTGCAAATAACGGCCCACCTCCGAACAACGACCATTTTTAATGTTCCCGTCTGTGGTCGTTGTCCAGAGGTTTTATTGTAATTTTAAATTTATTCGTCTTGCGATAAGATATGGGTCATTAAAGGCATGTTACAACAAATTTTAATGATTTTATTATTTAAAAAATAATAAATATCTGTAGATAAAATATATTGAAAGAGAAATTAAAAGATTAACTCAATATAAATTTTGTTTACTTCTATGTATTTATATAAAAATTAATTTAATGAGGCTCCGATAGAATGAGACTCCTAAAATTTATATATATAAATTTTAGGGACTTCAGAGAAAAGAGGGGCTGAGGTCATTCACAATTTTGGGGCCTCACCTCTCAACGAAATTCTTAAAGATACGTTTTATATATTTCGTGGAAACACTGAGACCTTTCAGATTTATAAAATGTGCTTTTATGAGTTTTGGAGAGAAGTAGGGCCTCAAAATTTTACATATTTTATTGTATTATTCTTTTAAATAAAAGAAATATTTCTATGTCAGAGTAGACTTAAATTTTTATATTATAGTAAAGTTTCCTAATAAAACGTTTATAAATATGTTGTTAAAAATTTTATTGTAATCATCTCCTAATTTAAAAAAAAAAAAAAAAAATCTAGCAACGAGTTGCTTAACTCTCCCGGCGACACTTAGTGGCGCCATCTCTTATCATATTTTATTTTTAAAACTTTTTATATTTTTAACTATTATAAAATGGCAAAAAGCTTAATTTTGAGGGTAGGGATGGGTTTTTTAAAACTATTGTAAATGCTAATAACGAGTAAAAATCATCATTAAGCTCGATCCTACACGAACCGCTTTATCTCTCCACTCCCTCGACCTTTACTCACTAAAATTTAATAGCATCAATCCCCCTAATAAACAAATCTTTCTGCAAAATTTCAGAAATTTTCGACTAAAAGCACAGGAGTTATTAAGTCTCAAAGAGGGTGAACAAAATCTTGCCATACACACACACAACATGAAGGGAGGTGGCTCAATAACTGCATATATAAGGAATGTACAGAATAACTTTTTAATATTAAAAAACAAAAAAAAATTACTTTAATAAATAGAAAATAATTAATTTTTCGTTAACAAAATCGTTTGTAAAAATACAAAGCGACGGACAGACGATTTAAACACGAAAATGCAGTAAAATAACAGCAAACTCGTTTCCCTGAAGCTCTCGAAAGGTTATATTAATGCTAAAACAACAGGAAATTTCAACGTCAGATAGTCGAGAATATTTTACTGTCATTATATTATTTGAGAATTTACAGTTATAATCATAATATTTACATAAAATTACTCTTTTTTTATAATATAAATGAAACAAAAATTATAATTTCTATCAATCTTAATAATAAACTCCGGACTCCAAAACTACAGCTGCAATCAAAAGAAAGGGATATTTGGGGAAAATTTGTGAAGTCGTGTGAAGAAAAAATATATCATTTTTATCATAATAACGTTAATAATTGATAAATAAAGTTCTCCAAGTTGTTTAAAATAGTATTTCAATCATTATGAAACAAAATTATTTATCTACATTAAATATTGATGCATTTGCGCCTACTTATCGGAAATGTGTAATCTTATCTGTATGTGACGAAAAATATTATTACAACTAAGAATAATTCCTACTTTATACTGTAATTATAAAGGTCTTATCAGTATGCGGATTCTTAAAACAGGTAGATATTACTTTAATTACCGGCTGTAGAAGCTGTCTTTAAGTAGAAAAATGTGTTGAATTTTAAATTACCTTTATCCTTTTTCAGGACTGTAATTATTCATACAGGTTAACATTTTATTGTATCTATTCAAAACGGAAATAAATCTTATTTTTCAAAATGTTTTTAAGGATTTATGTTATATACAGTAGTGTAAAATGTAAAAAAAACTCTTCAGGAATCTGCAAAAAAAAAGATAAGCCATCGGCCTGATACGGATTAGTCAGCACTTCAATAACTCATCTAAAAATAAACAAACTGCATGCTAATAAGTGTAAGCAGATTGAAGAAGACTGGCTATTTTGTAAAGTTAGATATTAAATATTATGTCTTTTAAAATAAAATAGAAAAGAACAGGTTCTAGAAAGAGAGAAGTTAAGCAAAGTAGTTAATATCTTCAGAAATAAGAACTGATAGTGTTGCGAGTAACGAAATCATTTTTCTGTATATAAAAGATAACTTAAACCATTTATAATATATTTAAGTGCAAAATTTTAAATAAATTACTTTCAATTTTCAGATCCATTGCCCTTGGATCCATCTTAGAAGGGTCTAAGATGGATCTAAGAGTCCACAGAAAGAGTAAAATATAATATATTGTTTTAGATAACGACAGTATCGTTTAAGACGTGGATGGTCTTATTCAAGATCGATTGCAGTCGAAAATTAAATATAAACAAGGTTAAAATTTGTCTTTTCTATTAGTGGATGCTCTTTGGGTGCGCGAGGAAGTGACAGCGCCCATGTTCTTTGAAAGAGGAAAGGCGAATCAAGAGGAAGTACAAAAGGGATACGGATGGGTAAAATGATTCATTATTCGAATGAGAGGAAAAACTTATTTGATACAAGATTTTATTTACAGAATACACAACAAACATACATATAACAGGGTCTCTGCTTTAATGAATTAATTATAAAAATTATACTGATGGAAGTAATACCTCAAGTTGAAGAAACAAAACATAATTTAGCAAATATGTATTTGTAATGTAGTATATAATATATGGGCCTATGCAGAAGGTGGCAAACGGGACACTTGCTCCTCCCTGGTATCAAGTAAAAAAAATCCACAAATTATATGTAACCTAAACCCTCGACTATGGAACGCTTTGACTGTCTTAAAAATACCCCAAAATTAAATAATTAAATAAAAATTTATTGAAGTAATTGTCTTGAAGTTTTGCTCCCCCTGGAAAATTTTCTGCCCATGATCGCTTGTATGCTTGACTCATATCAACGTTACATGCTTAATTTACTAACGAACACACATATATGCTCTTTGTAAATTAA
This sequence comes from Centruroides vittatus, assembly GCF_030686945.1. Lineage (NCBI taxonomy): Eukaryota > Metazoa > Arthropoda > Arachnida > Scorpiones > Buthidae > Centruroides > Centruroides vittatus. The sequence goes on along the minus strand of NW_027122328.1, from coordinate 366,163 downwards.
GCATACAAACATTGGATTAAGACATCATTGTTCAATTCATATTCATATTGTACAGCATAACCATTGAATATAACCAAAGGAAGACTGAAGTTTAAACTTGCATCGCTTACACCTCAAAGCGATCCTTATATAACTTAACAACAGAAATCGATATTTGTGGTAAGACTTCGTGTCTTAAGTTTGAAACCTGCTTGAGATCCCACCAAATTATCTTCCTTCTTGTGAGATGGCCAAGTATATTAAGCATCCTCTTCTCATTGTTAATTCCAATCCAATCCCGATCTTCATTCTTATGAATAGTTCTAGCTCTTTTCCTGTATTGAACGACCCCATTGTAAGTCGGACTCGTCCATAATGGGTAAAATTGAGGTGTCACTAAGGTGTCCTTTCGTAAAAATAGTGTTTAATAATAAATAAATGGGACAGTTAGTTAATAGGTTACGAATCAATACAATCGATCCTACGTATCAGCTCGTATACACGTGCTCTACTTTTGAATCCGGGTCTTTCTAAAATAAAAACATGTTTTGAGTTTTAGGTTGAGTGAGATCCTGAAACAAAATCGAACCTACGAGTCTCCTTTTATATAAATTTATAAGGGATGATTTTAAAATTTTGCGTACGTAGACAAGAGTTCGCATGTTAAACAGACACTGAATGTGATAGACACTTTCCCACTGGTGACGAACACGTCTGATTTTAAGTGCACACTCTCAGAACCCTAAAAGCGGAGGCCTTAAGGCCTCACGCTTTTAGGGTTTCTGATACAGGCCTCTGACACGGGCCTTTAACAATTTAGGGCCTCTAACAATTTTTAAAAATATTTCTCAATTTTTTATTTAAAAAATAATTTTAAAATATTCATTTTTAATTATTTTAAGGTCCTATATTTCAAATCTAAGTAATCTATAGCCTATTTATATGAGTAATTTCCAGGAAGAAGTGTTTTAGAAACAAAATAACCTTGATTTTATTTCATGAATGATGAAACGATTAAACATTTCATGTTTATTTTAAGCAAAAAAACAAATTTTATTTAGTATTTAAAATAAATATTACAATTATGTAATATTTTAAATGATTATTTTAATTTAATAAATATTAAATAAATATATTTTTTTATTTAATTTTGCTAATGACCGTTTATAATTATAACTTATTAACGTTAAAAAATATATAAATTACTTAACAAAATTGTCTAAATAATTCATCTAAAATTTTTATTTCTATATTTATTTATTTATTTCTGAAATATTTTCTCCCTTTTTGTTAAAATCTGAACACGTGATAGGGCCTGAGAAAAGCCCTAACACTTGTCCAGTCATATCCTCTCTGAAGCCGTAGAGACGTAGTTTACTTTAATTTATATCTTGTCTTTGTATAAAATATTAAATTTGAGAGGCGGGGGATCCGTGTCAGATGGTCCTACTGACTACTTATCTCTCTGAGTCTGATGACTATTACTTTTTTATTTTTAAATATTTAAGTTCATGTTTATATTTAAATATACGAAATCATCGTTTATGATCTCAGGAAATAATTTTAAGAATAATTTCTACATTACAGTAATTGCAGGAAATGAATTTTTAGTTTGACTTTTTCATATGGTTTCCAATAGAAATAATTTTTAAAACATTCATTTTTATTCTTAATAATAATAATAATAATAATAATAAAAATTTTGAGGAAAGCAGCAAAAACCGAACAAAATTTGCAAAATGTAAGCCTTTCTACACTTTAAAAAACACGAAAGAAATGGGCAAAAAAGTAGTTTGGGCCCAAACCAATCCTTTATAAGAAAATAATGCTCCAGAAATTTCACCGAAGAAAAATATCTGAACTCAACACTGTATATGGGGCCATCTAATTCAAATTTGTTTGGGCCCCATCTATAACATGCCATTGAGAAACGGGGATATTAGATAATGGGCTATTTGACCCATGACAACAGTCGTATTTAAATTGGATGTAACCTTAAGTTATAACACATAAGAGGCCCTTCCCTTCTATCAAATAATAATAAATTTAAACCTTGAGATGAGCCGCGCTTGTTTAACATATAACGACCCTGAGAGATTGCCCCAAAATTTAGTCTTTTATGTAAAAACATGATACAAAAGCAATATAAATTAAAATTTCTTTTGATAAGTAATGAAAAAAAATCTTATTTTTATTAATTTTATTGATTTTTATTTATATATTTTGTATGCCTTTCGGAGAGAAGTGACTCTATATACTTTAGACTTGTCGTGGCCCTAAGGCCTAGGTTATGACATATAACAGGCCCTCCTCAATAACAGATAAAATAATAATAATATAACTGTTATTGAGGAACATTTGTTAATTTAAGATTACGGTGTACATCTGGTTTGATATCACAAACTAATGTCAGAAGATGTTCGATGACTTTGTCTTTGTTAACATTCATAGCTTTATTCATCATTTCTATCCTGATACGGGTGTCGGCTTCAATTTTAGTAGCTATATCTTCTCGAGATCCCATATGCTTTTCTTCATATTTTTTAAATTCTCTCTCTCTTTCTTCTCTTATCCTTTCAATTTCTCTTTGGGCTTCTTCTTTGGCTTGTTTAAGTTTAGTTGCTTTTCGTTTTCTTGCTTCAGCCACTTTTTCTGCAGCTCTCTTTTCGGCTGCTAATAGCTGCTGAATGCCTTGAGTTTGACTAGCCATTATATTATTATCGAGGATATTGTAAAACTAGGTGTAAATCGTATATAAATACTTAAAATTTTTACAAGTAAGATGAAAACGACTCAGATCCCTCCCCTTCCACCAAATAATACGTGTAAAATCGCGAGGCCTTAGGCTATAGACTTATAACACAGGCTTTAAACTCCAAATCGTGTCCTGCCTCTATTTATGACTCTCTGGGGCCTATTTCACCACTCCCAAGCCCAAGAAACGGGCAAGATTTTAAGACTTAAACGACACCTTCCCTTTAACAATACGATAATAGAAAAATGGAAAGGATCTGTAATAAATATAAACAGATTTTCTTGTCGATTCTATCAAAAGTTTTAAATAAATAATTAAATTGAAGCCATGTAATTTTCGAGAGAAAATCAGTTTGGAGTGATTCTAATGGGAGGAAGCGCAGGTCGATTGGAGCGGATCACGTGACCGAGAGTGAAGTCATCGCGGTGTAGAAATCCAAGCACGCAGTAGCGTGGGTGAACGTCTACCAAGCGAGAAGTAGAACAGTGGTGTAGTAAGTAAGAAGAGTTTAACACGAATAACACCAAGAACAATGTCTCACACAGTAACAGTTAGAACAACAACAACTACTGCATCTACATCAGCAATTATCGTTAACACAGGATTCATCAGAACGTGGAATGGGATATTAAAACTCTTCGAAACAGTAAGTGTCACCCTTATACATTCATAAAATACCGCTCACCTGCTCGAGTAACTGCTTATCGATTTTAATTTTAGTCTATAGAACACGCGAAGATGTATTTAGTATTATTTCCCTCCCTTTTTTATTTCTATAAAGTGTTTGAAAATCGCACGTGACTTCGTCACGTGACGAGCGGTGCACTATTACAGTGTGGGTGAACGTAATGGTTGCCTAACATGGATAAAGGCGAAAATAGGACACTTGGGCGTAGTTCTGACCGAAATTTGACAGGTGTAACAGGGTAAAAACGACGTCGATTCTTCAAATTGACTAATCATTTTTTGTGTAAATAATAATTTAAAACGGTTAAATTATATCCCGTTTAAAAATATACCAGATGTATTCGGTTATGTCCGCCCTAAATTATCATCCTACACGTGCTTTCTCCCGTAGAGTAATCTTTGATCCTTTGTACTGATTTAAAGTGTTGTAAGAGCATATGGCACTTCGAATCGCATCCATTACTAAATCTTCTTCAAGAAAAAAAATGATCTCGATGATGTCAGGATAATGTAAACACGATTTTAGATTAAATTTCTATAGATTTAGTCACTCAGACACGATAATTTATTATTCGACTACTCTTCTTTCTTCTGTTTATTTTAATTCCCAAAACGGAAATTCGAATCGCTGACGTCAAAGCTGTGGTCACTTGTCTTCCTTTACATCCTACGTCTGCTTGTTATTTTTCTAGATGAAGCAGTGATGTCACTATGACGTCACTCTTTCTCTTCTTCTCATTTTTTACATAAAACAGTTGTTTTTCTTCATTTTTATGCGGGAGGAAGAAATTTGCTTGAATTCTCATTATATTACACTCGCGCCGTCGCGAATGGTCGCGTGGATGCGTCGCGCACGTATTACGTAACTGTTCTATGACCTTATACTAATAATAACAGGAAAGCGCTAGCTGTTTTCTTATCTATTTCGAGTTTTAAAACAAGTCTGTTTTGTTTTTCGAGTTAAAAAACCGATAATTTAGGAAATTATTTGGATTTTCGCGTGCGACGACGCGATGGGCGCGTCCGTTCGCGTACACGCGACTATATCAAAACGCACGCCCGTAATAGTTCCGTACGCGTACACATTAACGATAAACAGTTGTAAAATTGTAAGAAATGCTAAAATTATTAAGATTAGTAAATTACACGGCATTATTTATTTTACTAATTAAAATAGAACCGAAAAATTTAAGTAGAAGAGAGGGTCATTGACTGTAAGGGAACTTAACTTGATATTCGAAATTTGAAACGACATATGTTTAAAAGTAGAAAGTACTGTCGTAAACTTCGTCTTTTTTGGCAGCATTTTCAACCGGAAACAAAGGTCTACCGGGCGAGTTCATTTAAAACCGGAAGTCGCGCATCACCAGTTTAAAAAAAAAACGAATTTTTTGCACCTGTCAAATGTGTTGCATCTGTTAAAATATTCTCTTACAAGATTTTATTATAATAAATATTTTAAACTTTTTACAGATAATCGGAGCAGTTATTCTCGGACTTATCGGTTATTATGGAACCCATTACCAAAGGAGCTCGTACACTGGTTTCTATGGAGGATCCGAAGAAACTCTTCTGTTTCTGGTCAGTTTTGGATTCCTTCTGACCACTTTTGTCCTCTTCCTGACATCTATGTGTTCTTTGATGACTTCTTCAGTCTTACCTAAGACATTATTTGTAAGTATTGCACACGAATTACTAATTAATAACGCATTATTGTGCACGCGATTGGATTCATGGTTATGCAAAGTACCCAACTTCGTAGGATCCATAATTCGCTTAGATATTAATCCTCTTTAAATTAATTTAAAGAAAGTTAATTTACATTTTTTACGTATGTTTTCAGGAATTTGTGTACCATGTTTTTGCTTTCATCTTCTACTTGAGCGCCGGTTTAGCTCTTTTGATTGTCGTGTCTAGAAGAAACGATTCACGTTATCACAGAAAAGAATACGGTTACGAAGGAAAAATGGCTGCTGCTGTAAGTAAATCTTGAAATTTATCGATTTTTTCTGGAAATTTTTCATATTTTTATTGACAGAAATTCTCATCTTTTAGGTTCTTGGATTGATCAATGCTGCGTTATACTTTCTGAGCGCTTTCTTCTCATTCCGAGCCTATCGAGTCGGTTAAAAATACATATTCTACATAAGGCATAGATCAAAAAATATCTTAATTTTATTCTTGAAATTGCATTAATGTTGCATTATTATTAAAACGTCTTAATATTTTATAATAAATATTTTTTTTCCTGCTGTAAAAAATGACGAAATAGTTCCATGTATTTTATTCTAAAATGTTCAGAATGTTTACAAATTACACACATTCGTCCATTTTTTCAAATAGCTTTCATCAAAAACATGCAATTTGTATGTTTTTCACTGTAAGAAAACGCAAAAATGATAAAATTTCAGCTGTGAGTTGTATGTAACCAACGAATTTCAATGTTCCATTCGATGTACTGTACTTAAATTATGTATTGTGTATGAACTATTAACCGTATTTGTATACTCTTAAAGTTTATATGCTGTGCTTTTAAAGCTTTGGAATACTTTTATATGTTTTTTGATATTTATATTTCTAGTTAATTAACTATTTTTCAAATTAAAAATCAAACGGGGGGTCTACTTTAATGGGCAACCCATTTTCAAAAGTGTTCAAGAAAGATCAGGTAAAAAAAATAATCAACGTTTTAAAGATATTTTAGAGCCGAACTTCTCGTATATTTTTTTAATTAATAAAATCAAATAATTAACATTTTCGTCCCGTAATTACGTTAAGAATCGAAGGAGGTCGTGGGCAACACGCAATACATGTCACTTGAGCGCTTGGAAATCGCTCCAGAAATGTTAACGAGTGAGGAAATTTTTCATAAAAAACCGCCAAATTTAGTTGATGTTATCGTAAATTATAAGTTTCTGATGAGAAAATATATTAGAGAAACGAAAAATTGGTTTGTCGAGGGGTATTTTCGCAGGTATATTGAGGTCATACATAACCATCGTTTGTGTGTTAAACGTACTCTCTGGCTTTAATCGAAACAAAATGACCTCCTTCACTTTAAAAAAGAGGTCATTTTTCTCATTTTAGAAACGTTAATTTTAAAATTTTTATCGATTTATAGTAACTGAACGTTCGCACAAAAAGTAAAGTTGCCTCTTTACTATTTTTTCTTTAGTTTATATATATATATATATATATATTTGTGTATACTATATAACTGTATCACACCTGAAAACTTTTGTACAGATCTAATGTGTTTGTAGCTAATTTTATTGGAATAAAAGTCGTTTCCATGTACTTGTATGTTCTTGTATCTGTTTTCTCGTCTAGAACATGTTCCTTACCGAAAAAAATAGCTTTAGGGTGGAGTTTTGGCATTTTTAGTTAGTGATGTGCGAGTGGGCCTCTCGCCAGACAAAGCTAAGCGATTACATTGATGTTTGGATGAGTGTAACGACCGAATAAAGGAGAGGATGGATGGAGAGCCGACTTACAGGCGCCGTCGTTAAAGTTGATCGAATTTGTCAGAAAAACGGACACACAAAAATGATCGTAATTAATATTAATGACGTTAAATAAATAAACAGAAGCGTTTTGATGGGAAAATAATTAGATTTGTTAATATTATTCAATGAATTACGCAAGTTTTGGAAGATTTACAAGAGCAACAACTAAGTTGAATCATGCGATTTTGAAAGAACTTTGTAACTTGAGAATCTTACGTAAATAGATAAAATGGTAAGATCAAAATCGATTTGTAATAAATTCTAAATTCTTATAAAATTGGAGGGTAGTCCCTCTATTTCAGTTGACTTTGTTTCATGTGTTCGATTACACCTGAGAATATAAATGGTAAACTGAGTTTATAATTAGGACAGCATTAATGCGCGAGTATATCCGGCTATGAACAGGGAGGGGCCTCACTCTTACAGGCCTCATCTCGTTGCTCATTAAAGATATTTTAGTCCTATATCTACATCTATATAATGCCTCTAAAGAAATTGGACCGGGTCTTCAAAAGTGCTTAAAACGGTCCACTTTACAACGTATTTTTTTCTCAAACATGATAAAAGTATCTCTTGGGTCACTCACGATTAATTCTTTTTCTCTCTACTCTTTTATTATTTCATAAACGAATTAATTTAGTTAATTAATTACAAATTAGTCTTTACAATGGTTAACCGACTTTTACTTTGTCTTGTATTTTTAATGGCTTTATCCATTCTATTCGTATATTGTGATGACTTTTCGAGAGGGTGAGGTCCTACATTTGTGACTGGCTCCAGCTTATCTTTATCTTCCACAATAACAATAGATATATGAAACTATTCATTAATTTCTTATCTTATAGGATATCTTACGCATTTTATTTATTTATTTAATATTTTTATTCATATCTTACCTCAATTATTGTTTAGTTTTTGTTAAAGTATGATGAAGTAAACCAAGAGAGGAGCAAATATAATAATTCATAACTAAATTTAGAGTAAGATTAACCGAAAATATAATTTATAAGTAAGTTTATGAAGTTATTTATCAATTTAATTGAATTAAAATCAAGTAATGTAGAAAATTAGTGCAGGAAGTAATCGTGAAAGTAGGAGTTGACCTGTAACTTTATGTCGAAAATTCTTTAATGATGATCGATGAATGAAACTTTCGATAATTTTCTCACTTTTTATTCAATTTTAAGAGCTTAGAAATAATAAAAATTAGATTAAATATAATCCCTTTTATTTATTATACCCTAAATTATTTAAATTTACTTTATGGCTTCGTATAACATGCATCAAGTAAAGAAATAATGATTTTATTCACTAATAATGTTTAACTTTTCTGGCTGTTATATATAACGGGGAAAGTATGGCGATCGATAAAAAATTACCCCCCAATTTTTTCACCCACTTTGAAGCTTAATAACTCCTGTGTATTTTGTTGAAAATTTCAGAAATTTTGCAGGGAGATTTGTGTATTAGGGCCATTGACGCTATTAAATTTTGGTGGTTAAAAGTCGAGGGAGTGGGGAGATAGAAGAGATCACGTGTCATATCTCGAGTGAGATCGAACGTAACGAAGATTTTACTCGTTATTAGCATTTACAGTTTTTTTTTTTTTTATATATATATATATATATAAAATTCATCTCTACCCTCAAAATTAAGCTGTTTGCCATTTTATAATAATTGATAATATAAAAGCTTTTTAAATAAAACCTCATAACAGATGGCACCACACACAATTTTAAATTTTGTCGCGGGGAAAGTTACGTAACTCCTTGCTGGGGATCTTTAATATAATGTTTATTAATTAAAATTGAGACACTATACTAATAAATATATTATAATCTCACCAATTAAGAGATAATACAATAAAATTCTTTAATATTAAAGGGTCTTGTAGTCGATAAAGTAGGACTTAACTGTAAGGGTTGTATGTCCTATAGTTTTCTTTCTATCCTTATAACTTATTCTTTTAAATTATGTAACGCTGACTAGTTCCTTTAAGTGTTATTATATTACATATGTTTATGTAATGAAACTTGTTATAAAAATTCGAGAACTTGACCCCTTTTAGCATCTACGTGACAATTAATTTGTTAACGCGAAGTGTGCTAACACGTATTTACACATTTGTTTATAACTTATGTACGAAGTACAGATGAGAATCACAAGTAAAACTCTAGGTATGTCAACAAAGAGGGTGTGTCTCGAATGTTGCTGACACTAAAAGAGGCATCAGACATTCACACCTCCCTATAATAGAAAATATAAACACGCATTTGTGACGTCACTAGTAGTTAATGAATTCTACAGTTTATAGAAGCTCGTTATTGCTGTGTGTGTGATTTTACTTGCCATATCGTAAAAGTAGTGTTTATGATATGACGCATAGTTATTAAAGTTATATGTTATTGCATGCAGTACACAGCAACTGTTTATTAACAATTATTGATTGTTTGGTAATCAAGAAGTGATGTTTTCCGCATTTTACATTCCTATAAATAGGCGTTGTATTGTGCTTTAGTTACTATTATTACAGAAATTTGGCTGAGGATTTCGGATTGACGTGGGATTTAAAATGAAAAATAGACTCAGGTTTTCTAGCAAAATGCTTGAATTTTTAAGGAACGGATTATAGAATTTCATCGGGAAATGCCTGTGTTTATGTATCACAGACTATGATAAACATTCCTTCAGACATGTTACGTTCAACTGTAGAGAACGCCGTACACAGGATGCAATATCTAGTCCACAAGAACAGAACCTTGAAAGGAATGAATGTACGGAATAAAAGATAATGTGACATTTCAGTTTAGACTGTTATTTACTTGTCTTATTTACACTCTCACATTGCACACCGCCACATTTCCCCCTATCAGTGACTTTTAAAACTAAGTTTTCTTCGCAGAATCCTTATTTTCATATCTTGATTAGTATCCCTATCAAATTTGGCGCCATTCTCGTTGTTAGATGGAATTATAGATGGTTCGAGTAGTCAATTGCCATTCTGTATTTATAATCGAGTATTTTTAACAACAAAAATAATATAAAGTGAACTCATAGTCGAGCAAAAGCATTCACTATGTCAAGAGTTCACTATATACATAAAGAATAGCAAGGACCAACAAAATTGTTCAATATATCGAAAGTTCATTTATATACAATAAAACCTGTTCAAAATGGAAACCTACCAAACCGGAAAAAATATTCGGTAGCACACGAGTCCGGTTTACACAGGTTTTAATATATATATATAGTAAGACCTGTGTTAATAATATTATTTATATATTATTAAATACGATTAAAAAGTAACCTAAATAACAAAAGATTTTAGAAATAATCTAATTTTCTATTTTTATATAACATTTATTTCTAGCATGATATAATTATCTTTGTCACACAAGCTTTTCCTTATTTCGTAACGTTTTATGAAACCTTACATAACCTTGTATAATATAAAAATCTTATTAACATAAAAATACATTCTTCAATTTATATATGTAACATAAATCGATATAATATACAGATTGATTGATTGATTGATTAATTGATTGATTAAATCGATATATAAACAGCATTTTCTATACTGTATTTTACAGCTTTATACCAGAAAAAGAAAAAAACTAGAGTTTTACTCCTAGAGTCCAGGCATGTAAAAGATCCATTCCAGAATCTATATAATAAAATATTGATTATAAAATCTGGAAAATCAATTTATGTACTTTTAAGTGAGTAAGGAGAGAAAAAGTATGTCAAAAGAGGGTGCAGAGGCACTTGCTTAGCCATACTTTCTGGTAAGGTCTACAGAATATGTTCATATTATTTAGGCGTAGATGAGCGTTAACTAGGATTACGTAAAGATAAAACTTGATTATAGAAAACTGCAGACGTAAGGCGAAGCTGAAGTTAAAAACTATAATTTATAATTAATTATAAGATAAAGGAAGTAATCTGTGATTACAGAGTACATCGATAAAAAGATATAAAGCATAAACAGAAGCAAATATGGTATTAAAAATCTTATTTATGATTTGTTGGCTTGAAAGTTGATTTATTTTGTCCTTAGAATCATCTGTAAGTGAAAATATAAATAATATTATATTGAACTTAAAGCTAAAAATTAATCGTAATTACAGCGAAGATAGTAATTATATGTAGCAATAAGATTATATATCAGAATTATTAATAATCAACAGCGTAACCAGAAGGGTCCAGGAGGCCCTCTTAATTTTGTATATAAATAAATGAAAAATTAAGTAAGTACAGGAAAAAGATTTGAATTTGACAACGCACTTATACATCTGTGTACAATATTTAAGAGTTTACTGCCTTAATGATTACATCCGCAGTGGTACAGGGGTGAATAGAGGTTTGCACGTTGTAATTCGGGGTCCCTTAATATCGATTCTAGTTATACCTTTGGTACTAACGGAATTTCTATTATAAAGTACTTTATTGTATATAACTTATATTTATTTTGTAACCGTTCAGTTTGTTTTTACTCTACTGTATTATTACTCTATATACTGTATTTATATTGTAAAAATTAATTACGTCAACCCCTGTGCACGAGCCAATTACTGTTAATCATTTAATTATTTTTTCAAATTATTTTTTAAGTTATTAAATAATCAACTAACTCGATTGATTTGCTTCGAACTACTGCAAGTCATACCAATTAAATTTTATAAAAAATCTAACCTTCTAAATACAAAAAAACCGCAAAGTTTCTATGCATGCTAATAAGAAATTACTTTTATTCTCCTCATATATTTTAATTTTTCCCCATTTTCTTCCGGATATCACTTTCATGCTGATAGTTATTGAGCCTAAAGCATTCTACGATAGCTGTTCTGTTGTTGGGTCTTCGGCTGTTGTAAGGTTACAAAGAGATTTTCTCTTTTAGGATGCCAAAAACATTACACCAATAAAAACTGAATTTGGATATACGCCTGAATTAACAAAGATTTACAAAGTTAATAGTCTATCCATGCATTATCTCTCCTTCAGCGTATAAAGAACCCATTGACAATAATAATTACGCACTATGAAGCAGATATTGGAATCGAGTAAGAGAAGCTTTAGTATTAATACTTATAGCCTCTACCTCCTTACTCTTATCAATAAACGGAAACTACACCAGTCCTATTAATAAACAAGGTCTAAAGTTGTATGAAGTACTAAAGCTGCTGTTTGTATCTATCTACTAAAGATACAAACAGCAGCTTTAGTACTTCATACAACTTCCTCTATGCTGAATACATTCAAAATACTGTCGGACATGAAGGCATTCGGGCATCGTATGTTATCCTGCAATAGTTTGCAGGATAACATACGATGCCCGAATGCCAACTGCCACTCTAAGATACAGAAGTTGCAACTGCCACTCTAGATTCCTCGCATTCTTGCATAGCGAAAGCTGGCGTCCGGTCTAGTCCCCAAATGCTCGATGAGCGACAACTCTGGAGATCAGGCAAGTTAAAGAAGTAGGCACAGTAACGTGGCGAAAACATACCTGGGAACCGTAGCTGTTTGCGATCGAATACTGTCATTCTAAAATACAGCTGCTTGCAGCTCTACCACTAAAAGCAACAAATCAAAAAATTTCCTGAAGATACCATCAATGTCCCTCATACTATTATTAGGAATAACCGAATGCCATAAAAATGACTCCCCAGATCAGCACGCCAACAGTGGTGGCAGTGTACTATTTAGCAGTAAAGGCGGTATAAAGCCCTCAATAGTGGTCTTCCATATTCTAACACGTTTGTCAACCGAGATTCGTGGCTAAAGACAATACCGCACAATCCATAACAATCAATGTTTCTCTGACACGGTACCACTGCAAACGAGCCCGACGATTTCGGAGTGTCATTAATACTCCCTGCATGCAAATTTCTTTCTACTAGTCCCCTGCCAATGTTACACAAAATAACAGTGTTTTTAGACAAGATTCCACCTGTCTCTGGATGGTAAAGACTCGAGAAATTTGAAAAACACATTTAAAAATTAATGATTCGATTAATTTATTTCAACAGAAAAATTTTGGGGCTTGAAAATTAGGCTAATTTTCCTGAAACTAGCATGGCATAACTGATCAAATACCAAAACTTTCCGTAAATTACATAACTAAAGAATCAAAATCGATGATACACCAAAATACTGTGCTTTTATTACACTGATTTTAAAATATTTTATTTACTAATGAAAAATTGTTTATAATCTTTTAGAGACGAAAGGATGAATGGTCATATCTTACACTGAATTCTGCAAAGTTAAAATTGTTACTGTTTGAAATTGACCTTTGTATATTAAAATTTTAAGTATTATTCGTTTATAAAATTTGCTTAAAAGTTGCAACGTAAGTGTTTCAAATTCAAAAAATAGCATGGAAGTAGAACCTATATTAACCGCCACTCCCAACAATGGCATTTTTTACGTATCCATCAGTAGCAGTTATTCAGAGGTTTGACTGTATTTATTTCACTAATTCCTAATGCGATAAAATTTCGAATCTCGCAAGATACGTAATTTATCTGCAACTTGTATGAATCATAAAGGTGACATCAGCAGATAAATAATTTAAACAAATATGTTTGAAATTAAACACATATTTTCATACTTGAATCCATTATTTCATAATTAGTGAAGATACCCTTGAAGAAAATAACAAGGAAGTAATTTTAATGAATATTTAAAATTTTCTGTGTTTTTGTAGGATTTTTATAACGATTCTAATCGAAAATATATAAAATCATATTGTATTTTGTTGTTTCATCGTTCGTTACCAAGCAAAACTACTCAGTTCTTCGGGTATATATCAATACATATACTGTATTTGATCAAAGTTAATTATTTTGTCTTAAAAATCGATAATAAATTAAATATAATGCAAACAATTCTATGTGAGAATATTATTTTATAATTTTAATACAATTTTTTTTTCATATTTAAGTCATAACCGATAACAATACATAAAATATTTTAGTTTTAAATAAAACAATTATAATTGTTATCAATTATATATGAATAATTTATATAAATTTTACTCAAATTTTATCTGTTAAAGTAATAAATTTTTATTTAATTGCAAAATGTATTGTTTTTTTTTTTTTTAAGTTTAGTAAGACAATTTCCTTCCGCTTGGGGGCGATGTCGTTGTTGTTGTTGTTGTAGTAGGTAGCATCGTTTGGTTTCAGGTTGTAAGCTTGTAACCGGAAAAACGTAAGTAAATATTATTGTTAAGTCAATAAAACAAATTTTTTAACGGTTTATCTCGTTATTAAGCTATATATTTAAAATTTCGCATTTATTCAATGTATTTTTAAAGATTACATCTGCTCTGAGGGGGGAGTGGCTGTCTGTTAGTCTGTTGCATTAATCACTTGACTGAAAAGATTTAAATGTTATAAATGAGGAATATATAATATTTCTCACATATACAAAACCTTTACATAAACACACAATGAATAATACTGATTACAAAATACATTATTTGTAATTGTTTGATGATATATATGCTTTTAATATAAATAATTATCTTCATATTTAAATTTGAAGCTTAGCTGTTATCATAAATACATTTTGAAAGTTATTGTATATTTGAGATAACTTGAACATATGTGTGAAAAATAAACCAACTTTTCCTTCTTGGATTGTGTGTGTGAGTTTATTTAATGTTAATTTGATTAGTTTGATATATAATTATCTCATTACAAAGCATTTTGCTTTCTTAAAAGTAGCAATAATTATGTAGTTTGTGTGTTATATCATTTTTCTGTTTTTTTATGAACTGTAAGAAAGTAGAAATGTGATACAGTAAGACCCTGCTTAATGCTGATTTGATATAATGCGGCAGTTGATCGATTCATATATAATACGATTATTCCCGAACACGAACCAATCAGTAAAAGGTGGCAATTTGTCGTAGCACCTGTACTTTCCTTAAAGCTATGTTTGTTTTGTGCAATTTTCGAAAAAATATAACATTATGGAAGCCACATGCAATAATGACTTCGCTTGGCAAGAATTAACTGATAAATGCATGAATGAAATGTGGAAGAAGTTATGGCTGAAGGTATCCAAAAATTCTTAACGAGAAAAGCCTATCTCTGTATTGTTAGGTTGACCAAATTGTGAACCTAATCAATACACCAGGACTAGGAGATGTGACGAGCCGGATATTGGGGAGTTACTGCAGGTTTCTGGTGAAAGCCTTGCCAATGATGACCTTCAAGAACTGGCAAAACAAGGAATTCGTGTAGAACTGAAAATAGTGATTCTGAAAATGAAAAATCCAAAGAATTTCTACAGATTTCTTTGGTAAAAGTTTTGTAATGGTAACTGAAATCGTTGATCAAATTGTAGTGAATAATCCAGGTTTAGAAAGGAGTGCAAAAGCAAGATGAGGTGTTTTGGATGCAATCTCCTGCTACCGATATTTGCTTAAGGAAAGAAAAAAAAGCGACAAATGAAACTACATGACTTTATTGCAAAAAACAAGAATTTCAGAAGAGCCAGGACCTTCGTCACAAAAATGTGAACTTTACATTTCTATGTGCATATGTTTGTGTTATTTAACATATATTAATATGCAAATTAATATAAAAAATAAGTTAAAATTAAAGTAAAATCTGTCTATTTTCGGCTGAGTGTACTCTTTCCCTATTTACTCTATTTTAAAATGACCTTGTTTAACGGTGTTTCGTTTAGTGCTTTGTTGTCTAGGAACACATCCCCCGCATTAAGTGGGGTCTTACTGTACTAGGATTAGGTCTCTTTGCTTCTGAATACTAGATATATATACACTAGTACTGAGTTTCATTGATGTTACATGGGGGAATTAATCCCCTGCGAAGTGACAAAGGGCTGCCACCCGCATCTGCAGTAACTGTCTAATTGTTGAATTGGTACATCCTCACTGCACAGAGTCTCCACTAGGGTTTCTCATTTCCCGGTCTTTTGCTTGTCCCAGGATTCTGGGATAAAAGTGAACTGTTTCCTGAGATAGAATTAATTATTTTTAAGATTTACAAAATATCATGAAATCAAATGATATAATTATTTTTCATTTTTTAAATTAATTTAATATGTTCCGCAACCTCCAAAATCATATTAACAATGCAGTGTAAGATATATATTAAAAATTACCTTTGAATAACGTAGAAATTTCCACAAATAGAAAAAATATATTAAAGTTTGCTGGAAACTGCATACAACAACAAAGATGGCCAAAAAAAGTGCTTTGAATTGAGTTGAAAATTTAAAAAAAAAAAATAACAGATCAAATTTCTAACTTAAAAGGTAATTTTCATTTTTTAAATAAAACATAATACAAAATATTATTGTAAATTTTTATAATAAAATTTTAAAAACCAAAGATGGTCAGTACTCCCATTACTCAATCTGATTCTTATTTCAGTAATGAAAAGTCCTGCTACCGAGAATGTTCTTTCTGATTCAATTGATATGAGTGGAATTGTGTTTAATGCATTTAAGAGAAAACAGATGTTATGTGTTTTTTCACTTGTAGCCTGGTAGCTTCTAGTTCATTTTCAATAATTAAATAAATTCTTCTAACCTTTTAACCGGAGTCGATCTATTTTTAGAATTGCAAATGTTTTCACAGCCCCTCCTGGGCTCTTCTTCAGGCTTCGTCGTATAGGCCGTTAACGTTCGAATAAACATTCGATTCGAATTTCTTTTCTGAATATTATCACGTGCAACAGCTGGATATTTGTATTGCACATGCCCCATGCGCCTCCCTTTAAATGCTGTTTTCTAGCAAAACCTGCCATGCACTGGATAGGATCATTTCTTCCTTATGATTAATGTACATACTACATAATCCCGCCTTAAATATCTCCATGGCTTCTAGCCATTTCAATTGCTGTGGGTTATAGCTGGGTATAATGTTTTTTGCTGCATGCAGGTCCGCCGTTATCTCCTCTTCCGATGCGTACATTGCCAGGGCCATAGTGTATCTACTGTGCTGTATGTCTGACTCGTGCTTCTTTAACCTCACTTTTAACGCACATTTTGTGGAACCAGTATATGTTAGCTGTCTATCGCACCTGCGGTCTTCTAGTGGTACCGTATATACTCCCGGAAGCCTTTCGGAGTTTGGTGGGTCTTTGCCGTTGCTTAATATTCTGAAGAGAGTTTGACATCTTCTGTACGCGATGTTAATTCCTTGTTGCTTGGCCATGGTGTTGTAGTTAGATTTCAGCACTGGATTGTATGTGATAGATATCCTTTCATTTTCTTCCTGTCTGATATTCAATGGTTGTCCTGTTGGATTATTTGCCTTTTGGGAATTCTCATGTCTTCTAGACAACTTTTCAATGAGAGCTTTGCTGTATCCATGGCTTATAGCAATATTTTGGATATGAAAGAGCTTTGTTTCGAACGCTTTTTTCATAGAGGAGTGTGTATGAGCCCTTCTCACTAATGCTCGGAAGGCAGCTATTTTGTATTGAAAAAGGATCATATGAATTTCTTGGGATATGTGTGGAACGTGCTAGGCTTTTGGTATACTGATGTGAGTATATTAGTTCCTTCAAAGTTGAGATCAATATCCAAGTACCCTCGATGAGTCGTGTTGCTCCACCTCTAATGTTAGCCCGTACGGATTATTTAATTATTTCAAAACCGGTGTGTAGAGAGATTGTGTTCATTTTCAAGATTGTAGTACATCTTTTGCTCTCCAGTATTCTTGATTTGTCTGCCTCGGCTGCTTTAATAGCGGCATCAAGCTTATAGCCCAACAATTTGGCAATTTGCTTGGCTTTAATAATTAAGATTATGAAGAAAACTTCATACTTTAGACTTTGTACTCATTTGTATCCTTGCCCAATTTGCACAACCTGGTGTTACACAGTTATTGAATCTACTGGGGATGGTTAAAAATTAAGACAGCATAAGCACAATTATTCCAGATAGGTTTGACAAGTAAAGAATTTTCAGAGTCCTGCTACAAATAAGCTTCATATTGATTATTGACCATTTGTGACATGCCATAATGAGGAAAAATTAAAAAACTAATAAGTAGGTTTAAAATTAATAAATACATATGTATTCTGACAGTTTGAGTTTATTATACTTTCTATTGGCAAAATTTTCACAACCTTAACATAAAATAAAATGTGAATTTTTAAGAAATTTGCATGATTTCCCAGGATGAGAAGAATTTCCTGGGTTAAAAAAACAACCAGGATCCTGTTTGAGAAACCCTAGTCCCCACTTTAGTGAATAAGGCTGTTCTCTGTATTGCCAGGATAGAAGAACAAGAAGAAAACAAAGTGGTATTGCCTGGTCACACCTGCTGTAAGAGCAAGGGAGTCAGAAGACAAGTGAAATAGTATCTTATCCCACAGAACAGAAGTCAGGGGGATCATTGGATAACATGGACAGGGGCAGTGAACCTATTGACATTCTTTCTAATTTAATCTGTTAAAAAAGCTGCAATGTTTTACTTGTCTACATTTAAAAGATATATATATATAGACAGACACAAGGCTATTTTATCAGCTGGAATGTGTTGATAAATAGCATGAAAAAGCATCAGTAGCCAATATGTAGTTGCTCAGTAAAAGCAATACCTAATGTTTAGTCATCATGTATGTGTATTAGCACTTAATTTTCTTCATTTTGTTTAGAAAAAAACTGCGTGTGTATCTAAGCACAGATACACACACAAAACAAAAGCTTGAATTTTAATGGAGGTTGTTATATGGAAAACATTATAAAAACAACAATATAGCATTAAGTATAATTAAATTTTAAAAAATAATTATCTGGCTTATTTTTAATGTAGATAAAATTGAATATGAAATTTTATACTTACTTTCTATCTATTCTTTTAAATTTAATTATTATAAATTATAATATTTTATAGAAAAATGTAATTAATTATATTTTTTCTTGAAAGAATAACAACAATGAAATTGATGTTCTAATTTATAACAGTTTCAATGTTCATGCTAAATCAAAATAGATTGCATTCATTGTATTCCAAAAGGCATTGATTATATTAATTTTTCCTTGAAAAGTCTTTAAACTTATTTTTGTCAACTGTTTAATATAATGTTTCTCTAGACTTAATTGTTTAAAATGTTTTTACACTAGAGAATTTTTATTTTAAATTATATTTTAGCACTGATTTTTGAATCAGTAATTCTTAGTATATCACTCACTTATTACAAAAACACTTTAGCTTTCTGATTACATGAAGGAAAAGTATGATAGTTCCTGGAATTGTTATCATTATTCTTTTTATGCAGTATTTTCTTGTCATGTTTTAACAATGAATAATTTCATATTATTTCTGTTGTTTTAGTAATGTGTTATGTAGTCTGCTTATAAGATGAGTTGCAAGTTGTTCAGGTTGAAATATGACAAGAAAAATGTTTTGAACATTTTAAATTGTGAAATATATTCTAGTTGATAAGTTGTGATCCAAACTTTTCCATCCTCCTGATTGTTTCAGATTTATTTTCAGTATTTTTTTTTTTTTTTGCGTAGAAGGAAACTTTTTCAATGATAAGTCTTCATTCCAAGAATGTACAAAGACAATTTTGCTATCATGGTTAAAGTAAAATAACATTCAAACCTTCTTCAGCAATATGTTTATATAAATTATAAATAATAAAATACTTTTTATAAAAGCATTTATCACTTATAATTCAATTAAAATAAACACAATAATTATAATTGAATTATTTTATTCATATTTTAATTTAAAATTATTTAAATTTTCAGTAAAACGGGATAACGTATAATATAGGATTATCTCAATAGATATAGTCATCGTGCTAAATGAATGCTATAATGATGATATTGATGCATATTACAAATTATAAATAAATAAATAAAATTGAAGAATTCATTGGATAATTAATTGATATTGATAATATTGATTTAAAATTTACAAAACAGTTCTGATATATTTTAACAGTTAATATTATGTCAGTTCTTTATAACAAAAACAGCATGGAGACTAGACACTAAAAATTTATATTGTAGAAATCATCAATTGTAATATATATTATTATAATTAAAAATTTAGAAAAATGAATAATTTTTAAGCCCTTTTTTATTTCATTACACTCATAAATGTTCTTAATTTATTAAATTAGATGATCTGATATGATAAGAAAACAATATGAAGTGTTTTCTTATCATATTAGATAATTTGTTATGTAATTCAAATCATTAATTAGTATGAGATATGAATACATTTTTTAAAAATTTCTTTATTTTATATTGTTTTAAAGAAACAAATGTAAACTGTAATATGTAGCAAATCATTAAAATTTGAAGTTTGTTGATATTTTTAAATGATGTAAATTTAAGCAAAAAGTCTGAAATTATTCATATATAAAAAATTTTGCATTATAAATAGTTGAATCATGCTACAGAAAAGGGATAAGAAAGTATCTTCCTATTAATGCCTCATTTATTTCAATTTTCCTTTAGATTCAATACATTAGTAACCTGTATTTTAGTTTGCTGTTTGTATTTTCTTAATTTATAAATAAATACTGTATTTAGTCAAAAAGTGATTTCTGAATTAAAATAGAAATAAATTCTGAAATTATATTTAAAAACTGATTATAATATATAAATTATTTATCATCCCTGATGCTTAATGATATTAATTTATGCTCATTGACAAAAAAAGCAAAATGGAGTTTTAAATGTCTGAAAACATTAGCAATAATAAAATATATGCTGAAGAAATTAGAGTATGTTAATTGTATTATGTTGGAAAAACATTATATACCAAGCAGGAGACGTTAGTATTGAATGAAACTTTATTAGTGTAGATTGATGATGGTAATAAATGATTTACAGTATCATAGCAAAGGGACAGTATTGTGTGAAACAACGGTACAGTTTAAAAGAACCTATAGTACCTTGTAGGAATTCCTCTTGCCTGGATAAATGTGGTAATAAGGTTGGCATAGAGGGTCACAGATGTTGCAACTGCTCTAGATCCTTAACATTTGTAGATGACTGAAGCTGGCATTCCATTTGGTCCTATAAATCAATCAATAAATCAGTGGACAAGTGAGGAAGTGTGATAACATAATGGAGCCATCTATGGAAAATCCTGTGTGCAGTCTCAGATTATCTTGCTGGAAATGGCTGTTTGCAGTCATGCTTGAAAAGTGGTATCTGGTGCAGGATTTTTTGAATGTATCACTATGCCATTAATATCTCTTGTACCACTATTAGGGATGACCAACTGTCAAATGAGATGACTTCCCAGATCAGCATGCCAGCAGTGGGAACAGTGTGCCAATAGCAGTAAAAATGGGATTGAAGCACTCTTCAGTGTCCATACTCTAACATGATGGCTGTCCATTTCTAAACAACTGAGATTTATCACTAAAGATGATACACTTTTCATCCATTGTGGTTAATGTTTTAATGTCATGGCACCACCACAATTCAATGAAATAGCCAACCTGCATCTCTCAGTTTAGTGATAATGCCTTTCTCAAATTCTCAGCTATATGTAATGTCTTTGATTATCATACAGGCATGCTAGACATATTTGAAGATCTCAAATAACAGATGATAATTAAAATTCTGAACATAATGAGTGTCTGCAAGCCTCTTTATAGGATACTAGAGATAATAATTTTAAGGTGCTCCAGTGGCATTAGCTGTCATGCAATTGGACCATAAGTGTAATCATTTATATATTAGTCTGAGACATACTTGTATGCTGAGTTTTACAGGAATTGGACAATTCTGTCTAAACATATAACCTTTTTTGTGAATTATTTTAGAAGCAAATCAAATTGTTCTTATACTTTAGAATAGCTTACTTTAAAATTCTAAAATATTTGAAGATCATAAAACTGTGATTTATTTCCAAATTAATGAGACTTATTTAAGTAGGTCTAGTGTACAGGAAAATTAGTTTACACTATATTTAACAGATAAATAATTCAAGCATCAATAAAATATATGTATAAACAAATATTAAATTTCACATTATAAACATATTTTCAGTTAAAAAATTGAATAAATAAAACTCCAATTAAAAATTATTTTAATATTAAGAAGAAATGTTAGCATTTGAGAAAAATATTTACAAGAAATCAAATATAATTATAGTATCATTTATTCAAATTATAACAAAGATAGATAATAATTCTAATTTCCTTCTTAATATATTTAAGCTAAATTGATATAAAAATTGAGCATCAAACACAAGACCGTGTTATTTATTAAACACTTGGCACTTTTCCACTTCTATTAGTTGTCAACTAATAGAAGTGGAAAAGTGCCAAGTGTTTAATAAATAACACGGTCTTGTGTTTGATGCTCAACATATAAGAAAACACGGTTTCAAGAATACCTGATATAAAAATATTCAAATTCTTTTAGTATAGTTGTAACAAATATTTTTATAAGTAAATAATTGTATGTGTAAGTCATGGAAGGAAAAGATATATCAAAGTACAATAAGGAAAGTCTGAGTAAAGAAATATACCAACAATTCTTATATATTAAATAATTATATAAAAAATATGCTTTCAAGGAAAAATGACTAAATATTAAAATTTTACACAAAATAGACAATAACTAAAATAAATATTATTTTCTTGATTTAAGTTTTAGTTTGGAAATATTTTATGTTTAGATTTAATACTATACTTTTATTTTTATAAAACTAAAAGCCTACTAAATGCTTTCTTTTTGATGTTAAAATGCATAACTACAAAATAAAAAAGCTTTCATACTAAATAAATACAAAACATTGCTTTATTGGATCAAAAATATGTTTTCAGCAGTGGCGTGCCGTGACATTTGATGACAGGGAAGCTGTGTTTCTGTAAGAAGCCGACTTCCAGGGGCAATCAGTTAATTGCGCGTCAGTGATGGTCTAGGGCAGTGGTTTTTAACCTTTTTATACTCGCGGCCCACCAAATATTTCATAATTTTTTTGTGACCCCCATTTTTTAATAATAATTTATATTTGATAATTTGATAATTTATCTATAATAAATTGATTTTTTTATTATTGCTTTATTTTTTATATAATAAATGTAAATCATAACTTTATTATTTCATTATCTATTTAAATAACATTCAAACTTCACAATTAAACATAAAAACTCATTAATTTTTAACAGAAAATAAAATAAGAAACATGTTGATAAATCGATCCAATGTCGATGCTAAAACTAAACTAAAACTAAAACGCCCACTTGTCGTAAGGATTTTGCATAACTTTTGCAAAAATATTTAAATTTTCAAAGCCCACTATTTTTCCTAATTATTTTTAAAATTCCAAGCATTAATAGTTTCTTAAAATTGCTTTGGAATAAAAGAAGTAAATACTGCGGTGTAAGTAGCATATTTACATTTATTTCTTCTGTACTAACAAAGTTGTATGTAGGAAGAAATACAAAATAAATAAATAAAAACTAAATAGGAAAACTTTATCTTTCTTATTTCACTTTTCAATACGATATTCGGATTATACATCAATTTTCTTTTTATTATATTCTGAAGGAAATTTTGCATAATTTGGCGGCCCCCGGCAAACTTCTTATGGACCCCCAGGGGCCGCGGCCCCCTGTTAAGAATCACTGGTCTAGGGTCCATTCGTATTCATTTGTTCGATAAGCCAGTAAAAACTGTAGACTTCTCTAAATGTATTTTTAATATCACAATTACGTTCTGAATCGCTAGCCACGATATAAGGGCTAAAATTAAAATAAATTATAAAAACTTACTCGGTGAAATAAAATGTGTGGTGGATATACATACCTGGTACATTGTATTGTTCGATTGTATTAATATACTTTTAAAGAAAATTATAATTAAAATATAGCTTTGTAAAGAAACGTTCATAAAAATAACATAAATATAGTCTTTACTTTTTAAATCTTAAAACAATCCACTTAGTCAAATATCTTGATACGAGTAGCTAATGGATGGAACTAGTGACGGTCCAGGTAGGTGTGTAGTGAGTGTGTGCGTGCCAAATCCCGAGGGTGCCAATACCGGTCAATGTCAAATGCCTCTTTTGTCGCATCACTAGTATATCTCAAAGGACGCCACAGGGCTGTTGTAAATTTTAAACGTTTCTCACCGTAGCTGTAAAAATCTAACTATGTTAAACTTAATAGTCATTCATTTTCTAACTAATTCGTTTTAATACCAGGTGTACACGGAAATCAGTTTCCCACTGTACTGAGCGAGTGATTGGTTCTGTTAAGCTTTTGTTGAAGTAAAATTCTGGCTCTTTCAACAGGGTTTTATTTATGTCCCCATTCCCTAATCTCTTAATTATTTAGTCACTTCTTAAGTAGAAATAAGTCGAAACCAGTTACTTTGCACCTGAATATCTGTAGTCTTGGGAAAACAGTGGAAAGACAAATTTTTATGACAACGGATATATAAATCGTAAATTTAAGGAAAATAAATTCTAGAGCTTTTTTTTTTGTACCATTGTATGTACTGTACATCTCATTCATTAAATTTGGTTGTAAATGATGCTTCCAAAGTAACAGTTAATTTTTAACACTACTAGAATTGTACACATTTTTTCTGCATCCCCTTACAGATGGGACATACTAAATCGTAATATCACCGGTTTAACATTGAAATCCGTAAGTAATATAAGATGGGAGAGCGGAATAAACGCAGAATAAATATATCAAATATTTTAATGGAGTTTTTTTTAAACTCCTGTCAACTATACAGAACTATCATAAAAACGTGCCAGTAAACTCCTATCGGTTGGGTTGTTATAAATTTAGTCTAGGGTGGGCAACCCTTTTTATAACATGGGCCAGAATAAATTTTACGTTTTTTTCCGTGCCGTAGTAGTTAATGACGGCACGCCACTGGTTTTCAGGCTTATAGACCTAATTTCTGGGAACACAAAATCCAAAAATACTTTAAACTTCTATATTTTTTTGTTGTAATAAAACAGTATTTTATTAACAAATGTAAAATTGTATGAATTGTAAAAATAATACAATGCAGATCCACTATTTTTTTAAAAAAATGTGTAGTTTAATTAGTTACGTTAAACATACTTTAATTATTATAAATGGGAATACATTTAACAAGTTGTCTTCTTAATTAAAATGCAAATACAGATACAAGTGAAAATTATAAATATTTTTGATGATAATAGTATTATTAGAGAATGAAAGTGAAGAAGTTGGGGTAATATGACTAGAGAATAACATAAAACTATTATAAAGAAAATTTAAATAACTAATATAAAAGTGATTTCAGTATTCTTCTTGTTAACTTATAAATAGAAAATTTTATTTAAGATATAAACATATTTGAATTTTGCAATTTAGTTTTACAAATATACTGTACCAGTAATAGGATTTAGAGCAGCATTTTACATTTAAAATTTTCAATATTTGTTCATACAAAAATGTAACAGTTTAAACTTTAGTGAATTCTCTTTTGTATCATTTTTTATGCATTATTTTTTATTGTATTAAATCATTTGTAGATCGTTCAATTCTTCTCAGATTTATTGTTTCATTTTTCTGAACAAACTTTTAAGATATTTAGTTATTTAATCATGACTTAGTCATTCTTAATCAAATTTTAAAAGTTTATGTATAATGGTTTTTTTCCCAGAAAAAAATGTAGTGTGAAAATAATGCAGAATGTTTTCACATTAACGCAGTATTTTTAAAACATATTTCTATTTCTATTATGATTTTTTAAGTATACCTACTTAAATTTCCAGCAAATTATGAAAGATTATACTTTAAAAAATATATAAATTGCATAAGTTGCTTAAAAATTTTGTATTTCAATTATGAAAAAAAACCACCATTTTGAAATTTAAACAAAATATTGAAAAGAAAATGAGCAATTATTTATTATGACATCGTCACAATGCTGAGCTAATTTATTTCATTTAAAATCTATGCTTTCCACCTCAAATTAATACTCTAGTGTCTTGCCCCTGTACATCATACTTTTCCTTCAACAATAGAGTCTTGCCTGTCATCTATTAACTACTTTCAGAGAAAAAGTTTTGAATTGAAATAACAGGACTTTCAGACTTTCAGTTTGCATTGGAAGTTTGTCTATAGTTAATCAAGGCCTCCTGCCCCTAAGGTATCCATATCTGGTCTCGGATTTCATCTATGTATCTCCGTTCTCAAGATAAAGGAAAGTCAGATTGATGAACGACAGTGGGAGTTTAAAGTCTACAATTTTTTCAAATTGCAGCCGAATCACATTAAAAATAAATATTAGTATTGAGAATTCATTTTAAACTTTAAGCAGTGGTGGGTTCAGCACTGTTTCTGCAGAACACTTCCTAAAATATTTTTAATTTGACACACTGTTATTAAAATTGTACTTATAATACTTGTTTAGTCAATTTACTGCAAAAGTGCAATTTGCTTCATTTGCAACTTTTTAACAGCTCAATGAGACTAGAGCGGAATAAGAGAGAGATATGCAATAGAGCAATAAGTGCACATGATAACTTGTCACTGACTTGTTGCCATGACTGTGATTGATCTGTGACACCTACCACAGTCAAGTGTCTAATGTTTTATGCTTGACTTATGGGTATAACAAAACCATAAGCTCTAGGCACAAATATCTGTTTCTGGATACAGGAATTGCAAGAAGTAAATACATTAAACAAACAGCCAGTAGTTTTGTCTGAGTAAATACATTTCTAGGATGGTTTTTTTTATATCAATATTAAGGCATTGATTTCTATTAGTGGATAGTACCTAGTATGAGGGTAAGGATTTAATCATACAGCCAATGATCCTCAGGTAAAAGGAAAGCAAACCACGAAAGACTCTAATCAAGAGGCATTATGGAAATATTTTAAATCATAGTTTTATTGTTTCTTTTTGTCAGTGATATTTAAGCTTTTGTGCATTATTTTTATAACTCTTTTTATTATGTTAGAAAATATTTTTAACCAATTGTTGGATAATGTTCATTTGTTCTTTCTCATCTGGATACTTGAGCTGGTGGATGCAGTGAGATCTAACCATTTTCAATATTTGTTTTAAGATGTTATATTATGTTTTTTAGTTTATTTTTTTACTACTACTATTATTATTTTGTATATTTTTTCAATATACATGGTGCATTATGTGAAAAAATACTATAAGGCCCATAAACTTGTGAATAAATATTGTTTTTTGTATTTAAAACAATCACTAGTGCAGCAAACTAGTTGTTAAATTATTTCAATTTCACTATTGCTTATAAAAATATATTTAATACATTAAGAATAAAAGTTAGCAACTTTTAAATATGATTGTGATTTATCTTATAATATTTTATAAGAATTTTCTTTCTTTATCTTTTTGTTATGAGTATAATTATGGAAATTTGGATCTTGCTACATAATTTTCTGTAGGATATTTAAAAACAAGAATTTATCATAAAAATTTTACATATATAAAAGTTATCATATACAATAAGTAGAAGTCATGATGATTTTCTTACTGGGGCTAATAGTTTTTAATTGCATTTCAAACTTTTAGAAAATATTTGATGTGTCATAATATTAGAAACTTATCTATGATTTTAAAATTACAAATTTGAAACATATTCATATTAACAACAATAAATTAAAACCTAAATAAAAAGTTATTAAATAGTTAGCTAATATATCACAGTTTTTAAATTGTAAAACATTCTAGGAGTTTGAAATTAAATTTTAAGATTTTTTTTATGGACAGAAAAATGTTTAAATAATCAATTTTATCATGTTTTGTTACATAACAGCAAGTTAGAAAAATAAATAGGAATGTTTTCTAAGTCTCCAAATTTTTTCAAAAATTTTTACCCGCGCGAAAAAATTTTATTGCGATTTTAATTAACCTTTAATGACCTGCAATTAACGCTTAATTGTTTTTTTATGGGATTTTTTTATGGAACTTCATTCATCATTCTAAACTTCTAGTGCGTCGATTTTACTTCGGTAAAGTTATTTAAAGCTATTTTCTGATGTCAAAAACAACATCCAATAGTTTTTTAATTTTTTTAATTAATAGATTTTTTTATAATTACGTTTAATTAAGTCGGGGGGTCGGAAATATCAATTAAAATCGTAATTTTAAAAAAATATTTAGAAATATACCACCATCTAGTATTCACCCTACTTTTTACCCTTCTCCTCCCGAGAGTTTCATGAGAATGTCCCGCGAAAGACGACACCAGCTGTTCTCAAGGTCATCCAGCTGTGTAAACAATGACGCATTGGTGTCAAGTTTCGCGCTAAGGCGAGAAGAGGGGAATTGTACTTTGAAGCTTTTTCTTCAAAATTAACACATTTTTTTCGTTTTTTTTTCGTTTTGATTATTTTTAATTATAATTTAATTATTAATTATGATTTTTTTTTACGCTGCGGGGGAATTAACAACAATAAATTAAAACCTAAATAAAAAGTTATTAAATAGTTAGCTAATATATCACAGTTTTTAAATTGTAAAACATTCTAGGAGTTTGAAATTAAATTTTAAGATTTTTTTTATGGACAGAAAAATGTTTAAATAATCAATTTTATCATGTTTTGTTACATAACAGCAAGTTAGAAAAATAAATAGGAACAGACATGGTGAGATGGGAAAGCACATGAGTTATACTCAAGACTACCAATTTGACTTCAGTGTGAGATGGTACCACGTGACACCTTCAACGCGTTGGGAGTTCTAACACAAAAAACTCAAGACTAAGAGCCCTGATTGGTCTTGGTTCCTTGTCCTAATTCCAAGTGAAATTCAAGACCACCTCAAGTCACAGGAAAATGTCAATGTCAACATTTAATTCAGTGCCAAATTCTGATACTAACTAGACAAGGTTGATCTTAGGACTTACATTGTTTAGTAGTTTCCATCATAGTGTAAATTCAAAATGAAAATATTTTTCCTTTTAAACATTTTTTTAAATCCAATTCCAAAAGTTCTTAAGCAAATTTTGATGAGGGGTTCAGATCCAGTTTGGATCCTTAGATATTCTTTAAGAAATATAATAATTATAATAATCTACTTTATTGGAGTTTGTTTTAATTACAAGTTTTTCTCAAGTATTTTTGGCAACTAAGCCCATCATGAGGAGAATCTTCTCCAAAGATGAGTTTGATTGTCAAAAGTATTTGAGAAAAACTTGCTATTAATATTAAATTGAACTCCAATAAGCATGTTATTGTTATATTTAAATTTAACAAAATTTCTTTTCCTGCTGTTAATTTATTTACACTTAATTGATTCAGATCCAACTTATTCCTTTTGATAACTTTATAAATCATCTATTTAATGCAAAACAGGAAAATTTCCAAAACTGTTATAATAAACAGTTATGATCAAAATTATGATTCATTAACTCTATTTGTATATATACTTATTGTACAGAATGATGTACTATATCTGTTTAGAAAGTTAAAACACAAACTAATAGCACTTATCAACAAATCAAAACTGTTTGTTTGCATTGATAATTCTATACTCTTTTAAGTTAATGTTAATGTAACATTAATATACATGTTTCATTTAGTTAAAACTGTGACAAGATTCGTACGAATACTATGTAAGTGAACTAAGACTACTTGTGAAATGAAAGTGCTCATTAGCCTGTTAATCAACTTTTTACATATAATTTAAATTGACTTCATAGTGAATATCTAGGAAGGATAAGCATGCTATATATTTAGAGTTGTAACTATAATGCAATTTTTGATCAGTTCTATCTATTTAGTGTTGTATTTATTTTTTGTATTAGTAATTAATAATGATGATTAAATCTGTAACTGGAGAAAAAATAATTTCATTAATCACATTTAAAAGTTAGTAATTATATTATATAAACTTTGTATTTTTATTATACAGTATTTTAAATCTGTAGCCTTCAAATGACATTATTAAATAATTTATAGCTTTTGAAAGAGGAAGACATTGATCAAATTATCCTAGAACACACTATATATATGTAATTTCATTATTGATTAATCAAAAAATTAATGCATCTTGATTTGTGATTTATCATTTAACTTAATAAAGCATAACCTAAAAATTATGTTTAAAAAAGAAAATTTATATATATAATGAGTGAGGTTGTTTTATACAATGATTCTTTCTGATGATGATATATATATAAATCAACTGTTATCATGAGTATTGAATAATATACATATTTTATAAATGAAGTGAATTACAATGCAAAGAATAACAGAATTGTTTTACTTAAATCATGTGCATTTCTGCAATATTTTGATAATTTATCTTTCTTAAAAAAGATACTTATTTTAGTAAGAGTGAATAAATGTAATCAAAATTATGAGATTTTTCTCATCCCTAATTAAATTATTAAGGCAAAGATATTATTTTTAGCTTATTTGTTAATAACACAATCTTGTGTTTAACACTCAATATTATTTTTAATTTATTAATCTTTAAAATTAAAATTTTATTCTTATTTTTAAGATTTTTTAAATAATACACTAATATATAAATTTTTAACATTATATTTATCTAAAATAAATAAAGAACTGCCAGCACTAGAAATTTCACGAGTGTTTTTTTTACTCATTAAGTTATTACAATTAAGATGATCTTAAACATATTTCAAGAATAACATTGAATTAAAAATTATATTTCTCTATATTGTTGAAGCATTTAGACAGTTATTATTTAATAAATTATTTTAATTATATTAAAACCTATTTCAAGAATAAGTTTGATATTGATGATAATTTCTCTTCCATATTGCAGTGAATTTACAACTTTCAATTCTTTCCTTGTTAATCCATATATTAATATATAAATGAATTATTCATTTATTATTATATAAATGAAACTCTTCCTGTATATATAATTATTTTAATCTTGATGATATGAATATTCTATGAAACAATTTTATTAAAAAATTTATTTTTAGTTTGCTGCAATTCATGTAACACCTATACTATCTTTTAATTGTTGTTACATCACAAATTTCATTAAATATGTAACATATAATTTTTAAATAAATTAGAAAAAGACATTTTAAAAATTTATTGTCTTTCAATAAATTGAAAAATTTAGTAAATTTAAATTCTTTATCAACGAATGGCTCCATAAAAATCATAGTGCAGTAGAGTGCCAATTATCTGAAATTATCAGGACAGGATGATTTTAGATGTTTTTTGAAAGAAGTCACTTATTTTGCTTTGTATTTACATAGATTTTTTCCTTTAAATTCTGTTAAATCCCTTGCTTGCCTGTTGATCACAAGGATTGAAAAGAATTGTATTTCTATGTTGATGCTGTTTTTACTCCATCAAATGCTTCACTATGCCTATGTACAGTGAAGTATTTGATGAACTAGAACCCTATAATCATGCTTTTAATTAAAATAATGCATTTTTATTTGCATAATAATAAATAAAACCTAACACTAATGTTGATAATGAAGTAGCTCAATACAGGGTCGGCACTACTGTATGGGCAAACTGAGAATTTGCCCAGTGCAGAATTGGCAAGGGCAGCAAATTTTTATAAAGTTATGCAAAATTTTCAAGTGTATCATTTTTTATATATTTTTTTATTTTTACTTATATTACACAATGCAAGTTTGAATATTGATTGATGGAGCAGTCTGGCACTTCTAATTGTTATGGCATTTCAAAACAAAATGTTTTTAATTTTATATATAGGGAGATAAGGAGCATCCTGGTAGTGCCTAGCGGAGCTAGGTGACACATTTTTGTGCCAATAAATAATAATGAAGACGAAGGGATAAGGGGCATCAAATACATGTCTTACCTTGGGCAGCATAAACTCTAGTGTTGGCTCTGGCTCAATACATACAAAAATTAACAATACATTAATCAAGGAGTCCACTTTTGTTATGCAAGAAACATTCCTCGAGACTCATTCCCCAGATTCAGATAATTTTACATTGAGTTCAGAGTAACTCAATTTGTTAAAAATTAAGTCTTCATTTTAGTTAAAGTCAAAAATTGATAATCTGTAATTATTGACATACTTCTCAATATTCATTACAACAATCAATTTTATCAATGCATTCTGTAAATTTGTAAATCTGTAATCAATTTACTGATAAATATGTAATAATAGGACTGAAGAGGGGCGTTAAGCCTGAAATGCATATCCGGTTACACCAATAAACCAATCTTTTTCCCCTGAAAATTTCTTGTGTGATATGTTCTCAACAGCAACATTGTGCTAAGAAAATACATACAATAGAGAACAACAAGCAACCAAGATTCATTACAACATTTTCTTAGTGTTGTAAAAAATTTTTCAAATTCAAAGAATTTCATAAAAATTTTTTTAGGAAACAAAATTTGTATATTAATTTGAGATTTATAAATTTAATTATTTTATACAATTATTGTAATATAGTACAAAAATTCTGAACTAAATCTGAAGAGATGAGCTCACAATCCTTTTCTTGTTATAATAAAAATTCATTTTTAGGATTAAACATAACCACATATAACAGGAATTTAAATCATTTATTTAAGAATATGCTTTACAATAAGCAATAAAACTTTAATAATAAAATTAACAATTATAGACACTTTAGATAATTTCATCAATTTTGATGGATAAATGACAACTAATTTTGATTCTATTATATTATATATTTAGCCTTGACTGATATATTACTGTACTTTGTAACTCACTGTCCTCGAGTTGGTCATTGATCTAAAACATGCTTAAGAGTAAATGTGATGAGTTTCATTATATATAATTACAAGTTCAATTATTACAGATACATTATAAGAGAATGTTAATAGCAATATGATATTACTATTAACATTCCCTTATAATGCTTCCAGAGTAAACAGTTTTACTAATTTATAACATCTATTTATATTTGTTGTTTATATGTTTTTGTCATGAATAAAAATTGCATTTATGAATTGAAAAATATTCAGGATTTACAGATTACAATTATATATTTTTATTGAAGGCAAGCATAAGACATCTAAATTATAATTCTATGTCATCTAATAATAGAAGAAAGGCAATTTCAAAATAGTGAATTTAAAGATTTATCCAAATATGCTTGCTAGATAATTTATTATAGATTTATTATATATATGGAAAGATATATGTGTGGCGCCCGTCGGCAAGGGCCGATTCGAACCGACAGAGGGCGCAGAAAAAAGAGGAAACGGTGAACCTCGAACTGGTCACGCACTTCTTGACCAGCGACTTCGGAGAGCGGACATCTTAAAACACGAACAACTCCAACCTCGGTCGACGCCAAATTGAGGTCATATTGTATTATACGTTATTGTATAAAATATAAATAAAGGAAAGGATATTGATATCCCGACTGGATTTCCTTCATCCGCATCAAACGAATTTTATCGGCGACAGATACTCCATATATGTATATATTATTCCATATATTTAGTTTATAATTGGTTGAACTTGTGATTATTTTCAATGTTTGTAAATAAGTTATGGTATCTATATATGTATATAAAATTACATGTCCTGACTGACTGACTGACTGACTGATTGACTGATTGATTTATCACCCAGAGCAAACTGCTGAACCTAAAGAGGTAAAATTTGGTACACAGTTTGGGTATGTCATGAGATGATGGGTACAGAATGCACACTAAGAAGGGATTTTTCGAAATTCTCCCCCCCACAGGGGAAAGGATTAAGGCTTAACCTGAAGAACAGCTTCTACTGTGCTATTTTAGATGTGCTTTTTATTTTTGACTGCGTTTTAGTAGGGTATGCCATGCAAGTGCAAACTAAGAAGAGATTTTTGGAAATTCCCCGCAGGGGAGAGGGAGAGGATTAAGGGTCGATTTACACAACAACAGTGACGTGCCAGCACAGTGCAGTAAGCATCGATAAATATCACACAGCCAATCAGAATTTCATGTACGACACTTGTATTCTGTCAATCATACAGATTGACAGAATACAGATTGTGTGTCGTAGATGAAACTCTGATTGGCTATGTGTGATATTTATCGATGCTTATGCACCAAACAGTCACTGTGCCAGCACGTCACTGTTGTGTGTAAATCGACCCTAAGGCTTAATAAGTTAACCCTGAAAGGCAGTACTAAAGACATGGTTTACAAAGAGGTACTGGGGTAACTAAAACTCTATTTTTCTGTAAGTATTTATACTTTAGGAATTTTCAGACAATGTCATTTATGTTTTGAAAAAAAAAAAATTAAACTCAGATTTATTGTATCTCAAAATCCCATAATATTTGAAACTTGAATTTAAGTACATTAGCAGTCCATAGTTTCAAACAAACAAAAATTAGTAACAACTAATGAGTGAGAATCTTAGTGAATCTTAGAGAAAGGGTTATTTCTATCAAATTGCAAAATCCGCACAGGTGAAGCCGCAGGTAACAGCTAGTTTATTAATAATTTTAATATTAATTATTGTAATATTGTAATTAAATACTTTTTAATCATAAGAAAGTTTTTGTATACAATATATTTAATGTTTAAAGTTGATAAAATCGTACTTGTTTATGCCAGGAATAGCAAATTAATATTCAGAGTAACTATAACATAAACAGTATAAATTGTACTGTTTTTTGGCCATATTTAATAAATTTATAAGTTTCTAAAGAGTAAAAAATAAATTCAAGTTCTTGTTATAAGAAGCTAAATTATTCAAAAATTAATTTGTATTTGCATTTACACTGCAGATTGATGCTTAGAGAGATATTTTTTGCTATTAAATTCATTATAAAATAATAGGATTATTTCAGCTTATATGAAAAATTTTACCATGGATTGTATCATCAATTGCTGTTTTCTAAATTGTTAATTAACAAAATTATTTTGTCTGATTACAGCAAATTTTCAGTTGTGGAGATATCTTAAGCTTCCTGTTCATAGGGATTTCCTGTCACACAGATTTGAAAGAGGTTGTAAGATAATGAAATATATTATCTAACCCATTAAAGTCAGCTGTGGAAAATATAATTTCCTGCTTTGATTGTTTACTAAAGGATAATGGTGTACATAGAAATTTGACTGTTAAGAAAGATCATAGAGGAAATGACTTCTAGTAATATAAGAAATAATTTTCTTGACTCATTGACTATTTTTAACCTCCAGACAGCAGATTATATCTAAAGGATAAAACATTAATTCAAACTTCTTAAGTATATCAATTCTAATGCAAAAGTTTTTTTAATAAAGATGTAATAACACCATATTTTTTATATAAAATATTTAGAATGCGAATGCAAGCACAAAGAAAAAGAAAATACTGTTTTAAGAACTTAAAATGTAATCACTAAGGAACTCAATTTAAACATTTCATTTTCCATAAATAACATCATTTTTATTGAAAAGATATTTATTCTGTTCTCATTTTTGTATAAAGTGATTTGTGAGGATGATATTTATAAAATTAATGAAAGTAATTGTAAAGACCAATAAAGACCAACCACTGCCGAATTATCGGGCTAGCAAATGGCTATAGTAATATTAATAATTTAAGATAATTTGGTACTAGAGTTAGGCATTAGGCGCCATCTCTTGCTAAATTTAATAATTAGAATTTTTAATTAAATAATTTAAATAAAATTAGGCCTAAGTGGAAGAAAAGGGAGATGGATGAAAAGGGAAAAGAGATGGCGCCTAACGCCTAACTCTAGTACCAAATTATCTTAAATTATTAATATTACTATAGCCATTTGCTAGCCCGATAATTCAGCAGTGGTTGGTCTTTATGTATAACGGGTTAGTTGTTGTTTATTTATTTATATGAAAGTAATTGTATTTAACACCTTATAAAGGTTTTTATGTGAATTGGCACCATATTTAATTAAAATATCAAAGAAATACTTAAAAGTTATATTTAGTTTTAGTGCAGAATTCAAATCTCCAACAACCATCAAATAAATACCTTTCTATTTACCCTGTTCATTGTTTGCATATATTACTGCTTAATTACTGTTTCTTAAATAAAAATATTTTAATAGCTATGTATTATTATTTAAAATAAATTTATTATATTCATATGATGAAATATTGTTTTTAGAGATCAAAATGTCAAATCAAGGATTTCCTGGCACTCATACAACTACGACGACAACTGCTACAACAACCAAAGTTACTCCTGTGATTCGATTTGATCACAGTTATGTTCTCAAATTGCCAGGATGGTTAAAGTGTGGAGAGTGTGTAAGTAATATTTGCATATATAAACATCTCAATAACTGATATTATTAGTTAATGCCAAATGATACCATAATGCATAATAAGAGATGGAGCCTAATGTCTACTTCTAGTAACAAATTACTTCAAATTTAATTAATAATGTAACTAAAAAATAGCCTGATGCATTACGGTATTGTTTGGCAGATTACAGTGTAATTTTTAATTCTTTCACACACTTCACAATTCACAAAGTTCTCTCTATATAACTTACTAGCAGACCCGGCCACGCGTTGTTGTGGCTAAAAATGTATCTATTATAAATGTATAACACTTCCCCTGTGGGGGAAATTTCAAAAAATCCCTTCTTAGTGTACATTCTCTTGACATACCCTATTAAAACACAATCAAAAACGCAAAAAACCGCATCTAAAATAGTATAATAGAAGCCAAGCTCGTCACGGTAAGCCTTAATCCTGTTCATCCCCCCAGTGGAGGGAATTTTGACACGTATATTATATAAAAACATGTGCATATTCGAATGCAACATTGTGTCAAAATTTCAAAGGAATCTGTAGGAACAAACGAACATTACATTTTTATTTATATAGATAGAAGATGATCTGCTTTAGTTCATCCTTACAGAAAAGCAAACTTAGGTTGTCATACTCGTGGAGTTAGCACCATTAGTTGGACATAAAAGCCTTAATCTTAGATGATATCTTTTTAAATTTATATGAATGTTTAACGAAATAATATACAGCCTATGTCCACTCTGAAGGTCCATTCTAAATATTGGTGAAAGAATTTTTGAAATCGGATGAGTAGTTCTGGAGATTATCTGTTACAACCAAAACACTTACCTCTTTATAATATCAGTATAGATAAAATTATAATTTGTCTAAATTATAGCAAGGATTATTTACTTATACACATGAGAAATTTAATGTGAAAAAGTAATAATAATAAAAACAATCAACATTACAAAATTAAATAATAAATATTTAATGTTTTATTTTTACTTGAGTTAGAAAATGATGAAATTTTTCTTAGTACAGTAAAACCTGTCTAAAATGGAACTTGAATAAAAAGGAAACCTTCCTAAATGAAAAAGTTTTTCAGAATGGGGAGATTTTCTATGTTAAAAAAGAACCTGTTCAAAACAAATTTCTGCCAAACCAGAAAAAATATTCAGTACCATGTGATTCCAATTTATACAGGTTTTACTGTAGTAACAAAAATTTAATCATTTTTTAATGCTGAAAATTATGGAATATGCAACATTATAATGATTGTCGTTTTTTAGTATAATTTATTTTCATAAAACACTGATTTATTAAAATTATATCTTGTTTTTAGCTAATAAGTTTATTAGGATTCATATGCAGCCGTTCTTCACACTATAATGAATCGTCGTCGGCAAATTGGTATGGATTTGTTTCAATGACAGCATTTTGGGTAACACTTATCCTCTTAGTAATGTATCTATTCCATATCATTGAAAAGATTCATTTCATTCCTTGGATTCTGGGTGTAAGTGTAATTGATTTTTTTTTATATATTAATAATAATAATAATAATTATGATTATATTTAATTAAATAAATTCATTCAATATAAAGCTATTGATGTTTTTTTTATGTATTTGTTTAGCCTACAAAATGTAATTATGCTAATAATTCTATAGTTATAAGTCATCTCTATATTATAAAAAGAAAACTTCGATCTTTTGGAAATAGAATTTCTAAATTCAAGAAATTTTCTGTCTCAAGTAAATAAAGGCTGAGCCAAGTTTCCAAACTCTTATTTTAATATTTTTTTATGTAGATGATGTTAGCATGTGCTATGAATTTCTAAAATTATCATCATCCTCACATCTCTGAGGTTATATAAAGATGATAAAAATGCCCCTAAGCATTTAAATTAGCTCTGCAAAAGACAAATTTTAAACCTCATCAGTCATCTCTCCTTGTGTAGACATGGAAATGCTCAACAAACACATTTTTTTACTGATGAAGTATGGTTTTATTTAAGGGGATTTGTGATTTCACAGAATATCCAATATTGGACCACCTCAAATCCACATATCTTTTATGAATTTTTCTTGCACTCCCAAAAAATAGGAGCACCTCACCAGTTGAGAATCACTGATCTAAAGAAATATGCATACAAGGATAATCAGATAGACCTGCAGTACTTGAAAAGACATATTGTTGCTACCATCAATAATATTTCCTCAGTCATGCTAAGATGCCTGGCTACAAACATGTATCACTGTATGTGTTTGTAATTACAGGAACATGATCAATACTTCCATCATCATCTTTGTTAGTGTTTTCAAAGCCCAAGGAATCAGGAAACATGGATGTATGATATGTAAACTTTGTCATTTGTATTAAAATGTCCACTACAATTTTTTGAAATCAGAATTTGGAGACTTTTGGCTCACCCTGTATATTGAGAAAATTAAATTTTAATTATAATTTTAACAATAAAAGATGCATTTTCATATTTTTCTGAAGATAAACTTGATTGAGGTTTTTGTTATGGACTACTGTAGTATTTATTCGAGAACATTCATAAAATCAATGATAAATATTATAAAACCTTATCTTTTTCACCTTTTTTTATATAACAATATAAATAATTTTATATACAGGTATCCCTTGTACAACACAGTACTTCTACAACACAGTTTCACTCTAACATGGTTTTAGAAATCCTCCACACAAAATTTCACAACTTTTAAGTGTAAACCTCGTTACTCAATATTTTTTTTTATTCAAGTAGCCATGTGTATTGTCTCAAGTTTGCCCGTGGATTTTAGAATGTTGAAATTTTCAAATTATTTTGTGTTTTTCATCAGGTTTACTTTAATGAAAACTGATAGTGCAATTTTTTTTCTTCCTTATTCTAACTTTCCTATCAATTAGGTGTTGTTGTCATTGCTTTTAGCTTCTTAGAATGACATTGTGTTTTCTTTTTATAGATTAATCTTTGTATTTATTAAAGTTTATTTAAACATTTTTAGATATTAAACTTTTTTAATTGCAGATAAGCAATCATTTGTAAAATGACAAAATATGGCATTATCTCGATACTCGAACAATTTGGTATTTGAACACACATTCTACAAAATGTTGCTTGCTACTCAACCAAACAAACGTGATCTGCTAGAAAAAATTTTCGATTAATAACATATTTTTATTTCATCATCCATAATGTTCTATGATAAAAACTAAATAATATGAAAATGTTGCCGATACTTCTGATCAAGATTAACAAAAAAGCTGAGATGACAATAATATTTTGTAAAAAGAAAATGTCCTGGTTTAACGAAAATTAATATTAACGTGTAATACAATATGTTTAATTGTGATTGTTAATTAATTATTGATTGGAAATAAATTATCGATTGCTTTGATAAACATATTTCTCTTAGTAACAAAAAAGAATAGTATACTTTTGCTAACTTCTGTAATCCCATGTTTTGCATTAGTCCTTTGTTTTGTATAGCACAGATTCGCATAACACTACACTTTTTCGGAACATAACTACTGTGTTATATGAGGCCTGTTTTTGAATTATACCATTACAAAGAATGCTGTCATGTTTCATTGTAATTAAACAAGTGTTCCTTCTTTAAATGTTTGAGAATATTTAATTTGAACAAACAATTCATTTATAAATTTTATTAAATTAAAAATTGTCAAAATAATTTCATCCACATCTAATAAACAATTTAGTTAATGATTTTAATGATTCTTCACTTGATTAACATTTCTTTTCTCTGATTTTATTCTCTAAACTGTTTGTATTTCTGTTGTTTTCATTGATGAAATAAAATACATTATCTTGAGTTATATTATATAAAATTATGTTTTGTATGGTAGAATTACATTAAGATAGAAAATATTTAATTTCATTTTTGATAGAAAAACATTTCATATTCATCTTACCAAACACAATAGTGATATCTATAAATGATATAGAACTAATTCTCAATTCAAACCGTGCCTTTGGCCACAGACCAAGGAATTGATCCTTGATCCTTTATTCATCAAAATAAATAAGATAAACTAACTTAATATCAAAATCAAAAATAAAGTTTTTTAAATAAATCAACAACACATACGATAACTACATTGCACTCACCAATCTCAGCCAATTTTGCTAAATGTTCCCACCAAAACAAAATAATTATATATTATATTTTAAAAGCATGACAAATTTATAAATTAACAAATTTTAATATAAAATGTATGTACCAAATGCTGTATAAAAATGCTTTGAATATATTATACTAAGTTCCTCTTCAAACTTTAATGATGATTTAATTTTTACAAATACAGTTTCATTTAAAATTTTAGGAAGAAATGAATTTAAATAATTAATTATCTGTAGTCCTTTTTGACTTTTATTATAACCCTTCATACCTAAACTTTTCACTAATTTAAATTTTCAATAATAATTAGTTTGCATTAGTACTATCATGGTCATTAGAAGCTTT
This sequence comes from Centruroides vittatus, assembly GCF_030686945.1. Taxonomy (NCBI): domain Eukaryota; kingdom Metazoa; phylum Arthropoda; class Arachnida; order Scorpiones; family Buthidae; genus Centruroides; species Centruroides vittatus. Next base: position 325,581 of record NW_027122328.1, on the reverse strand, counting down.
ATAAGGGGCCAAGGGGTAAAATGAGACTTTTTTAATTGAAATATATAGAATACTTCTCTATTATGGGCCCCTAAGTTTTCTCCAGCTCTTTCATTTTGATGCCTTATGTACTGTACTAACAAAGATACTTCAGGTGAGTATTGTTTCTCATTCAATAATTTTTGAAGCTAAAGAAGTAACTTCAAGGTGTAGAGTGAAACTAATAGCTAATCTATTTGTTTTCTCATCATTGACAATTCAAAAACAAATGTGTTGTTCTAAAATGCTCATTTTCATTTATTTTTTCTTTTGATTTATTTTTGATTATAATTTTTTCAAACCATTGAAAATTAATTATAAATTGGTGGTTGAGAAATACTGATACAGAAAATATACTTAGAGTATATCATTCTTCAAAATTTGAATAAAATATGCTTGAATTAATAATAATAAATAGATGCATATATAAACATCAATTAATCAGATTTTTAGATTAATACCAAACAATAGTAAAGTAATATAGCCCAATATAATTTGGCAGTCAACATTTAAAATAAAACTTAAGATTTACCTAAGATTGAATAAATATTTTATTTATTGATATAAATATTAGATTTCTATTCTAATTTTAACAATTTTACACACACATATATATGTATCTTTTTTAGGAATTTGTATATTGTGCTATTTGGACACTCTTTTACTGTATAGCAGCTATTGTTGTTGCTGCTAAAGCTTCTGGTGATGATGCATATGCTGCAGCTGCTGTAAGTTTCATAAAATTTAATTTTTATTTTTATTTCAAATCTAAAAAATGTATGCTTGTTTAAAGAAACAAGCATACATCCTCTGTAATATTTATGAACAAATTATTTTTAATTATTACATCAGAATATAATTATCCCTTTAGTCGTCAATTATTTTAACTTAATCATAAATCAAGCAACAGGAAAATCAAATATTAAAGTATCAAATTATAAAGCTATTTTCAAATTGGAAAAAAAAACATTAATTTAAGGAAAATTTATAATACAAATTAAAGAAATCTTAAATATATTTAAATTTTTAAAATAACAATATATAAAAAGTTAATTTAATCTAAAAATGTTTTTTTGAAGTAAGATTTTTTTATCTTATTTTACAAACTGTTGATAACATTGTGAATAGAACAGTTATATTTAGAAGAGATATGATAAAATTTTCTTGAATTATTTAAATTATTTTTTGTTATTTTTTTTGAGAATTGATTAATGGAAAAATAAAATAAAATTTTAATCTTATATATTTGCTGATTTATTATAAACAATGCAAAATTGAGTACTTAAGGATTTTCTGGACATTCATTTAAATATATCTTGGCTGTTTTAAAAAAATTTTTAATATTTTGATGAAATCAGTGTGTGTTCTTAAAGATTTTAAAAAATATTGACTTGTTTTCAATATAATATATATGACATAGCTTTTAGTTTCAACTGTATATATGTAAATATGAACATCTTAACAACAACCGATATATTGCAATAACACATCTTCAATTGCCATATATCATAGCCCAATGATATACGACAATTGAAGGTGTGTGACTGTATATATGGTATTATAGTAAAAAAGTAAATGTCAAATTGATTTTGGATCTGTCAGATCAAGAAAATAATGATTATAGTAAACAATAAGCAATGCTACCTGGAAAAATTTTCCAACCTAGATAACTCATTTTATAACATGATCAATCAAAAAATTACACACACAAACTATTGTTACAAAAGTTCTTTCTGTTTTTTAACTGCCACTTTGAGACATCATATCATTGTAAAAATAAGATTATTTAATCAAAATAACCTCTATTACAGGCAATATATTTCAGTGTCGAGTTACAAGTGTATTTATACCAGGTTGAAAAAATTTGGAGTTCTGGACTCAGTGAACTGCTTGAAAGTGGTTTCCATCTCTGCTTGGTTGGGGAATGTTTTCTCTTGGAAGAAACTGATGAGATGCTTGAATAAGTGATAGTCTGTGGTCTGATGAATAGAGTAGCATTAGGGAGAACTTCATACTCTAATTAGTTCAGTTTCTGGGGGTGACTTGTGACACGAGGACAAGTATTATTGTGAAGTAACATGGGTCCTTTTTGATTCACTAATGCAGGCTGTATTTGATACAACTTTCGTGACCAATTCATGACAGTATTTTTCTCCTGTAAGGGTTTTGCTAGGTTTAAGGAAATTATAGTAAATAACACCACCAGACATCACCATGATCATCTTTGGGTGAAGACTGGGCTTTGGCCTGTGTTTTGGTGCTTTTTCTCTGTCACATCATTGTGCTGCTTGCTTGCAATTGTCATATCAAATCCATTTTTTATCAATGTTATGATTTGGCTGAGAAATGGATCATTCTTACTGCATATGATTAGAGTTGAGCAGAACTCCAGTTGAATACTTTGTTCTCTTTCATTAAGTTTATGGTGTAACCAGTGGTGATATTCGGCTGGTTCGCACAGGTTCGGCCGAACCCGTTGTTAAAATTTTCAGTTTCCCGAACCTTGTTAAACACACGGAACATTTCTCAGTGGGTTTTGTTTTTTAAAAAAAATATATTAAAATATACGTATTATACTCTGTAATACTACTAAATTAGGGCCTTATACCCCGTTTGCACCGAGCATTTCAATCTAGATTGTGAGCAAGGTCAGGGAGTATGTCTTGGTGTGATCTCTCTCGACCGTTTCAATCGAGGTTTAATCGCAATCGATTCAAGAGTGTTTTTGAAAGTAGATCCGGTCATAAGAGAGATCCAGAATGCCACGCGCGCGAGACAATACAAGATGGCTGTGAAACACGTGTCGGGCTATGGACAGCGAAAGAAAAAGTATAATATATCTTGAGAGATGATGACATGTGCCTATTCCTAGAAGCGCCATATTGCGGTAAAGAATTTTGCTGCCTTGAAAAAAAAATAAAAAAGAAAAAAAAAAAAGGTCGACAGCTCTAAAATACTATACGTTCTAAATATGCCACTGATTGTTAGATATATGGTTGCAAGAAAAAGTATTGTATTTATTTCTAGCCAAAACTTCCATTTCGTTTGTCGGTGATTGTCAGGGAAAAAATTTCTGCTAGCGAACCCCTTGTTAAATATTTCGAATATCACCACTGGGTGTAACCACTTGTCAAGCTTTCTTGCTTGCCCATTGTGTCTAGATGCTGAGAAACAGTTGCAATATGTTAAGCTCTTTTGCACTTTCTCATATGGTTTTTCATCGATTGGCTTCAACTGAAGCTTTCAGTTGGTCATTATCACTGTTGGACAGATGTCTATTGTGGTCTTTATCATCAAAGTTTGTATTACCAGATCGAAACTTTTCAAACCAACATTGTACTGTGCATTCATTAGCAGTTTTGTCACCCCATGCTTTATTAATGTTATAAGACGCCTCGCTTGCTTTCTGGCCAAGTTTGAATTCGTGGATTGGGATTGCATGAAAAACTTTCATATCTATGCCTCGCTCAAAACCTCAAAAACAGAAAGTTATATTAAAATTTTGAAAAGATAAATGTTGTGTAGAAAATAATAAAAGTTAACTCACGCCAAAGTTGCATATACTTCTGATAATTAGCACTGAGTTCAGCGTTAACGTAGATTCTTCTTTTTATTGCAAGCACTTTCGACGAAAAATTACGATCGTCGTCTTCAGGCGAATGTGGAAAGAACAAATTTGAAAGAGGCACGTGCCGAACGTTCCAAACCGAATAACGGAAGATTTTCGTTGGCGAATTTTTAAAAAATATAATGTATTCTTTTAGCGTTCGGTAACTTCGCCGGTTCGAAGGAGATTTTAGATCGGCACGAATTGACGGTGCATGCGCTGAAAAGCACACACGCTACGTGTGCGCTTGTCGGCGTGTTTGAGTGTTTATGCGCTTGTAAAGAGTGACCCAAATTTCGGGCAAGTCCAGGGTGGGGACGTTGCATGCCTCTGCTGTTATTGTGAGGATCGCTTCCCAGATGAATATTATTTTTCTATTGTTGGAGCTTTTTAGGAGCGCTGTTTCTGACCAAAGCGGAGTGTAACCTTGTTGTAGAACTTTTCTGGTCAGCTCTGTTGTTTGCCTTCCTTTATTTATATCATCCTGGTGTTCCGCGATACGGCAGGCGATCATTCTTGTTGTTGCCCCTATATATTTCTCTATTTCTCCTGTTGTTGGATTTTTTAGTGGCACCGCGTAGACCCCCGATTTTTCTAATGCGCTGATTTTGTCTCGGTCGTTGCATATGGTTCTGCGTAGGCTGGGTAGAGGGGTCAAGGGGAGCACGAAGCCGTACCGCCGGAATATACGGCTAATGAGTATGGACTGTGCTCCTAGATATGGTAATGTTGACGGTACTATTGCCATTTCTTTTTTGTTGTGTAGCGTGGTGAACGGGTGGATGGAATCGTTCACTCTACGCAGTACATGCGTAAATTTGGCGCCTGTGAATCCAGCGTGTAATACTGCCATTCGTATGATTTCCAATTCATCGTTTATTAGGTCCTGCGATGAGGGAAGCAGTATCGCCCTTCTGATGAGAGCTGCTATGGCGGCATTGATATACCGCGATGGTTGGAAGGCGTCAGCTGGAGTGATGTGGGGAATCATGTCGGACTTGTGGTATACCGCAAACCGTGGTCCTTCCGGCGATTTCTGTATCTGCATATCCAGAAATGTTATTGTCTGGTTCCGCTCCTTTTCCCAAGTGAATTTGATGGTGGGATAAACGCTTGATAATCGCTGCATAAATCGGATAAATTCTTCCTCTGAATTCCCCCATGCTACTATGATGTCATCAACATATCGTAGGTATAATAGGGGGTAGCAAATAGTGAGCGGTGCGTTGAAAGTTTTTTGCTCCACGTCCCTCATGACGAGCTCGGCCAAGACTGCAGAGAGGGGGGAGCCCATAGGGACACCCTGTTATCTGCGAGATAGATTTTCTGGTTAAGCGCCATAGCAGCTCTCATCAGAAGGGCGATACTGCTTCCCTCATCGCAGGACCTAATAAACGATGAATTGGAAATCATACGAATGGCAGTATTACACGCTGGATTCACAGGCGCCAAATTTACGCATGTACTGCGTAGAGTGAACGATTCCATCCACCCGTTCACCACGCTACACAACAAAAAAGAAATGGCAATAGTACCGTCAACATTACCATATCTAGGAGCACAGTCCATACTCATTAGCCGTATATTCCGGCGGTACGGCTTCGTGCTCCCCTTGACCCCTCTACCCAGCCTACGCAGAACCATATGCAACGACCGAGACAAAATCAGCGCATTAGAAAAATCGGGGGTCTACGCGGTGCCACTAAAAAATCCAACAACAGGAGAAATAGAGAAATATATAGGGGCAACAACAAGAATGATCGCCTGCCGTATCGCGGAACACCAGGATGATATAAATAAAGGAAGGCAAACAACAGAGCTGACCAGAAAAGTTCTACAACAGGGTTACACTCCGCTTTGGTCAGAAACAGCGCTCCTAAAAAGCTCCAACAATAGAAAAATAATATTCATCTGGGAAGCGATCCTCACAATAACAGCAGAGGCATGCAACGTCCCCACCCTGGACTTGCCCGAAATTTGGGTCACTCTTTACAAGCGCATAAACACTCAAACACGCCGACAAGCGCACACGTAGCGTGTGTGCTTTTCAGCGCATGCACCGTCAATTCGTGCCGATCTAAAATCTCCTTCGAACCGGCGAAGTTACCGAACGCTAAAAGAATACATTATATTTTTTAAAAATTCGCCAACGAAAATCTTCCGTTATTCGGTTTGGAACGTTCGGCACGTGCCTCTTTCAAATTTGTTCTTTCCACATTCGCCTGAAGACGACGATCGTAATTTTTCGTCGAAAGTGCTTGCAATAAAAAGAAGAATCTACGTTAACGCTGAACTCAGTGCGAAATATCAGAAGTAAATGTTGTGTAATATGTACAGAAGCTTGCACTAAAAAAAAGTCATAACTTGTCTACATATGCCACCACAGTCATGCTAAAAAGTAATTTAAAAGTAATAGACAATAATTTGACAGAACTTTTGTAACAACCTGCTATATTTGATAATGTCAAATATAAAAAAGTACTTCATCTATCATATATTTATATTCTTAGAAATGCTTTAAGTTTTTTTTACAGGTTCTCTTGAATTTATATAGAATTACTTAAGACTTCTTAGTTAGCCCAATAGGTTTTAAGTAATTCTATATAAATTCAAATTATAATTAATTTTACTTAGTTCATTTTCACACATTAATTTAAATTACTTACATAGCTAGATTAAATTTTAAAATGAAGAATTAATACAAAAGTATGCCTATTTACAACTATGATTAAACTCTAATTATAACTTAATAAGAAAAATTTGTTATAAAGTTTTGTTTCATGCTTGAATAAATAACATTGTTGTAACTTTATTAAATTGTTTCTGTTTATAAAACTTTTTCTGCTTTCATAATAAAAAATCTTAAATCTTCTTGTATCTTTCATAGGTGTGTTCTTTGACGTCCGTGAAATCCTGTCTTGTCTTCACATTCAAATTCCAGATCTTTTCCTAAAATGTTAACTCTTTTTCTGTCTTCCCTTATTTATTCTTGTCTGTTGTGTTAATATTTGTCAATAGCTATGTAATTGTCTTCTTTGAAAACAAATTAATTTTTTTATAATTATTAGGTATTTGGATTTATTGCTATGGTTATATATGGAGTTGATGCATTTATAAAATATAAAGCTTGGAGACGTGGTGATATAGCTCAGGGCGAAAGAGTTGTTTCTACAACTACTACTACACAGACTGCATATTAAAAAAAGTAAGTGAAGTTATAATATAATAGTAAATTAATTTCAAAGGAAAATATCATTTAATTTTCCTACTTAAAAACATAACATTTTATCTTCTACTTCATCTTTAGAAATTCAATATATTTTGTATAAAGAATGCACTTTTAATGATTATTGCCTAAATTTTTATATACTTGAGAAAATATTTACATTTTTATGTCCTGTTTTATATAAAATTTTTCCTTTGGTGTCATTAAAATATGACATCTGCACTGGAGAGGTAAGGAAATGTAAAAATTTTGTGATAGTGTGGAAGATTATTAGTAGAATAATGTTATCCTAAATATAACCCTACTTCAACAGTCGTATAACATCGGGATAGGATATCTATTTTAAATATTCTCAAAGTTTTCCTATTTGAAATAATTTTTTACCAAAATCGTTTCTGCAGAAGTATTGAATATTTTGATTAATGTCACACAGCCAGTTCTTACTTATTTAAATAGTTGCACTTTAATAGAAGTGCTGTACTAAAATAAGTATGCTCTGTTGGTAGAACGCTACATGGCAGCAATTTAATCTTTACAGATTATAAAGATACTGCTGAAAGATATACTGATAACTTATCTTTAGTCTAGACATTATTAAGTAGAATGTCATCAGACTCTTCTGTTATAAATCAGTGAATTTCTTTTCTGTTGGCCTATTTTTAAAATTAGACACATTTTGGCAGGAAATATGAATTAAGTAACATAATGTACTGTAGATCTGTTTTACAAAAATGATTGATTTTAATATCTGGGTAGCAGTTCAAGAATAACATCAGTCATAAATATGGGGTGTCTAAAAATTGGTGAAAAAATGTGACAGGGAGGAGGTAGGTGGTAAAAAGGACATAAAATTGCGGCGTCGTATTTGAACAACTACTTGCGCAGTTTCATCCGGCATGTTCTTAGTTTTGTGAAATAGTTTTATCAATCGAGACTTCTTGGTGAATGAAACAATGATTTATCTTTGTCATATAAAAAACTGAGACTGAATTATTATATTATTAATCAAACAATAAAATCAAATTCACTATTAGACTATACCTTGGCCAATTAAACATACAAATATTATGTAATTTAGATTAAAGGTAGGCAATTAGATTGTCATCTTGTATTAAATTTAATCCTAGTGCCAAGAAGTACAATAAAAGAAGACCAAAAAACTGTTTTTCAATGTTAAAATAATCATATTTTGGCATATACAAGTATTTTTGACAGTGTATTACCATCTTTAACAGGCAGATGTGAAAATATATTAAAATTATTTTCTGTCTATATTAGAAAACCTAAAGAAATATTTTTATTGGTCATGGTTTTTGGAATTGGAGTTGGGAAATGATGAGGCTGCACAACCCCACAATTGCATTTATATGCACACACCACACACCATGGTTAAGTTGTGTATTTGGTTATGTTTATTGGGTTTTGGGTTGTGGAGGATGGTGGGGTGGAGCTTCCCCTAAAATATTAAAATGCATTGTCATTGGGATTAGGTATTTCTTTAGAGTTTCAGTCTTCTATTTTAAGTGAATGAAATTTGAGTTGAAAGACTTGAGAACATATAAACTAAGTTAAATAAAAGTATTTAATAAAATTAATTTAGAATATTCTGGAAGAAAAGGTTGATTTGGAGCAGGACTCAAACCCACAATTGCTTTCTGTGTAATGTATTGCTAATTGTAATGAATCTGGTTTTATCATTTGATTAGTGATATGGTTATAACATATACTTGAATCTAAGCCTTACAGATTTTTTTCCTTTTGAAAAACAGACAACTCCCGACAACAAATACTAAACAAATATACTTTGTTTGGTACTTATTGGAAATAAAGTAAGTTATGTATCATTGTTTTCAGTAGTACCGAAGTTGGAAACTTCTTTGCTTCCCATGTTAAGCACTTCTGATTCAACACTAACATTGTTTTAGTTGTAATTTTAATAAATTAAAACTAAATTAATCAACACTGGCTTTGATGTTCACATATCTTCCCTTATGCACTCTTACTCAATGATGTCTAAATCATCAGAAATGCAACATTTCTTCAAAGAAACGCAACTTCTGAAATTTTTGTCTACTTATGATGTCACTATAATAGACTAACAGAATTTAGCTAAGTTGACCTCTCAAATATTTTCTGTTAAGAATATTGGCCTAATAAAATCATTAAAAATGTCCCAATGGAATTAGTGACGAAGAAATAAGATGCAACACTAGAGATTTCTAATTTACGGAATATTACAGTGAATCTAAAGGTGCATTTCTTTATTTCACCACTGCCACTCATCTCGGTTAGAGTCGTGTTTGTTACTTCGTCGTCAGAGTGCACGAGCATAAAGAAACAATTTCGTAAATTGTCACCATGAGTAAGTAATTAAGGATTTATTAGCATATGAAAAGTATTCTGTTAATTCCTTTTATAAATAACTTTCTTATTAATAGTGTTCATTTGATTTATATATATAATTATTACCAAGCACTGTTAGTGCAGAAATAGCTTAATTATAATAGCTCTAATAGATTCTAACTTATTTTTAAACTTGATTTTTCAGAATTCAAGCTCATGAAGAAAAAGTTTACCTAACTTCATACAGCCATGATCACTTAAGTTACCAAGATAATTTGAAAGTTTTTTTACATTAATCATTTAAAATATTTTTTATTTAATAATAATTTCATAGACACCATCGCAAGTTTACAAATTAATATTTACATATATATATATATATGTTTGAGAAATTATTTATTTTAACATTAAAGTTTGATCAGAATCATACTAAAATTAAGAATCTGCATATTTTTAATTAACAAAAACATTGCAAAGTAATATTTAATTGCAGGATATATCTTAAATGTAAGTAAAAACTCGACTTCTACTAATTAATTATAAATTTCTTTCCGACACCGAACGTAAGTGCGAGAAGAATATTATACTAGACTTGCTCAGCAAGTAGCCGAGATCTGTATGCATTTAAGTTCGGCCGGGAAGTGTTTTAGAATCGGAAAATCTGTTGCTCACTGTTTATCGTAATGGTTTAAAATGTACCGCAGTATTTGTAATTACTATATTTAAACAGTCGGAGATTACATCGTTCCTAAAGTTTAAATATTTTACGACCCAAAATGTATACTGGATTATTGCTTAATTATGTATATAAGGTTTATGGAATAAAAAAAATCGTGTGTGTTAAATCTATGCAATAAAACTATTTAAGTATATATCTATGTGAATGTAGTAAATAGTTAACAGAGAACTTTTTGACAATATTATTGTTGTAGTTGTCAAGTGATAAATTTATAATTGTATTTGTATTTGCTTTCTAAGCAGACTGTTTTTATTTGCTGGCGCAGATCATTAGCTAAGGATAAACATAAATGTCGATTCTTTCGTGCACCTCTATTGTTGTGCCTACATAAAATATATTTTGGAAATTGTATCCATACTAAATGTCCATACTCTACTAAGATTTTCTTGTTATAATAAATATAAATTGTTGAATACTTTCAGAGCTGAAAATCGTGCCAATAGCATATATAATATATGAAAATTCTTGCTGCGCCGACGTCTGTTAATACGAAGTTACAAATCTATAGTGCAAATGTATTATTTTTGATAAAGTATATTTAATATATTGAATAACGATTTTTGTCTGATGTTTGGGTACATTTTAAAGATAAGGTATAGCTTCTGCGTATATTTATATTTAAAATGTTTGATCTATGCAGATTGTTCTAAAAGTAAACTTCTTATTACTTAAATTTTTAACAAATTTTCTCAAAAACACATACATAAATGAAGTTTCAAGAGAAGGAAAACACAGTTTCTATATTTTGATAAGTGAAAGTTTGTCAGAATAATCATTGGTAAATTCAATTTTTGAATCGAATAGTAGTTAATTTCTCAATTATGATTATATAATTTTCTGTATCGAGAAAAATGTTTCTCGGGAATTACGAGAAATCCTCGTTAGTTCATAACCGTACCGTTTGTCCGGGGATATAGATTTACACGTTAAGAAATTCAGAATGAAAATTCTGTTCAAACCATGATATGCATATGTTAACTTGTTCGTTTCATAGTATGGAGGCACTTCAATCTAAATAATAGACTAACAACAACACTATTATTATCAACACGGCTTTGCTATTACAGTAACACATTTTTGGGTGTCGCCTTACCACAGAATACCATTTTTCTTTTATCGTAAAATATGGCCGGTTTTAGGGATTGCAAGATTGGGATACGAGTAGCAGGTCAAGATATTTTTAGGGCTCTAGGCTTGGGCCACTTTAAAAATAATTTGGGGCCGTATCTTGAGGAATTTTGCTTTGCTTGGTATAAAACCTATTCGGAACCTACCGGGTTGTCACCGGACATGTGCCGTTTACCCGTAATTTATATTATTATTATTAATTAATGAAAACAGCTTTCTGAACACACAACATGTAATTTGTGAAGAACACGAATAAGGCTGTGTGACATTTGGCATACCGTGCAGAAACACATAATCACGACTTTGAATTATCAGAGATTTATTTCGTCGCTCAAATTTATAACTAACGAGGATTTCTCGCGATTGTTTCCGAAACGAAGTGGAACGGGCTAAGATAAAATCAACTCGTTCTGTTGTAATTTGTCACGTTAAAACGTATGCTATCATTAAATATAATTGTTAATTTCTATAATATGAAGTTATTTGATCAAACTCTCTGGTATATTGTCAAGAATTATGAAGATTACAAATTATTTTTTACACTATTTTGTATCTCTAGGAATAGTGGTAGCTACCGAAATATTGGGAACAGTTTCTTTGTAATAATAATTGTAAAAAAACTAAAAGAATACAAATTACTATGTATTAATTTGGTATATTCTTTTATTTGCTGCCATTTATATAAAATCATTCCTAAAATAATAGGATATTATTAGAAAAACTTCAAAGTTGACATTAAATGAAAATCTTGAAAATGTATTAAATATGTTTAAAATATTTATTTTTAAACTGTAGTTAATATATATAGAACCAAAATGTTTTGGAAATGAAATTTAAGTGATTGAAACTTTAGAAATATTTCTTTTGGATCAGTTTGTATTCATTAGAAAGTTAATGTTAAAATTAGTTTAATTTTATTGGGACACATTCCATTGTGATGTCTTAGTATATTGTGTAATATATTTACGATTTCTCTCGATTAAGTGAATTTTGTACGATTCGAATCACTTTCCTGCATAAAGTATAGCCTGCGTGTCTTTTTGTCACGTTAAATTCGAACTTGTCGTGCACTTTCAATTTTTACGAATGTATTTATGAACTATCATTAAAACTTGTGTTTAATTATTAAAGGTGTCGTCTGTTATTTTCGTAAAATTATCTTAAGACTGACATTTTCCCCATATCGTAATCCCTGCAAAAACCACACGTTTAGATTCGACCGGTAGATTTGCATTACAAGTATTTGTAACGGATTGATTATTAATTGGACAATATTGACCTTAATTATCCTCAACTTTGTTTAATTAGGAATTTAACGAATAAGAGATTTTTATTTTAAAATAGAAATTAAAAATAAATAACAGAGTAAAATTTTGCATTGTTTTATATAAAAATCTGAATGCTAATACAGTATTGATATTTTTGTGTGTCTATAAATAAACATAAATCCTATAAAGGATTTAAGATTGCAAGGAATTGTAAAATTCCCAATTAGTTTCCTGTAAAAATACTGTAATAAACCGTTTGGCCAATTAAAATTGAATATAATCAACATTCACAAATATGTGTCCGTATACAAGACAATGTTAATGTTAATAGTATAGTTTGATCCCCGTTAAATATTTTCTTAATTATATCAATTTAATAGAAAATATACCTTAGTTATATTTTACCGCCATAAAAATTCAAAGTAGCATCGCCTCGTACTTAGAATTTAATTTGTTCCGGAAGGCCGTTCAAACTCCAAATAATTTTTTCATTAGAAATAACAGAAAACGAATGACGTCTAACCTTGACATGAGCCTCTAGGAATATACCGTACATCAAAACTAAAATATTTTTTTAATTGTTTTTTTCCAAAATCAGCAGAGAGCTAATTTGGATTTTCTGATATGAAAAGAACATAAATCTATAGGGGGGGAAATGGCCCAGGGGAGAAAAAAATTTTTTTTTACCAATGGCATGTTAAAATCTTTATCATCATTATGTAATTCTTACAATTGTTTTTTTAATTTCAACTTCATTCTTAATTTTTAATGTAATTTTTATTCCCATAGTTTCCAAACAAGGAGCATGGATGCGACATGTCAATTTTTTCTCGATGGACATACAGTATAACCGTGTAACACGGATTCGTATAACACGGCAAAAAAATTGTGATCGTGTTCGTGTAACACGGTAAAATGTCGTCGCCGACTCGTGCCGCGACGGGATTGGTCGAATCTGGACCAATAGCGGATATTGTACAAACCGTTGAGCTTAAACTAGCACCGGACCTACTAAAAAAACACTTATTTGACGGCCATAAAAATTATATTCTTATTAATGATGTCCCCAAAGTTAAGTTATTTTTCTGCGAAAAATTTGCCGATCGGGAAACATGCACCCTCCGTTCGACGAGCCGCTCCGCCACGAAAATAAGCTTAAGCAACGCCGTCGTCGAACGGTGCACGCTCGGTAAGTAATCCTACAATTTTTTGTTTATAGCATAGTTTATATGGATTATTCCCAAAAAATAATACGTGATTTGGAAATGTCGAGTCAAATTAATCTAGAATCGATTAATTTTATGGAAGAAAACCTTTCAAACAGCCATAACCCCTAAACTGCGCACGTGCCGGGCTGCGATTGGCTCACGTATTTAAGTGACTCGTATGACACGGATTCGTATAACACGGAACGTATCTACCGTGTTATAGGGGGGTCTACTGTATTGCTTAGATTTTGCATATTCTGGACATGTTAATATTTGCATTGAGCCAACCCAGCCATGAGAATCTATTGCGTTTTAGTAAATTCTGTTGCTCTGTATAATGGGTGGTTCCTGTATTGTCTATTTTAATCAGTCCATTCAAGTCATTAAAAAAAAAAAATCCTACAAGAAAATTCATCAAACCAAAAATCTTAGCCCTATCTTGCCCCGTGGTGTTACGGTCGGTGAAAATAGGGTCGACTTCGTTTTCTTAAACGAGAACCCTCATTTTTTATTGTGTGTTATGTTTCTACATAAAAAGCAAACAAACTTTTATCCGAAATATTTTTTTGAAGTGCCCACGTTGTAGCATTTGGATGTTTTTAAAACTGGAAAACACGAGTGCCTTAAATATAAGGTTATATAAATGAAGGTATATGAGGACATATTTAATGCAAACCACATTACTTTGTTCAATAATCATAATGAAAATACTTTGATGATTTCTTACAATATTGGGTAAAAAGCAAATAATCTTAATATTTATAGCAAATTACATATACTGTAGCTGTTAAGGACTTGTCACACCAGTTTTCAATTGGAAAGATTGCCAAGATTTTATTAAACCAATATGTACATTTCAGGCCATATATCCTTTCTTGGTTGGTTATAATTCAATTGTTTTCATATTTTCAAATTGAATTTGTATTCTTTCCCAAGATCCAAGTCCTTTTTCTAAGACTTATGGTTATTTCTCTAAGATCTAAGTTCCATTCCTAAGGATTTGAAAAGTTTTCATCCCGAATCCATCCTCTCTAGCCAGTCGGTTCTCTTGGGATACACTCTGGTCATGTTAAAATTTTAAAGTTTCCTAGGCTGTGTTTCCCGAGTGGCCGACCATTGATACCTCGAGTTTCCACCTGACCAAAACATGACCTGGACCATTGACTCCTAAGCCAATTGTCAAAGGATTTATCAACCAAGACAGAGTCTAGAGAGGATCTGAATGTTACTTTCTGTAGACCAATATTAAGAACCGAATCTTTTATAGGAGACAAATAGATAGAAACTTTGTAAGCATTTCTATTCAAATAAGCGGGTTCTTTTTGTAAATGGTAATCCCGACTCGGTGTCCAAACCACACTCGCATACAATCTTCCGACCCGCTCGTCATCCAGACAAATTTTGGCTATTTTTGAGCTAAATCGGCAACCTCGCAAAAACGTCATACAAGAAGTAAGGTTCCTCACATATCTCCAAAAATATCAGTCTGTGATGTTCTGTAAAAGAGTAGTGTACATCCTCCATTTTCAATTTAACAGACAGTTAAATTGAAGATGGAGTTAAAAGGAAAAATAGGCAACAGTTTTTCTTTCCACACACCTTCTCAGAGAAATGTCCTTGCTGAAATAAATCAAAGGTAATATGGAAACATGCAAATAGATCTATTTGGCTAGCACACTCTTCTGATGTACAGTACATACAAGAGCCAACCTACATAAAGCCACGTACTTCAGAATTGCCCAACATCCCGACCACATTAGGGCACTTAAATTTTCAAAGCCGAATAAAAGGGGGTTTGCATCAATTTCAAAGACAAATATTTTATTAGGAGCAGACTCAAATTTATAATTTCCTATTAACACACCATCTTTAAAATTTCAATGCTTTTTGAGTGGTTTGTACGTTACTTAGTTTCGACGTGCGTGTATCGATTGGTTGGTTTTAGATAGTCACACACCACAATCTGCCAATCAACGGAACATGCCTTCTGGGAGGTCTTTTAAGGGAAATTGGCCCTTATTCAGATGTTAATAGATAATGCAAAAAATGTCAGTACTGGTAAAAAGTTTTATTAGTGCTAAATTAGCATCATGTGCTCCTCAAAAGTTGTTTTGGTATCTAGAAGATTAGTCCATTAACACTGGTAATTCCAGCATGACTTACAATTTGTCATTTTCAATATTGTAAATTCCGTATTGGCAAAGTGATTCTGAATGGTTTTGGACTATTCCATACTCGAGACATTCCTTTTTTCCTAGTAAGGTCGGCTTCCTTGTCAAATTTGCAGATTTAACACCGTTAGCCAAATCAACTTCGTGGAATATATCTAGGGTCTGTGTAATCCCAAAATCTAATGGTTTATGAAAGTTGAATAGAAAATATAATGAAATTAATGCAATGGCACAAAAGTTTAAGACATCTTTAAACCAAACAAGTACTTTTGTCCAAAATTAAAGACAACTTCGGGCTTAAATTAACACTAGTTATAGAACAGTGAAATTATTGCTCAGACTCTCTTCTCAAAATGCACTTAATTAAAAACAATCTTTTAGTATGCAGCCTTTTTTTGATTACTCTTCAAATGCTTTCAGTCATTTGAATGACCTCCTTCGGGAAACAAAATCAAATGATTCCAATTTCTACAGAACAAAACTTAGAAATCAGAATCGTTTGATTTTGTTTCCTTGTTTTTGATTAAGTCTTAACACTTCCATCAACGATGGAAGTGTTAAGTGTTATATTAAGTTATGTTAAGTGTTAACGATGGAAGTGTTACGTAACAATGGGAGGGTTAAGAGAAAGCGACGTGCAAGACGCAGATGCAGTTTTTTTCGTTTTTGCGGGAAATCGAACATATTTTTAGACCTATCTAAAAATTCTGTAATTAGTCTGGAAACAGGGAGGACCAAATTCTTGCATTCTGTGAAAACGGGTAAGGTTGACTATAATGTAATAATCTTAATATTCGCTAAAACGGTTAGAAGTTGGAAGTTGAAATTTGGTACACAGTTAGGGTACCAGATTTAAGTATCAAAGTGTTAATTAACAATGGAGAACAAGAGAAAGTGACATGCAAGATTTACAGGCGCTGGAAAAAAAAGAAAAAGAGTAATATGTTGGAATATATTCGATTTTCAAATTTAAACAGATTAGTTCGATTTTTCTTGACCTTTCAGGAAAATCGAACGATATAATCAGAACACGTCGCGAAAATCGAACAATATTAGAACATTCAATTTTCAAATTTGACCTTTCTTTAGAAATACTTATTTTGTTGATGAAATTACTCTTTATTACATTATAGTCACAAAAAAAAGGAGATACTATAGATTACCACCTATGGAATTTCGGGTCTTTGAGTATATATCTGAACTCAGAAGACCGAGACGAGTTCAAAGATACCTTACTTTTGGACCGGAAACGAAAAATAAAAAAGTTATCATACTTTTTTCCAGCGATTGCACGATGATAGGGAGTCGCGTCGCTCTCTTCGCTAAGTTGGCCTCGCAATCGGGAGTCGCATCGCTTGCCGTTAAAATTGCCTTTAGTACACGTTCCCTCCCGCTTTTTTTACTTTGTTCAAGAACTACCGTGAATCAATAACTAGTGACGTTTAGCACATGGCGGCCTGCTAGCGGCTCCCCTCCGGGAGGTCAGTCGGGAGCACAAACAGTGGGAACGGCCGCCATGTTCACTGCCATAAGTAACAGTAACCGAAATGGCGATCGTGCGATGATCAGAAGTCGCATCGCTCTCTCCGCTCTCGTATCACATGTTTAACCCTACTGGAGATGACCGTAGTCCGACGTCATGGTTTGCAGACTTTACCGCAAGATGGCAGTACTAGCAACTATGGTGCCGTCTTCACGAGAGCATTAAAAAAGTATGATAACTTTTTTATTTTTCGTCTCCGGTCCAAAAATAGGGTACCGTTGAACTCGTCTCGGTCTCCCGAGTTCAAATATATAATCAAAGTCCTGAAATTCCATAGGTGGTAATCTATAGTACACCCAAAAAAAAAAACATCTTAATCTTCGCTATCGTTACTTTTGCCCGAGCAACACCGGGCCTGCCGGCTAGTTGTCCAATATTCTGACAGCAAAATGTTGACGACTTGGCCAATAGTTAGAAAATTACAAATTTTTCTGGACTTTCTTTCAAAGTCAAGGTATCTTGGGCATGTGCAGTGCATTATTCAGGAAATAGTAAAATTGTATGGATTTGGTTAATATAAGAGTAAAGTTCTGAAACACAATTTTGAAATCAGTAAGTGAATTTTTTTTATCAAGAATCAATTTTCAGATATCAGCACATGCACAAAATAAAATGGTGAGCCTGTCTTTCCTTTTTGTTGGAAATGCTCATTAGTCTTTATAAAAATTCTGATATTTTGCTTTTGATTTGATAGTAATAGCAATATGTGAGGATCTGGACGGGTCTGAATCCTCACTAAAATTCGCATTAAAATATGTTTTGAAAGAAAAAAAGCTGGAAATATTTTTGTTTGTGTCACATTTTTCATACAAAATTCTTCTATTGTTTATACATAAGTCCTAAGATTGATTGTCTTTGGTTGGGACAAATTAAACTTCAATTTTGACCTCTCCCTCAATCTAAGTTGAGATCTCATTACACTTAGTAACGAGTGATCGACCACTTAGAAAGCAAGAACAAGGAAAAGCAATCAAGAACGGAAATTAATAAAAACCCATGAATTCAAGGACATGGTGGTTACTCTTCTCTTGAAAATTCCGAGTGTCGGACCAATTGTCGCATGGGTGTCTTGTGCCCATCTACATCTCCCTTCCTCAGATCAATGTCTTCCTGTCACCAGAAGTTAACTGCATTGTCCAGAAGTCATCAAAGAAACTCGCTTGCAAATCGGGGACACTCCTTATGGGACTATCTTGGAATGGAGAGAGAAACTCTGAGGCCTCCACCGACTCTGGACTTCCAAGATGGCAGAAATCTTGTAAGCTGCTTTTGTGTCAAATAAATGGTTAGTTGTAACTGTAGCCTGTCTCGGCACCGATCGCACCCATGTATGATTCTTTACGACCCTTGTTGATCCTGACCGTTGTTCCAGTCAGAAACCTTATAAATATGTCAATTGTTAAATAACTATTGTTTAATTTTCTCAACAATAAATTTATTTTCTGGTACTGTACATAAAACTATTAGTATTTAAAAAACAAAGTAAAAAAAAGCACAAATATTCATTAACAGTTTTTACAGTAAATGTTCAATATAAATCCAAAAATAAATATACATAGCTCAACATTTAAATTTTAAACATTTATAAAAGTTAAGATAGTTTTCCTATTTGTACAGTACAATCAATAATCAATGAACATTAATGAGTTTGGAAGACTAGACAGAAAAATTGGCACACAAAAATATATAAATTAGGGTTACACTAGATTATAAGTATCTCTGTAGTTCACAGTAATTGAACTTTATGGTAAAACAACAACAAAGTTTGTTTTATATCACAATGGAAAATTTTAAGAGATTCCTGAGAAAAATATAAGTATTTATATATATAATGTCCTGCACTTAGCTTCATCAATCCACCAAGATTTCAGATCTTTAATAACAGTTTTGGTTTTATTTTTATGCAATTTATAGCATAGATCACAATGATTAATACTGACAATAGTTTTGTAAGATGCCTTCCAATTCATATAAGAATTATAGAGAGTATAATTGTTAGCTACTTTATATAAATAATCAGCAAGCTCTTTGGGAGAAAACTGTAAAGCATCTATGTAAGAATTTGGCGGTGCGATCTTTTTATAATCGGCACCACCGTAGACTACGGGTACCATGTCGTATTGTAAAATTTGAAAGAATTTCTCGGTGACGTAATCTTTACATATGGAATTTTCAAAAGATAAATAGAATTTATAAATAGCAGAAAAACTTTTCAGGCAATCTGCTGTGCGATTAGCCGGGCAGACTGCCCTACCACAAGTACCAAATATATCTATGTCTATGTACTTTTTCAATTTTTTGACGTAATTCTCTCTCTTAGAAGCTGTTTCGCAGTGACTCACCATCCATATCACCAATCTTTTCTTCCTCCTCCAAACATCTCTTCCGATTTGTTCATTCCACACGGACGAGAAGGGATTAGGCTCTACCTTTCCGTATGTCATGACAATGTCGGAGTCTAATCTGTAAGACATAGTCCAATTAAAAACTCCATTCAAAACATGAAATCCACCAAAATAAGAATAATGAGGTGATTCTAAAGAATAAAAAATCCATTTTTGATCTTTGTTTCTTTCTTTTGGCAAACTGTAAACCGAGATATCACGGGCATGAAAGACAACTGCATCACTCTGAATCAGAAGGGTGGAATTAATAGTCACGTAACAATCTCGGATCCGACAATTCATAAATGCTCTCTTGCCTATAGGCAAAAAATTCCAGTTCCAATCTCCAAAAAATGGAGTCCAAAGTAAAATAAATTTGGTGTTATGAGTAAGTTGTTTGTCAACATCCTTATCATTCTTAATGGATGGATATAAAGTGTTAATAGAAAAAGTTAGATTTGTATTGACATTTTTGAATAATTGAATAGTCCTTTTGGATGTCTTATAAGATACATATGGTTGTTTAAGTTCTTTGCTGTTCAAAATGTATAAATATAACAAAAGACAAACAACTGATCCAATTGGAATGAGACGATAAGTATTTAAATAGACACGCATCTTTCTCCTTCATATTTGGAAAATTTATTTTCTGAAAAATAAAAAAAATTATTAATAATGTAATTTAAAAACAGTTTTGAGTACTTAAATGACTATCTACATAAAAACTTTTCAACATTCTGTATACCTCCCATAGAATGCTCTACAGCATTTCTGATAATTATTGATGGGTAAAATTTTGTATTCTAATTAGTGATGAAATATATTTTTATGAAATTACTTTTTTGATGCTATTAACAAAAAAAGACAAGCAAACTAAAAATCCATAACAACTTCATTTTTCTGCACATGTGCACATAGAAATTAAAATATACATATTTTCTCTTGCATGTAAGTTGCTTATTCAATTCTGAATAGTCAGTTTTTGAAAGTGTTTGACTTTTCTTTTAGGCTTTCTGTGTTTAAAAACAAGTTTAGTAAAAAATTTTAAATGATTTTTCTAACAATTTAATCAATGTTAAACTTAAATATACAGGCATTCCAAAAAGCAAAAAATTATATATATAAATAATAAAAGCATCATGTGCTTAATTATATATGTTAAACAGTGATGGACAACTGTACTATTTCCCTAGTCAGGTTTGTTTAAAAAAGTATAAAAGGAAAACAATAGTTTTAATTTTGGAGTTTATAAACAACAGACATTAATGTCTGTTGTTTATAATTTTAATACAGGATGGAAAAAGTTGTTAAGTATTTGTATTTAAATTTATAGATCATAAAAATCAAAAAAGTTCAAATTGCATGCTTAAGAAGAAATCAAATTAGAAAAATCTTTGGCAATTGGTCAAAAAATGAACCCACCCCTACTTTTCTTCTATTATATATAACAGCCGGAAAAGTAAAATCCAGTAACGAGTTGCATAAGTTCCCTGCAAGAGTTAAAATTGTGTGGGGTACCATCTTTTACAAGATTTTAAACTTTTGACATTATTAATTAAGCTTTTTGCAGTTTTATAATTTTGAGGACAGAGAAGTTTTATGAAAAAACTGTAAATGCTAATTATTTATTGTGACACTGTCACAATGTCGGGCTGCAACTTTTAATCACATTTTAAATTTATTTTAAAATATATGCTCTTGATCTCAAATTAGTATTGTAGTGCCTTGCCCCTGTACATCGTACTTTTCCTGTTAACAACAGTGTCCTGATGATCATTACCTAACTCCTTTAGAGGGAAATTTCTGAATTGAAACAACATTACTTCTGGTTTGCACCAGAAGTTCATACATAGTTACTTGGGGCCTCCTGCCCCTAAGGTTTCCATATCTGGTCCTGATTTTCATGTGTCTAAGTCTGTTCTCGAGATTACGGATGGACGGACAGACTTTATCTAAGGAATTTATGGATCTACAATTTTTCAAATTGCAACTTGATGTTTAAATTTAAAAACATTTGGTTAATTGCACTTGGTAACATGCTATACATTTCATTTTGGAAAATTGAAGTTTATATTTTTGAAAGGAACACAACTATTTCTGAATAAAAAATCAATTGTATTTCCTGAACTAAGCAGTAAAGTTGTTATTAATAGTGCCAAATTTGTTCAACATTTTTTATTTGAAACAAACAGCTATTTTGAGCTTAGAAGGAATACTTTAATACGGTAATCATTTGGCATATTTAGAAGGAATAAAGCAGAAGTTATTAAAATACTGTTTTAAATTTTAAATTATTTTAACTTTTTAGAAATGCTTGTGAAAGAACTGGACTAATGCAAATTACTTGATCAAAAAGCATGTATTTCATATATATGTATTAAATATATTTTGCCAACTATAACAGCAAAGATGTCATGGATACCGTTCAGGAACTTCAACTTTATCCTACAGACTGTACTTCTGAACGATTACCCATTGGGAACTTAACAACAAAATTGCAGATAGGAGCAACACTCAACTTTACCGAAAATGGTCATCGGAACCCAGAGGGAAGACCCCCACATAAGTGTCAAAGGTCAACGACAACAGAGAAAGTTTACCAATCCATCTCCTCGGGCAACTGTATTCCAGTCATGCTCCACCTACAATCGCCACCATTTGCCAGACTGTAGCTGCCTATACCTACTGGATATTCAACCAAGAACTGCCCCACCTAGGAAATTTACTTTCCTCAACCCAGCAGAAACCTCTCCACCCATTCCTCCAGACGATCTATGGCATCCTGACATCCATCAAAGGTCTACCAATTGAGGTATTTACCAACACACATCCAACTTTGTAAACTCTCTCTCATGCAATCGTACTTAGACTCTCCCATTAACAACTTGCTCTTGTAGAAAAGCCGTTTCGTTTAATAAATTGTCGTTAATTTTGCTAAAATGCGTACAGAAGCACACTATTTCTGGATCTCTCTAACTTTCCCTCCTTCATCTGCCCACATTCATTCCCACACGTAGCTGCTCGTGCACGTCCCACAACCAGGCAAAAAGGTAAAATCGAGGTTTCTGCATTTGCCAAAAAACAAGGAGGTGCCAGAAGCATAATAATGGGGGGGGGCACTTCTCAGATTTCACACTGGCAACAAAGTAATTCTATAGTCTTTCCCAAACTAAAAACAGAGCTAACATTCATCAAATAACCATATCATGAAAAACCTTTTTAAACATTTTTAGTCATTTCATTTTCTCATTTAAAAGTCTGGAACTCTCTCATTTTGAATTCCTTTCTTTGGTTCTAGAATAGTGTGAGGGGCTAACTGGAAACAGAGTCTTGATAGTACTCGTTCCCACTTAATCGGCAGTGCAGTCGGTAAGACTGACCCTATGTGTGGAAGAATGGCTTCATATGAGTGAAAAATAAAATTGCGGAGAGTGATGATCTTGTGATCACCTTTCTCCTACGTCAGGACCTAACACCAGATAGTCAATTTTGCAGGCTATCACACATTTAGTTATTTACAGATATCCATGATGTCCGAGTGACGACATCTGTCTTATATAATAGGAGGGTTAATTTGACAAGTGGAGTGTTACATGAGTGATAGATCTTCCGAGCTCAATTAATGAGATCATGTTAAAACAATAACAAAGATTTAATAAAACTAAACTAAACGAACAAATACAAGTAAATACAAATGGTATACAGATTAATGGACTTACAAATGACATATTCAAGACTTATCTCGTGGAGATTCCAAACTATCTATCTTATATATTAAAACCTATCTCGCAGAGAGAGAGTTTACATCAATTCTAACAATATACCACCTTAGCAGCACTTTTCTTCTATTCGTTTATGTTCGTTCAAATTGAGGAGAATCTTCTATTCGAACCTGTATAACCTACGACACTCTTCTTATGGTGCTTCTATGGCTAAGTCTTATTGAACTAGACGAGTATGGCCAATTCGGGCCTTCATTATGACAAACTGCATATGGTAGTTTTGTTGGAGAGCTACGACTACCCGGAGTGGCGAGAAAACATTCCTTTTATACCTTTTAATTTCTCCAGATCTCTTCCAATGGAAATTGAGCTTAAGGATCATCTGACTGGGTGTGTGTGTATTTTGGATTTAGTCACCCTTTTAGTCATGGGAGATAAAAATCTCTCTCAGGAACTGACTACTAACAAAGGAAACATTTGTTCCTTGTTCTCGTTGATTTTGAAACTTTGATAAAAATTTTGAATTATTATATTAAAATTTAATAAAAACTATATTTCTATTCGAAATTAGATGATAATTTAATATGTATTTTCCTTAAAATAATTAACCTCTAAATCAGGATTTTCACAATAGTAATATTTAAATTATATTTAGGACTATCAGAAACACATTTATGATCCATCATCGTCGAACCATCATGCAACAGCAGTCTTCATCCCAAAGGAGACGGATAAAAACGACCAACTGATATCTTTTAGAAATATAACAAAATTAAAGACATCACCGCATTTTAAGTTTCCTTCATGGCGTGGTTATTTAATGCAAGTACAGTACCAAAGAAGCAACGTTCGTCAGCACTCTTTGCAATCCAAACGTATGTAAACTTACAGATTTCGACACAACATTAACAGTACGATTCATAGTTGCCAGATTGGGCTACAAGTAGTGGATTGGGCTACTTTTTAAGTGCCCTCGCTACAAAAATTTTAAATTGGGCGACACGCTACTTTTTGGGCTAGTAATAATTACCTTCAGGCTACAATTCTTAAAAATACGCTACTTTATTTTAATATGTAAAATCGCACAATATTTATTGTATCATACAAAACTAATAAAGTTTTATTTAATTTCATTACACTTAATTGTATAAATAAAGTTGCAACGTTTAACAAAGATAAAGATACTTTGCTTCCGTTTTCTATCCGTCGTTCGCTCCAGTAATCCACAATCCATTGCCACTAACACTGCTAATTTTATTAATTTTTTTCCTCTCATATATCTATCAATATGCGCCTATTTTTAATTATTTTTTTTAAAACAAAAATATGCTACTCACAAATTTATTTGTACTTTTACTTCGTTTTCCTGTTTTTTCCCGCTTGACTTCTTGACTCTACTTCTGTTTTAGAACGTTCCTTTCTCTAATTTGACGATTTCACTACATTTTTAGTAGATGTTTCCTTTTTTTCTTTTTTTAGGTATACCTAAAAAAAGGGGAAAAAAGGAAACGTCTACTAAAAATGTAGCGAATAGGCCCAGTGTTACTCGGGCAAAAGTAACGACAGCAAAGATTAAGATTATTACATTATAGCCAATCTCCATCTTTTTTTCACAGAATGCAAGAATTAGGTTTCCCTGTTTCCAGACTAATTAGAGAATTTTTAGATGGGTCTGAAAATATGTTCGATTTTTCACAAAAACGCATCTGCGCCTGTAAATAGTGCACGTCGCTTTTTCTTAACACTTCCATTGTTAACCCTTCGGGGACGGTGACCTCGTTTCACACTCCCCTTCCGTGAGTCAAGACAGTGTAATCTTTGTGTATTCTTTGTTGTATAACCAGTTACGCGAGTTTAACTAGTTTTTACTAATCTCTCCGAGTCTCTAAATTAGTCTAACAGATACAACAGTTCTTGATACAGTGTAAACAGAGAGGCCTTAAAACTGAAAACAAAAGTCGCAGTCGCTAAGTTTCTAAGTTCAAAAAATAAATCGCCTTGCCTGCGAATGACTCGCTTTGATTTAGAGAAAATTGATGCAGATACACCGAATGTCCATATATATATATATATATATTACAAACTTATTTTATTAGTAAAAGTGCATAGTTGCAAAATAATTCGGTTTTATTGTTTGGGCTACAAACAGTTCAAATCCGCTACTTTTGGAGCACAACCACGCTACTTTTTAACCTTCAGATCTGGCAACTGTACGATTAACAAAAAGAAAAACAGACTTACCAGAGCTTTCAACACAACAATACATTAGTAAACAACGTCATACTTTCAAGCTGAAATCACAGTCCTTGAAATTGTATACAAACACATTCATCAACAACAAAATGGCATTGTATGGTATCTTACAATACCATTCTGTCACTGATGAATGTCTACAGCTGTAATAAGGTGTGACCTTACGAGGCGTAGAGCCCCTCATTCACGACTGCATTTTACCAAATTCGCGTAAGTTAGTTATATACTACAAAAACTAGTTTCGACCAATTTCTTTCATTCATAAGTGACATTTTGTTGTTGTTTTTTATACGCAGAAGGTTAAGTAACCATGACAACAATGACTAACTTGTTTGCCTCCGGTTTTACTTTTTATCCACTTAAGCCTATAAAAACCGGATCGACAATGTTTTCGTTGCATAAAGAAACGAGTATCGACTTACCCGATCCAAAAGACGATTACATTATTATGTCACGAACTACTTTCGCTTAATTCGAGCTCGTTTCCATGTTTTAATAATTAATTTCGACTGGAAATACCTGAAACGCAACGACCCACTTTCTCGTCAGGCAAGCCAGCAGACGGCTACTACGCTTGCGCGGCAGACGATTGCAGTGAATTTTTTTTTGTAACATTTTTTTTTAATGATTAAAAGTGCGAAAAATCAATATTTTGGTAGTTTCAAATTAATTTCCGTTACTTTTTTTAAAAATAACTTTTAATTATATTACGTCAGAGATCCGGCGGGTGACTTCATTATTACGTGTTTGCAGAATTTGTTAGTGTTAGTGTTGCCACCTTTTCAAAATTTCTGACTCGGACGGCAGGTCAGATCGCAATGTTATTTTACCATGCGAAGAATAACGAGCACGCCAGTTCTAAACCAGTTAGAGACTTGTATAGGAGCAATTTAAATTAAGAAATGAAATAACTTTAAAGAGCTGAGAAGAAAAAAAAAACAAACAAAAAGGTCGACAGGTTGCTACGTAATTCCGAACAATGAATTAAAAACCGGACGGGTGGCAACACTAGAATTTATAGAAATTATAATTCTAGAACCGGAAATAAAACACTTTATTGAAATGCATTTTTTTACACGATAACTTTTTGTATTAAATTCTTAATAAAAATATACTAAAAGCTTAACTGGTCTCTCTGTAAAATATAAATGCAGCAAAAATCTTTATGTACAGTACCTAAACATTCTAGAAATTCCAGATAAAAAAAACAAAACATATACGGTACGGTACAGTGTTGCGCATGTATTACATATGGATTTATAAAGTTATTTTTGATTCTAGAAATTTTCAAATATATAACAATTTTTACAAAATACTTTCAAAAAAACAATACTTGTTTAACATAAAAAAGCTGAAATTTAAGTTAATTAGATTCTCTTTTAATGTAATTTTTTTAAATAAAACAAAATAGGGGATGTCCAAAGAACAAAAATGCAACTCCCCAGTAACACGAAAAGATCTGTATAAAAATTTAAAATAAAATGAAAATTATTAAAATACTAACTGAAATACATAGAGCTCTTTTACACATATCTTTATGCCTACAAAAATTAAGAAATAGGTCTTTGATGCAAATGTTAATTTCCAAAAGGGCCTTTCCCTATAGATTATCCAAACCTATTGTAAATCTTGGATAATCTATAGAGAAAGTCCCTTTCGGAAATTAAAACGATACAACGTGTAATGTTTATAAACAGTCAAATACTTGACAGTATCAAGGTAAATATAACAGAATTGTTTGACTATTAAATTTAATAATTTAAAGTAACTTTTAAATATTATCTGAATAAATTTTTCATCTTTTTATAACTCTTACAAGGTTACTTTGTGACTCATAAAATATTACAACTCATTAGAACAAATTTACAACAGGTATAAATTTCATATAACAATTATACTAAGTATGATACTTTGTTAGTCTATATTTTATACTGTATTTTCAAGAATTTATCCCGAATTAACGACGCAACCTGTAAAAATTTAAAGTTTGATTTACGACGGCTCACTTGACGGTGGATTTTCAGAAATCAATTACGATTACATCAAATAAATAGGAATTTACTATATATTAAAAAATTGTATGCTTTAAATTTATATAACTAACAATTAACAAGCATACAGTAAAATGGCACAAGTCATCTAAATTAAACTGCAATTCATCGAATTACAGTAGAGCGTCGATAAGTGGAACCAATTGGGGACTGGGGTCCTTCCAGTTAATGATTTGTTCCAGTTTCCGACTTTGTACGAAAAAATACATTAACCTGTCCGATGTTCAAATTTTTCTCCGTTGCGTATCGCTTCCTGTTGAATTTTTCTCCGTTGCGTGTCGCTTCGTGTTGAATTTTCGTCGATTTTAAGCCTAACGAAAATTTTTATAATAATCATCGAGGCTATCGTATCGTTAAAAATTATTTCTGCATTTTGTACAAACAAAATAAATATATTAAAGAATATAAAAAACATGAAAATTATACTTTAGAAGTAAATTTAGTATCAAAAACGTTCGATTCAGCACGACACAGTCCGACTGAAAATCGTTCCACTTTCCGGCCATTCCACTTACCGACGTTCCACTTATCGACGCTCTACTGTACATCACATATCTCTGAAAGTAGTTATTTTCATATAACCTGTACTTACATTCCTTAATATATGAGATATTTTGCATTTCTCAACATAAAATTATTTTTCTGCTTTTCTGCTTTTTGTGGCATTTTTAGACCTTTAAGTCTTATACTTTTTCTTTGACAAAGTTAAATTTATAAATTCTAAATTTACAAAATTACATATTCCTTCATACACATCATCGTATTATTATATGCAATTTTTTATATATAGTGATAATATTTCTGTAACATTTTCTGTAATTATATATATATATATATATATATATATATATATATATAGTTTTCTACAACAAACAAGCATTTTATCAATGCTTAGAATAAAAAAATACAAACAATTTACTGTTCTTATTTGTTTCTACAACAAGATCACAAAAGTTTCTTCAAACAGCTCAAGCTTTATGGAGTTTTTAAGTGCTTTTTTGATATTAGAGTAGCCTACAATTGCAAAGATACCAAGCAAATAGTTTCAAAAATGGCTAAGTCCATCTTTTAAAAATTAGCTAAGTACTTTATCTTATGTATTTAATATTCAAATAACAATCAACTCAAAACAGTAGTTTCCAAATGATCTGCTGAATTTTATCAGGTTAAATTATGGCTACTTTTCTTTCAGAATATTAAAAATTAAAATGAAAAATTGGTTTCTTTCTAATTATTAAATTTATCAAGAGATGGCAGCTTAACCATCTACCTCTAGCAAAACTTTTGTTTCTGATTAACTAGTTCCATTTAGACCCATAAAAATTTGGCATATCATTTGGAAACCTGTGCATTTTTCTACTCTGATTGATAACTGTTATAAATTTCCAAACTAGCCACAAAACAGAACAAAGTAGGATAAAAATTGGAAGTTAGTTTCAAAATCAGCCACATTTATAGCCCTTACAGATCCAGGTGGAGTTGGCCATTTTTGAAGCATTACACCTCATATGATGATTAGAATAGTCATCCAAATATTTTTTTTTTTCTTCTCTTAGTGTTAATCATTGAACTTTTTGCACACTTCATGCAAGTTCAATGGCATTCAGTCAAACTTTCAAATTCTAGATGTCCAAAGATGGTTTTTTTAACTGAAAATCTTAGCATCTTTGGGTTTTATTTTCTTCACTTCATACAATCCAGTTTGTTTTCTTTGGTTAAATCTTAATTTCACATTCCATTTTGTTTATCTGAAATCTCATTGGCTATTTATATTCCATAAATAAAACAAACATATGCGCCTAGATTATTCTGTGATGCATTTGATTTTAAAATTATTTTAGATATTTCTTAAAAGTGTTTCTGACTGTAAATGCACAAGTATTTAATTACTTTCAAAAAATCAACAAATATAAAATATAAATTCTGTTAAAAAAGATTATAAACTTTTAAAAATTTAACAACATTTTCACTTGTAATTTACTGCTAACAAAAATATAATTGATATATTTGTTATAAAATTTACTTTATATAACAATTATTCTTTTATATTTAAAATATGTTTAGCAAGTATCATATATTTTAAGTTTAGCAACAATTATTAAAACTTAAGCACAGGTTATAATATGTTTAGTTGGGTGTCTGACGTATATTTGGAGGAATATTTTTAGACATAAAATATTGCACAACTTGATTTGGGAGCTCAGCTAAAACTTCTTTGGCCAACAATAAAGGAGACTAAAAGAAAAATGTTTAAATGTTAGTTTTAAAATACAGTTCCACTATATTTTATCTTAGATAGATATGTATAATAAATACATAATAATAGACTAGCTTTATTTCCTATTCTTGTATCTTAAATTTTAGTTTATTTACATTATAACTAATTTACACCTATAAGTATAATATAAAATCAATGTTTCCGGTTACAGAAAAATAAATCATATTAAAGAATTGATATTATGTTTAACATTTTAATTTGAAATTCTGAGGTTTTAATTATAATCAAAGCTTAAATTGTAATTTTAAATTTTATTTGATCTGCTATTTAATGCTATAATATACAGAATTACTCAAAAGATGGAGAAGAATTTGGATTTTGATTTCAAACAAACTATAAGGGATGGAAATACATTCTGCACATTACTGGATAAAGGAAGGTTCAAAGTTTTAAAAGCCCACCTAAAAGTTCCATACAATGCTATACAGTGGCAATGTTTCTTGTTTATAGGAAAATAGCAACACCACAGGAATAGCAACTTTATATGCTGCAGTTTGTTCAAGGAATTCAAAGTTCAATGCTTGCCTGTGTTTAGATTTCCTATGGCACCATTCAAACACACCTTGGAAATGCTCAGCATTTTCATTTGACATATGAGGACAACCAAAATTTAAAGACCTCACATGCAGTGCCACTGTGTGGCATTGCATGGAATTCTAGGTGGGCTTTTAAAACTTTAAATCTTCCTTTATCCAGTGATGTGCAGAATGTGTTTCCATCCCTTACAGTTTGTTTGAAATCAAAATTCAAAATCTTCTCCATCTTTTGAGTAACCCTGAACATGAGATTAAATTACAAAGATAGTACATAATCTATTTTTCTGAAAGTTAAAATATGAATTACTGGAGTTAAAATTCTTCAAATATTGATTGGAAAATAATTATTAAGATCAAAATGAGTGTCCATTTAAGGAAGTTTACTATCCATAAAATTTCATTTTATTACTTTTGTTATATATGGTAGACCCTTAATTTAACATACAAAAAACTTCTATTTTAAAGGAAAAATTTAGAATCTTTTTTTGTTTTATTTAGAAATAGTGCACAATTTTTGACATGTTTAATTAAAATAAAGTTCTATTCCTGTGGTGAATTTATTTTTATATTGTTAACTGGTGTTAAGGTGGTGTGTATAAATTACTCAACATATGTTAAAATAATATTTTATTCATATTTGTACATTATAATAACATTTTAGTTCATCCTGTATATTGTACGTTCATTATTAATATATGTTTTTAAAATACATTTGGTTTAACAGATTCTCGGCAATAGCTGATACCTTTCTTTCAATTAGTCCATATAATCGAGTCTATTATATTACTTTTAGTATTAAAAATCTTTTGCTTTTTTTGTGTTCCTCAGAATATCCTTTCTACTATTATTTTCTGGTTTTTTTCCAGCCATTCATTAAGTGAAATTAATTTCAAATCAAACTTTTAAGTCAGAATTATAATATATTTGCTTAAAATTAATTTTATTTTAAATCTGAAATTTATAAATACCACTGTACAAGTTTCCATAATTTTTCAGATTTTTTTTATAAGTTTCTAATGTTCCATCTACTGTTTCTTCTATCATCCATAACAATTTCTGTTGATATAAACTTCAAAACCTTTATGAACAAATATCTGAATTATAAAATCACAAAAACAGAATATTTAGAATAAATTTTTGTTTTTGTGACTACCCATGAATTTTTGATATTTTTTTTATGTTCTTCATTTATTTATAAAACAATTTTGATCCTTTAATCTCTAGATGGTGGACAGTACACAATTAGATTACTGATATTTTCAAAAATTTAATTTAACTTTTTATTCTAATGTATTTTCCACTTTATCCGTAATTACGGAACTGATTCATTATGCCAAATTAAGTACCATAGTTATAATTAATGAAACAAACCATTTGTGTTATGTGACTTTTCCAAAACAATTTGCTTTATTTCCTTGAAAAAGTCATTATTGCTTATTTAATGGTCCAGGTGCTCATGTGGAATATATATGTACCTGAATCACATTTAAAATGCACTTGCACAAAAGCAGCATGTGGTAAGGAAACCAATTCTATATAATTTTAGTAGACAGTAGTAGCTTTACTTTAATAAAATCTGCCTTTTTCCAGTGCTGCTTTTTTGAGATAATTAGCATTTTTGTTTTCTGACGTACATTTGTATCCCACTCATGTATTGACAGTTTTTGGTAAATTGGATGTTTTACTTTCTGAATAACATTTTAAATTTTTTCTGTGTATTCTATAGCCATGACTATCAGAAGTAATGACCAGAATCAATGGCTCAAATGACTTGAACTTGAAAAAGTAGAAGAGTTAGAGGGAGAGACTGACCCTGCTAAAATGATCATGACAGTAAATCAGAACAAGATGCTGATGAAACTGATAGAGCCAAAGAAGAAGAATATATAGCAATATCATTCATTCCCAGGAAATTGAAAGACAAATGTGAATTAATTTTAGAAAGTAATAAAAAAAATTATACAGAATAAAGATATTCTACAGAAAAAATTCTAAGAACTAGTAATGGCCAATGCTACATGTGCCTTAGGAAAAAAGACAAAAACACAAAGAAATATTGCAAATCATGCTATGAGTACATATGCAATGAGCAACTGAAAAAAAGAAAAGTTATTTGCATCAAGTGCACTGAAGAAATACGAAACTGAAATTAATAAAGTCATTCTTTATTTTTTATTTATATATTTTTATATATATTTACTTTACTTAACTTTTTGTGCAATCTCATGCTAAATAATATAAAGATTTTTTATATTTATTTTAAGAGCCTTGATTTGTTCTTTTTTAATTTTTGTAAACCAAATTTCACTTGAGATATAATTGTATTCCATGCGACTTAATTCACTCGAAAATAAGTGCACGTACTGAAGTGTTAAATGATTGTTTTCATTCAAAACTGTCAGCTAGTTTCAAAAAACTTAAATTATTTATCATCTCTAATTGAATTCTTTAGCTATCAATTCTATTCAGAATCAGAATGGAGCATGATTCTAGTAAAAATATAATAAAATCAAGTTTGAATGAATTCAGCTTTTTATAGATAGTTATTTCTTATTGATATATACAATTTAATTATTTTAAGCAGGATCTTACCATTTCATATTTATAAAATGGAACAAATTGGACGACATCTCTTTCTGCATAACTACCATCAGGAGCATAAAGCCTACCATTATCTCCATCGAGGAAGTCCATAGCACTAAAATCAGCTCGACCAACTCCAACAATAATTATTGACATTGGAAGCCTAGATGCTTGTACAATAGCTTTTCTGGTTTCATTCATATCTGATACTACTCCATCAGTCAATATCAAAAGAATGAAATAGTTCTAACAAAATAAAAATAATTTATATCATTTTATTTCTTCTAAATTAAATACTTAAAACCAAAGACTTTTACATTTAATTTATTTTTTAAATAAATTTTAAAATATATTATTACTACAAAAATTTATATTATAATACAAAATACAAAAAATTTATCAATTAAAAAAATAAAACATCTTACACTGCATGTTTCCATACTTTGTTGGGCAAATCTTGCTACATGATTGATAACAGGTGTAAAATTTGTTGGTCCATATAACTGAACATGATGAATACAATTACGATAAGCATCAATTATTCCTTGTATACCTAGAAATAAAAAAATGTAAATAAAAATATTCAAAATAAATTATGTTTTAATTAAGTATTCAACAATTTCAAATTTACCAGTACAGAATGGACTGTTGCTGTTAAAGTTAATAGCAAATTCATGGGATACTTCCCATGATGGAGGTATTCTTGCTCCAAATCCCAGAGCAGGAAACATTTTATCACTGAAAAAAGTTAATGAATAATTTCAAAAAACAATGATATATTAATTTATAATAAAGTAAACTCCCACTAACTCAAACTTATAAGGTGTGAAAGTTGTCTTAGTTTATGAAAGTCCAAGGTTAGTGGGTGTTTTCTCTAATGATGTGGAAAATGAGAATGGATATATGGTACTGTACATTAATTTAGTACAATCAGTTGTATACCAAAGTTTTACTGAGCTTTAGTTAGTTATACTAGTGAATTTATTATTACAGGAAATAAAGTCAAAAATTCTGTCCTTACCTTGAAGACAAAATTTTACGATTGTATCATTCTGCAGACATAATATTCTGATCAAACATTGTATCTGCCATTAGAATCTTGATTCCAATTTACATATTAAAGTAATCAGGAGAATGCAAATACAATTATTTCTAGTAAACTTTCTTAATTGCTTGTCATTTTATGTTTCAAATTATGGGCACTAAAAAGGAACTATGAAACGATACAAAAAGAATGATTATTACAATGTTACAAAGGGAAAATCACACTAAGAAGTTGCTAAATTGTTCAGTTGTGCTCAGAGCACAATATCTGATTTTTGAAAAAATACAATACAATGGAAGATGTTAACTAATCATCCATATGCTGGTGATCATAGAAAGACAACAAAGAGAAATGATAAAAATCTGAGAAATATTTGCCTAAGAAATCATAATAATAATAATACAAAATAAATGAATAATGAGTGAAGAAAGCAAATTTCTGACAGAACAGTACAACACAACATCAACTCAAGAAATAAAGTTTTGCAACATCAAAATTAAGCTACTGCCAATGAGTGTACAATGGAGAAACAGTTATATTTTGGCTAGAAAACAAACACTTGATGACAGAGTAGGTAAGGAGTAGAATTTTGTGAAAAATCAAGAATTTGTATGGGAGCTGGTGACAGTAGAGAAATTTGTTTGGAGATGTGCATCAGATAAATTTAATGCGGTCTGTCTACTTAAATTAAACTGTCTACTGAGGCCTATTAAATTTCTTACAAGTTTGATGGTATGGAGTTGCATGTCCTGGAAGATACCAAAAACCTGTGTATGACAGAAACCAAGATTTATATGGAAATAATTGAGCACTTTCTCATACCATCAGTTGATAAACACTTTAATGATTCCAATAACTGTTGGTTTCAAGATGACAATGCTAGTTTCTATTGAGCAAGATAAATAAAGGATTTGCTACAAAAAAGAGAAACATCACGTGTTTAAAGTGGCTGGCCAATAGTCTGGACTTAAGTCCTATCAAGTTAAAAAATCTTGTCACTTCAAAGGCACCAAAGAATACGGAGAAATTAAATGTAGCAATTATAGTGAATTGGCAAGAAATTGATAAAGATTACTGCCAAAGCCTGATACATCAATGCAAAAATGTATAATGGCTGTTATACATAAAATTTTGTTATGTATTATTTACTGAATATGATCAGAAAATTATGTCTGCAAAACAACACAATCATAAAATTTTCTGTAAATCATAAATTTCCTGTTAAGTTTTTATTCAGAAAGTACTTGTAGAAAACTGGAAACAAATATACTAATCACACTACACCTTACATACTTTTTCAGCACTAGTTTAATCAAAACAAACATTTTCTGTCCCATTCAGAGGTCTGCCTCAGGTTAAAAATATGTTAAAATAAAACATAAAGAAAAGAACTGAGTTCAAGTTTTTTCTTTAATTTGTATTTTAATACATTTTTAACCCGAGGCAGCCTCTGAATGGGATCAAAAACATCTGTCTGATTAAACTAGTGCTGGAAAATTGTGTAAGGTGTAGTGTGATTAGTAAATTTTTATTTCTTATACAAAAAATTTAATTCTTATGGAAATACTGTCATTTGTTTAATATTTGTGCTTAATTTATCTTAAAAATAAATTTTATTACTAGCATATTTCTTTTCAATTTTGTCATTTATAACTGCTGTCCTATGTCATATCCCAATTAATCACAAAATTATGCCAAGGGTTGTGATATCTAAATTCCATGGATTCAAATTCTCATTAAAACAAATAATATGCTTTAGTATCCAACACAATATTTGAAATGAAATAATCTTAGTATTATGAATATCTTCAAAGAACATTTATGAAAAATTCAAAATTGCACTAACAAAAATGGGAATAGGAAGTGACTCCATTCCCAGTATCTGTTTTCATATGTTTCAGTTTCATTCTAGCATAGTTGTGAGGTTTAGCAATTTTTATCACAAAAGCTTTAGTTTAATCATAACAGATTATTCTTAACACTTATTACAGTATTTTCATATGTCTTTTAAAACATACTATGCTTTCCTATAATTAATTTTTTACACTCCACATGCAACATATACAATAAAAATGAGGATAATTTTACATAAACAGTTGTCATAAAAATTATATAAGTTTGTTTTAATATTGAAAGTGTCTTCAGATGTATCAAATTGCATAATATAATTAAAAATTTATATCAACTTCAACCAACAACTGTTTCTGATTTTACAAATTGTTTGACATCAAATTCAAGCATTCTTCTAAAAGTAATACTTTTTTAAGTGTTAGGAGTTAGTGTTCCATTCTAAACTATTGCACAATTCAATATTTCGAAAGTACTTTTTACAGCAATAGTACCAACATATAATATATATAGGCACTAATACATATATGTTGACAACTCTATCTTAAAAATCTTCACACACACATTATAATTGCTGTCTTATTGTTTTATAATTAAATCAATAAGAATTTAAGGAGAAAGACTATCTATTTTAACAAATAAAATAACAAAAATTCAACATTGAAGTATTCATTTTCACTTTTTATACAACAATAATGGGCTAGCTTCATTTGCTTATTTAAGAATTTAGTTATTAATATGTTGGATACAGCTGTTACCAAGGAGAAAGTATATCCATTATTTTGGATCTATTTCTAATTTATTTATTTTCATTAAAAGTATGATAAATCCATTAACTGCTAATATAAAAAATGTGTTTTAAAAACAAAATTTCTTATTTCTAATTAATAGAAAAAATACCTATCATAATCTTGAATTACATTTCCAACAGCCCATATAGCTTTCATATAATCATTTGGATTATTGCTTATATAATGAAGGGAATTGGGTTCTGCAGGATTTCCATTTGATCCTGTGAAATCAATTGCAACCTGAAATTAAAATTTTATAGTTTATATTTTATAAATGCAGATTGTTCTTTAAATAAATTGAAAGATATAGTGAATTAGATTTTTAAATAAAATCTGATAGGAAGAGACTTCAAACTATGTATTAAAGAATTGGAAGTAGTGAATATACAAAACTGTATCTCTGTGTGAGATCTGCAGTTTAAGGAGTTAATTTTATGGGATTAATTATTAAAACAAAATATTCTAGAATTTAATAGAGAAAAACGTTTAAAAATTTAATATAATAATTTAAAAATTTTATCAAAGTTTCAAATCAAAGAGAACAAGGAACAAACGTTTCCTTTGTTAACAGTCAGTTCCCGAGAGAGATCTTTATTTCCCATGACTAAAAGGGTGACTAAATCTGAAAGACATATCAACCACACCCAGTCAGATGATCCTTAAGCTCGATTTCCATTGGAAGAGATCTGGAGAAATTAAGGTAGTAAGGTAGTCCTAAGATAGTATATTGTTAGAATTGATGTAAACTCTCTCTCCACAAGATAGGTTTTAGTATATAAGATAGCCAGTTTGGTATCATCATGAGATAAGTCTCGAACATATTGTTTGTAATTCCATTAATTTGTTTTCTCATATCATTTGTATTTTTATTGTAATTTTTATTTCATTTGAATTAATTAAATTTTATTTGATTTGTTTATAAAGTCCAAGTGACGACGTCCATCACTTGGATGTCGTCACTCGGACGCCACAGATATCTATAATTAGAAGTAAACGCGAGTTAGGGCATGTATCTTTTTTACCCTAGCTGGTGTTGGGAGCCTGACGTTTAGGAGAAGGGTGATTACGCAATCGCCAATCTCTGCATTTTCACTCATATAAAGCCATCCTTCTTGACAAACAGAGGGCCGGTCCTACCAACTGGACAGCCAATTAAGTGGGATATGAGTGCTTTCAAAACTCCGTGTCCCTGGCTAGCCCCTCACATCTGCATTTGTAATTTTTTTATTTTTACATATAAAACATCAAAAAAACAATCTGTAAAAAAGATAAATGTAGAAAAAAACATATAATTTTAAAATCTGCAATCTATTCTATTCCCTGACAACAATAAGTTACTTTATGAAAAATGCTTGCATTTATATTTGTAATTTTTATTTAATATTAAATAACGCTGCAAGGCAGTTGGTTTTACACTATTGGTGTATTACAATAACTAATACTTACTAAAATGTACAGTTCTTAGTCAAATACTTTTAATACAGTTTTAAATTATAAAATGATTTATACTAAACTAAGAATGGTTAATCAATCTTAATTATTCTTAGTACTATATTCCAATTTTCTTTAAAAAATTTTTAGTTACTCTTAAAAGTTTATTTATCATTCTGTGACTTATTTTGTATAGTTAAATGAAAGCAGGTATAAGCAAAAATGGTTAATGTTACCTATGGTTCCAAGATGGCGGCTCGTCTCTGATTTCAGCAAGGAAACAGTGGGGATGACGTTCTAACCTAACCTATTCTAATAATTTTGTTGGTAATAATTATAGTAATTTATTAGAATAGGTCAGGTTAGGTTAGAACGTGTCCCCCCACTGTTTCCCTTCTTCTATTTGCTGGAATCAGAGACGAGCCGCCATCTTGGAACCATAGGTAACATTAACCACAAAAATAATTTAATTCTGAAAGAATATTTCTAATTGTTTATATAACCTTGTGAAACCTTAAAGAAAAATCAAGAACATACAGTATATGATAAATTTTAACTGCAATTTAAAAATTAATTTTATTATATTAAATTATTTAAGTATTTTAATTATTAACACTTAAAAGGCTTAATTTTATGAATATATTACTTACTGTAAAATTAATTTGAGTTCCACCAAATATATAATCCAGAAAGGTATAATTTTTAATTACCTATATATAAAAATAAATATTATCAATTTTAGTTAAATAAAGCATTAAACAGAACAACGATAAAAATTTAAATAAATAACATTCCTAATTTAAAGTTTTACCTATTGAAAACTGCATGCCTATTTTTACAAATGACAAAATGATGTATTTTACTTGATAAACTCAAATTTTATCATAATTATAAATGTTTTTTTTTACAATAAAAATTTTAAACAATTAAAACATAGCAATGTGATATTAAATTTCATAGATAAAATAGCTTATAGCTTCAAATTGCAAAAATAATTATTAAAAATTATATGTAACTTTTAGTTTTCTAAATAAACTAATTTTATGTTTTTTTAGTAATTAATTAGAACCAAATTTGATATTTACACTAAATTAATCAACCCAGAAGAAAGTAAAATAAGATTTAGTTAATATTTACACAAAATTTTTCTTGTTATTATTTTTATTTATGCAATAATAAATATTGTTTTAAAATGAAATATACCTTACAAGATGATAAATATATTATTCCAGAATTTTTGTAAGAGGATCCTTTGTCTCTCTGTTTCTTTTTATTGATACAAGGCCATTCTACCTACAAAAAAACAAACTAAATTATCAGAATATTGCCTCTAATGTTAAATAACTTAGAATAAAAGTTAATCTATTAATTAAACATAAGAACAAAAAGAAAAGTGATATTACTCTATTAACTAGGTTATTATCTATTAATTTAAAACTGTAGATTAAAAAGATTTCTCTCTGAATAAGAATTACTTAACAGAAATTTAGTAATTTATTAACTTATTAGTTTAATTTTAAATCAAGATTTATGTATAGTTATACACAGGGCTATTTTTCAGAAAGAATGCACTGGTATGTTGAACCTGCAGATAATATCAAGCTATGTACTGTACTAGTAATTGCTCAAAAAGAAAAATTCTATGTTCAGATTAGAAATGTGGTGACTGGTACAATAAAATCTAATGAAACAAATTGGAATTCTCTATTGGTCTCAATGAATAACATGGGTTGACTGAAGTTAACATAAAAAGCAAATGAGGTGAGGATCCCCATTTCATCACAGACCATCTTTCAACGAACAAATAGTATTCTCTGAAAATTGTCTGTTCTATTATGTTCTTTTCAAGAAACATGAACATAATAGATATGGAAGAGTATTAATGATAATATTTTGAAAGGGAAAGGTAAAAATGAAATTACAAAAATGACATTTTGTAACTGACACTAAATCTGAAATAAGAAGTAGGAAAGAAAGTGCAGGACTATACAAAAACTTTGAAAAATATTATAAATGTTATAATATAATTTCTAAATGTATACAGATACAGTTATATTGTAAAGAAATAAATACTAAAGACTGGTTTTTAGTTATTGTTACATTTTTCCTAAAACAAAACTTTAGTTTTAGTCACCATATATGCATGTTGGCAGTAATTTTTTTTTAGAAAAAACAGTACTATATATATATTAAATTTGAGTAAATTATATAATATATACAAATTATTAAATTGGAAGTGTCTTGAACTGAAATTTGAAATTAATAAATTCATGAAGTTTCACTCAGTAATCTTATTTCTTAAAAATGTTTGGGCTTGAATTTTTATTCTAAACCAACATACAAGTTTTCTAACAGAGAAAAAAAAATACATAATCCATAAAAAACATTGATGAAGCAAAAATAATTTTCAAATTCTTTATGAAGAGATATTTTCATGCTATAAAAATGAAATCTATTAGGTTAAATCTTTGCTATCAAATTATATAGGCCTATAGGCTTCTTTCTGATATGTAACAAAATCAACGGCAATCTTTTTTTGCCAGTTTGATAAAATGGATTAAATGCACATAAAATAAATTAAAACTGAATGTAATTTCATTACATAATTACAAATGCATTAATGAAAAGTTAAATAACTATACATGGTTAGCTGTTAAAATGATGAAATCAGAATCTTTGACATAAGTATGATTAAGACTATAAAATAATATATCAGTTATACTTAAATCCAGGGATGTCCAGAAAAGGGCAAAAGGAAAAAGTACCATAGGCCTCAAGGAAATAGGAGCCTCTATACTATTTCCTGTTTCCAAAAGTGGGTCAAAATTAAATTAGAAATTTATTAACTCTAAATCATAGGTCAAATATTTAATTTGACTAATTAAAAAATAACAAAAAACATACTTCAAATTTTACTTTATTTAACATTTTAATCTATATGACAAAAATAACAATAAACTCTGTTCAGAGTTTGTCATTTTTACACTTGTATGAATGTAAAGATGACAATAATTTGATTATAATGGTAACAAATATTTTTTTGTTTAATCTGTTGTTTATTTTAATAATAACTTTTTTATTTGAGGTTCATAATTAATGGCATTTAAGACTTTTCAAATGTATTTAGGATCTTGC
Source organism: Centruroides vittatus (assembly GCF_030686945.1). Taxonomy (NCBI): domain Eukaryota; kingdom Metazoa; phylum Arthropoda; class Arachnida; order Scorpiones; family Buthidae; genus Centruroides; species Centruroides vittatus. Next base: position 284,273 of record NW_027122328.1, on the reverse strand, counting down.
TTTTATATTACATATGAAAGATTTTGAAATCTATCAAATGCTTCTTATAATTTATGAAAACTTAATACTTTCTAAACCTTTAATGTGGGTACTTTGAAATCTCCATGTGGAACATGAAGTGACCCTCAAGTTACTGCTCATGATTCACTATCAATGCTCTAGACAATGTTAATAAATAAAAACAATATTTGTAAAATTTTTACAAAGTGTTGGGGTATGTATGTTAATTTAATTATTCTCTTTTTTCATTTACTTCCTTTACTTTAATGTAATTTTAATTTGTTATAAGGCTCCAATAAGTATTTTGTCTTAAGTCTTTATTATCCTTTGGCCAGCTGAGCTTTCCAAATTAATACATGAATAATATTTATCTTAAAGTTAATTAAATACTTTCATTGTTATATTTATCAATAATACTTTCTTGAAAAATTCTTTTTCTATGAGAGTATCAACAATAAATTAGACTGTCAGATATTTTAACTCATTGAACATTTCAAGAAATTAGAATACTTTCAATGTTCAATGTTCAATGTTTTATCTGAAGTGGATGATTTCTTTTGTAGTGAAAAGAAAGGGATGGGTGGAATTACATAATCTGTCTGGCAGAGGACAAGGTTACAGAGAAGCCAGTGATTAATGTGGAGTGAAAAATATTTAGAGTATATAGTGGTAGAATTTGTATTATACTTTCATCACAATGATTTTGGTATCGCTTAAGATGAGCTGGAAGGCTCAAACATAGGTTTAATAAAGATATTTCATTTCTCATCTGTAAAAAGCAGAAAAGTACTAAGGCCACTGTAAAGATAAATCAGTTAATGTACATAAAATTATTACAATATAAAATCCTGTAAAATTTAATGTTTATGAATGTAACCCTTTTATGATCTGTTTATTTTTTGCTTTGTTCTGTATAAAAGTTTTGAGTAAATAATTATTTTTTTATCACTATTTATGTCTTTAATATTTTCCTGCTACATATTTATTCAAATACAAAAATATTAATTCAGAAGCCTTAAAATAACATTGAAAATCTAGTTTAAAGTTTATTCTTACAAATTTTATTATTGAAAAGCAGAATCTGTTGATTTACTAGCCATATATTTTTAAAATCTATCAATTTTAAATCTAACTTGTGTTTCAAATATTGTATTATTTTCTGTAGCTTGTAGATTGTACAAGTGAGAGGTAAAGTCAAAAGTACTTCAACCTAAAAGATTCCTTTGTGCTCCACAAGAATTACTTTGGGCGATATAGTAAAACATTATATTAAGAATAATTAGATATTTTATTCGTTATATCTTACAATAATTAAACAAATAACATTATACTAGTCACTAATCTATAAAATGAAATACGAATTTGAGGGCTGAGGCTAATGCCCAACATAATTTTTTTCGAAGTGAAGGAGGTGATAGTACATAAAGATTTTATTGAAGGGGGCGATAATTCGTTAGAGGTAGATAAACACTGGTCTAAGTGCTTTAAATGACTGAAAATAGTTGTCTTTAACAGTTCTATAAAAAGAACTACAAGAAATACTTAAAGCTTGTTCAGACCAAAAACAAAATTTGGCCAATAGATCAACATTTAAATTTCCAGCAATTCTTTCATGTTCTGGCATCCACAAAAAAAAAACTCTATTATGGAGCAGCCAGTTCAGTGAGATGCAAACGACACTCCCAGAAAACTGCTAAAAGTGGATTGACAAGAGTTAAGTGCCTTCAAAACTGTCTGACAAGGTACCCTAGGCCACCAAATGAAGGCAGCATAGGTATATTTAGGTTAAACTGCTGACAACCAGAATTCCCCTTTGTAATGAAAAAGTTAATAAAAATGCTAAATGCAGGAAAAATAATCAAATTATGGAGTTAAGTATTGACTTAGTAATTTATGTATATTTTCTATAATCCATATTTAAGTATTTAAAGCAAAAATTTATTAAAATATGAAGTGATTTACATCAAATTTTAACTTGGGCATCCTTTACATCGAATCTAGTTACTCCAGTGGGTTGAACCACCATAATAAATTCTCCAAAATGGGATATGAGATTACAGACCCGATTGTATTTACTGATTTATAAAATTCTATTTAATTATTTCTCACCTGATGATGTTGTGCCTCCAATATTTGAGCCAAAGATGTGCTACATTGACCAATTATAGCATGTTCTCCATCACTTTCATAATCATAACAATATATCTATAAAAATATATATTTGAATTAATCATATTTGAAACTTAATGTCTTTAAATTTCATTGTGAAGAATTGAGAAGAGCAGAGATTTTAAGAAATTTAAGAAGAGTAGCCAATATTTCTATAAATTAAGTATCCTATGCTGTCCTTCAGAACATAGTTGATACATGATAATACATTTTAAATAACAAGCTCATTAGATCATTACTAAATAATAGAATATCATGTGGTCACTATGGAAAATATTCTTAAAAATCTGCTATAGAAAGACACAATGCAGCTATGTTTTTTTTGTTTAATTTAATATTTAAATTTAATAAAGTAAATTAAAAATTACATTTGTCAAAATATTTAGAAATTCAACTTAAGATAAATGATGTCAGTGATGTCACTGCAATATAAATGACATTACTGAGCTGAAATTGATGAAAAAAGTTTTTATTTTAATAGCTAATAACTAGTATTTTCACGAATTAAGTAGCCTATACTTTCTGTCAGAACATAAAAAGAATCTAACCAAAATTTAACCTGGAATGGACAAAAATAGCAAAAGTTATAGGGAATTTACAAACACACATACACAGACAGGCAGACAAAGGCTTTTATATTATTATTAAATATACCTCATACACATACACACATTAAATGTGTTATAAATGGCAATATATATTCAATAAATATAATTTATACTTTGTAACATTTATTTATGTTCAATTTCAATTTTTTAACTATACAACTCTAATTATATTTTCCTTCAGTATTTTATTGTAAAAAAAAAATAAAACAAAATGTCATATACATTCATTTTTATAATATAATCATGTGAAAAAAAACAGAGAGTTTATGAAACTTTAAACAATTTCCAAATTAAAAAATGCTTAAATATTAACATCTTAAAGAAAATTCTTTTAAATATTTATTTCACATAAAATTTAATTTTTTGTACAAATAAAATTAACTGAGTTAAAAAATCTATTTATTTTGATTAAAAACTTACTAAAATTCCTGTTTCTGGGTTATTTCCTCCAAGGTTTTGCATTTTTATTGTAAAAGGTCTCCATATAGGATTCAAATTATTTTTTATAACCTATTAAAATTATTTATATCATTGATTATTGTCATTAACATAGTTGCAAAAATTGATATTAACATAGCTGTAAAAATTTTAAATAAGAATTCATAACATAATAATATCATCAGTGTAATAAAAGTCTAAATTACATGATTAATTTATCATCACTTTGATGTAAATAAACATATCAATGAAGTTGTTAAAGTCATTAATCTAACAGAAACCTATTATGTAAATAATATATACAAATAAGCAATTATGTATAGGTGTTCCTCATACAACAAGGCATTTCTACAATACAGTTCAAAAATTGGGGATATCCCCCATACAATACAGTTTCAGGTATCACTCTAACATGGTTTGAGAATATTGAAATCGTCCATACAAAATTTCACAATTTTTAAGTGCAAACTCCATTATTCGATGTTTTTTTATTCAAGGTTGCATGCGTGTCATCTCAAATTTGCCCACAGATTTCAAAATATTGAAATTTTCAAATTGTTTTGTGCCTTTTGTCATGTTTAATGAAAACTGATAGAACAATTTTTTCTTCTTTGTCCTAGCTTTCCTAACAAGCAGGTATTGTTGACATTGCTTTCAGACATCAGCAATTAAGACTGTCATAGTGATTTCATTTTATAGATTAATCTTATTTAGTAAAGTTTATTTAAACATTTTAAGGTAAATGTTATTAAACTTTTTTAACAGTAGGTAAGAAATCATTCGTAAAAATGATGAATGAAATATGGTGGCATCTTGGTACTTGAACTGTTCCCAACTCAAACAATTTGGTATTTGAACATAAATTTGGAGAAAAATCACTTTGTACTTGACTGAACAAATGAGGGTCCCTAGAACAAATTTTTGATTAATAACATATTCTTATTTTGTCATCCATAAAAATTTTTATGATAAAAATAAGAAAAATGAAGATGTTGCTGATACTTTGTAAAAAAAAAAAAAAACACTCATTTAATTAAAATTAATATTAACTGTGTAATACAGTACTTTTAATTGTGATTGTTAGTTAATTAATGATTGCTTTAATGAACATATTTCTCTTAGTAACAATAAAGAATAGCATACAGTAGAGCATCGATTATCCGAATCAATTAGGGACTGGGATTGTTCAGAAAATCGATTTTTTGGATAACCGATTATGTACGAAAAAATACATTATTAATATAGTATATTAGTATATCCCAAGTTAAAATTTTTCTCTGTTGTGTAACTTAATGCTGAATTTTCATCGATGTTAAGCCTAATGAAAATTTTTATAATAATAATCGTGGCTATTGTATTGCTAAAAATTATTTCTTTATTTTGTACAAACAAAACAAATATATTGAAAAATATAACAACAAAAAATTATACTTTAGAAGTTAATCTAGTATCAAAAACATTCGATTCAGCATGACACACATCCCGACACAGTCTGACTGGAACGCTTTTGGTTAACCGATGTTTCGGTTGATCGATGCTCTACTGTACTTTTGTTAACTTTTGGAACCTAACCCTATGTTTTGTATAGCACAAATAAGCATAACATGGCACTTTTTCGGAACGTAACTATTGTGTTATATGAGGATTACCTGTATATCATTGCACAATTATTATTTACTATAACATTATTTACATTATTCTTTTGTGATTACTCAGCTTAAAGTTGATAACAAATGTAAATAATAACATAAAAAGGATTCAAACTGTTATTTTTAACTATTATGTAAGAAGTTATTTTTAAACATTAGACAAAATAACAATTAAAATCTGACCTCTGTTCGATGCACAACTGTCCAATTACCATCGCTTTCTTGCTTACGAAATTCCAAAAATGGATCAGATTTACTGAAAAATTCCTTTAAAATATATTAAAGTATTTTATTTAGACAATAATGTTTTGAATTTTTATATAAGAGAAAAATTTACTAACCTTATTATCAAGCTTTTTAGCATGAAAAGCAAGTAAAAGAAGATCATTTCCTCCTTTTCCAATTTCTTGTGCTCTGATCTAAAATAAAAACATCACTTGCATTATTCTATTATTCTAATGCAATTGTTTAATCTTCTGGCTCATCAATCCCCATAAAAATATGCAAAAACTTTTCAATATAATTATAAAGAATAAATATGACAAAGCTATTTTGATTTGAAAAAAAATTTAGTAAAATAATAAAAATAGATTTTTAAAAGCTATTAAAATATAAAACACTTTCAAAATACATTTTATATGCTGATTTAGGATATAATAATACAAACAGTTTTAAGTTTAATACAATTAACTTGCATGATATTTGTTATAATGATTAAACTTCTAGTAAACACTACCATCTTCTACAGAATATTATATAAAATTTTGTAGACCTAATTTATAGTATTATATATATAAAATTCACTGCATACATTAAATTTATAAATACAATAAGCCTAACTACTGTAAGAAGCAAAAATCTTACAAAAAAAAAAACTGAAATATCTAAGTCAATCTGTGACTTTGAGTGATTACTAATTAATTAGATTATTGTTATTTGATTACTCAACATATGAGAAAAGCATTTGGTAATGCAAATGAGACCATGGGACCAGCAGACCTGAAATGATTCTCGTTTCAGGCTGTAACAAGCTATACATAAGCTATACCCCATAAATCCATCATTTTAGAGATGTATTATAGTTTATATCAAACTTTCACTAGAGCAGCTCAGCTGCAACAATAGTTTGATTAACTTTAATTAATACAATATAAACATTCAATTCAATAATATAAACTTTAATAATATTACTGCTGGTTAACATAAATATTATTTCAATTTTACTTTTTTATCAAAATAATTATTTTCTAAATAGTGAGAAATAACGCCAACTTCTTTAAAAATTTAATATTTTTAATAACACCTATGATTTATAGACTATAATAATTTTTTAATATGGGGGGCGTGTTCTTCCGTCGAGGCTGCTGGCGAATTTTTTGAAGCACTCGGCTTTCTACACCAAGAATAAGTACTTTATCGTTTTTTAAACATTAACTATCACTAATAAGTTAAAACTGTTATTATTAATTATTTATTATAACTTATATTGGTTATATCAAAAATAATTATTATGCAACGCTCACCACCCAAACGAGGACGACCTCCATTAAGTCGTACCCAACCAGGAACAAAGAAGAACCAGTCATCTCCATCAAGCTCTAAAACGATAATGGACTTTAATTTTTGCCCCGAAGAAAACCTTCAGGAAGAAAGTATCGAAAAAGGAAATCATACTCGAAAACCATCGCAAACTGGTGCAAATGAAACTCCAGGTGAGTCAACTATCTCTGAACAAACTTCGACTAACAAACCGGACATTTCCTTAGACACCACTAATTCTATGCTTTGGGATAAAATTTCGGACTTGATAAATAAAACTAACGACAAACTATTTAATCAAATGATAATTATCAAACAAGAACTTGATACTATTCACAGAAATATTCGAGAAACGAAAGAAACTCAGAAAAAAATGGAAGCAGAGATCAATAGCTTGAAGCAAGAAATAGATAAGCTACAAACGGATAAAGATCTTTCACAATTTAAAATGGATTCGTTAACAAACGAACTACGTTACAACAATATAATTATTTATAATTATCCAACTTCTAAAAACACTTCAAAAGCAGAAATACTCAACTTTATTACTAATACATTAAACTTACAAGAAATAATTCAAAAGGATATACTTGAGATTATTCAACTGTCAAAAACTCCAAATCTAACAATTAGAATCACTTTCAATAATAACCAAACGAGAGACCTCATTTTTTCTTCATTTATACGTAGAAAACAACAAAATCTTCTCGGTGACTGGCAAAATGCCCAGATCTCTCCGGACCTAACTATTAACTCAAGAACTAGACGTAAAAATTTACTATCAAACTTTCACGAACTACGGAAACAAAATCCCCAGGTAAAACTACGGAACGATATTTTAATAATTGGACGAGAAAAGATAACTTACAGTATAAGAACGGGAAAACTGGTATATGTCGATACATTTCTCCCATCATCAGAAATACCAACTATATCTAAATGACAGATCAACAAGAGAGAGAAAACTCAATATCGCGAATCATGTACTAAAAATCAACATTTAACAATAATAAATTGGAATAGCCAAGGCCTCAAAAATAAAATACCACAACTAAATAATTTTAATTTAAAGCACGATCCGGATATTATCGCAATTACTGAAACCTGGATAACCTCAGAATCAATCTATAACTCAAGCTTCTTTGAAAATTATACATTGGTATCAACTTTAGCAAAAAAACAAATAGGTCCAGGTCGTCCAAGCGGAGGCCTGTGTTTACTAATAAAAAAAGGTCTTTGTAAAATTCTACAGACAAAAAAAATCTAACAACTTCATTTTGCTACTTATTCAATTCATGAAACCAACTTTAAATAATACTACGAATAACCTAATGAATTTGATGCTCATATATAATCCACCTGAAGACATATTAATATTGAATGAAATTTCTAAACAAATAGAACTTTGGCACTACATGACTCCTTACTGCTTATTAGTCGGCGATTTCAACGCGAGAATTGCAGAGATAATGGACTCTGAATATACTGGCAACAACCTTTTAATACAAAATATCCGTCAATCAAAAGATAAGCACTTAAATAACCTCGGTCAAAAGTTAATTGAAATAATAAAAAATCTCAAAATGTATATAATAAACGGACGGATTAAGAATGATATCCCTGCTGAATATACCTGCCTAACTCATAATGGAAAATCAACTATTGATTACACGATGTGTTCGGAGCTATTATTGGATTACTGCTTACGATTTGATGTTCTTGATTTTGATATTTCGGATCACTTTCCCACAAAAACAACTTTCTTATTCTTTATGGAAAAAAACTCTAAAAATATCTTGGAAGGAAAAATAAGCATACAATATAAACTAAATAAATACGCCAATGAATTTGAAAACCAATTTGATAATATACCGAAAATTACAGAATTTAACAGTGAAGAAATATATAACCTAATGATAAATATAATGAATAATTATATAACTGTGAATAGCGACAGGAAGAAACTTCATAAAAAACCTGAACAGGGATGGTTTGACTACGACTGCCATAATATGAAAAAGGAAAAATTAGCAAAACTAAAAACGTTCAGACTATATTCAAATGAAATCAACTTTAATAATTATAAGGATGCTAAACGAATGTATAATAACCTAATTAAGACAAAAAAGAAAAACTATTTTAGAAAGCTCGAATCAAATTTAATTCAATGTAATAAGGACAATAAATTTTTTTGGTCCACTGTAAGGAAATACCGACCTAAACCTTGTATAAACGAAATCTCTACAACTATTGACTTTGATACCTGGAAAAACTTTTTTCAGCGTTACCCAAGTATTTACCTAAAACCTTTAACAATAAATAGCGCTAAAGATTACGACGAATATCTAGATGCCGATTTTACAATCGAAGAATTAAATAATGCAATTCAAAAAACTAAAAGCCACACAGCTTCAGGTCATGATAATATTCCCACGAAATTTTTAAAATTAATGTCTAATAGCTCTAGATCAAAATTACTTCATTTATATAACACTATGTATAAAACATCTACTTTTCCCGAATCTTGGAATACAGTTAATCTAACCATGATTTATAAAAAGGGTGACAAATCATCTCCAAATAACTATAGACCTATCGCATTGCTATCAACGTTAAGAAAATGTTTTACCTCCATAATAGCAAACAGGTTTCAACAATGGACTAAAACTAATGATTTAGAAGCCAAATTTCAATACGCCTTTACAAAAAACAAAGGAACAGAATCTGCTATATTTATCCTATTAATGATAATTCAACTACATCTTTTAAAAAAACACAGGAAAGTCTACACCGCATTTATAGACATTAAAAAAGCCTTCGACTCAATCTACACACCACTATTAATAAATAAATTAAAAGCTAGTGGTGCAAGTGTCAAATTCACTTCTTCAATAAAACAATTATATGGTAATTATACTGTTAGAATCAAACATGGTAATTCGATATCTCCTCCTCTAAATCTTTCACGTGGTGTTCTACAAGGAGATCCTCTGTCACCATATCTGTTTAATTTTTATTTAAGGGACATTGATCAACTTTTTAATTATTCCTCAGATGGCATTGAGATAAACAATACCTCTTTTCATTACATCCTTTTCGCTGACGACTTAGTAATTTTGGCTCCAAACAAAATATCTCTGCAACGCAAAATCAATCAACTTAATCAGTATCTCAACTCAATTTACCTTGAAATAAATCCTACAAAAACCAACATTGTCATATTTCGCAAAAACAAAAAACTAGCTAACAAGGATTTGAAAATTTACCACGAAAACACTCTACTACAAATAACTAATGAAGTCAAATATTTGGGAGTAGAATTTGATTGGAACTTAACCTTTAAGCATCAAGTGTCAAAGTTAAATGTCAGAGTCAAAAAGGCAATTGATAACCTCTTATTTTTATGTTCAACAATGAAAACGTCAAATTTAAATATTCATCTTAAGCTTTATAATACTACAATAAGTCCTATCATTTATTATGCCAGTCCAATTTGGGGCTTGGACTACATTTATAGTCTTGAATCTTTGCATATCTATTTCCTACGTAAATTGCTGCAACTAGAAAATACTATACCTGGATATGCCATTCGACACGAAACATCTCGTTCCTGGATCTTTCCTCAATTGTTAAAAAGAATAATAAAATTTTACTACAGACTTAAATATAAAAGTGACGACAATATTAAATCATTATACCAAGAAATGGTAAAACAAAGTAAAAATAACAATAACAAACAGTTATGGCAATATAAAATTCGAAGAATATTAAATTCTTTTGGAATATCGGAACTATTGTTTACAGACTCAATTCAGGACTGGAAATATGGTTACACTCTCTTGATGAATTCTGCTATCGCTCAATCAATCAATAAAGATCAGCTTTCCTTAACCCAAAGCAATTATCATCCCTGGTACACCAATATCTTAAATATTCCTTCGTTCCAACCTTATATATGGCTACCAATAGACCTGAATGTAAAACGATTAATAATTCAACTACGTTTAAATAAATACTCACTTTTTATTATTAACACTTATATAAATCTTTCAAATAAATACTGCCTGCTATGTCAACAAGAAGACTTCTCGGTGTTTCACCTTCTACAAAACTGTCAACCCTTGAATAATATACGAGAAAAATGCAATATCAAAAATATATGCTGCTTAAAATCACCTATTGACTTTAAAAATAAACTAAACAACATTAATAAAAAAGATGCTTATAAAATTTTTAACTTTTTTGTTAAATTTACTGAGAAAATTCTCTGTACTATCTAACAATCGGTTACCAATACAACTTTGAATTTAGAAAATGAATGACTAAGGCAACTTGTATTTTTTGAGTTGTTAAAACATCAATTAATGTTACGTTGGTGAATCATGTAAACTTATTGATCTATGTTTCTATATTATGTCTTTTCCTACATATGTACATAAAATAAAATGTAACTTAATATTACTATCTGTATTCCCCCCAATATAGGGGAAATTCCCTTGGAAATATTAAATTGACGAAAATAATTTTTTAATATTTTTATATAATTTTATTTGATCATATATGTACCATACATACAGAGTACATCATGAATAACTGTCCATATGAGAGCAATGGTGAGAAGTTTATGTGAGTAGGAACTCGGTTTTGTGCATGAATAGAGGAAATGTAGCAGTGAATTCATTAATGCCAGAATATAGTGTTGACAATTGAGAAAATGAAACCAAGTTAATTAAAGAGTAAAACAAATGACAAGAACTTAATACACCCTTGCTCACATTTCTCTCCTATGAACAGTTATTCATGGTGTATTCTGTGTAATTGTATACACATAATGTTATTTCCTTGACTAAACCCTGGAGGAGTTTATTTTTAAAATGTACCCCTCAAGATTTAATCAAAGGTCTGGAGTTTTTTCAAAGCTAGGTTTATTACTATACAACAGGAGATGAGTAAACATTGAAAGAAACACCTGAATTACTTGTATGTTTTTTGAACTATTAAAACTATTTATTGACTATATATATGAATTACAGGTATAATATTTAAAATAATTATTGTTTTCATAGTTAACTCAATTCAGTCATTACATTGTCATTCAGATCTACTGTGATGCCCAGTAGTATAACCAGACCTGATATAAAGGGAGACCCAAATAAAAATTTAATATAAATCACTACAGATTTTAATACTTTCATAATGAACTAAAACAACTACCAAGTTAATAATTTATATATATTTAACTTATCAATTAAATTATTCTACATATATTTAGCATTTTTATTAACTGTTTCATTACAAAGGGGGACCTGGGTCCCCAACTATTCCCTGGTTACAATGTCATCAGAATCAAAATCTTGACTACTTTCTTCTGGTTCACACTTACCATCTCTTTCCAATTTGAGTTTTCTTAATTACCCTTTGACTTATAACCTCTCGACTAATGAACTCGAATATGCTATCCCACACTCAATATTTGACAACATAATTTTATTGTCAAAAATATTCCTATGGAACAGAAAGTGCTGTCTGACTAGATAATTTGAAGAGGTAGAATTTTAGTTAACTTCTTTACTTGTTACTTTAAACTACATTACCCCATACAGCACAGTACCTCAAAGTTTCCCATGCTTTTCAACCCAGAGTTTATTTTTAAAAAATCTTTAATTCCCCAGGTTTATTGAAAGACTGGGTGTATTTGAATGCCAGAATGTAATTGAATATATATAAGATATATTATAAAATAAATAAATAAACTAGTGACATATATAACTTTAAAGAATTTTTATGTTATATCAAAAGCAAAATATTATACTTACAATTATTTTGCTCTTTTGTTTATGACCTGATTTTGATAACAGTTGTCTTGTACAGGGAGATGAAGAAACAATCTTTAATAATTATAAAATAATGATATAAAAACTATATTTTAAATTCAAACTTCATACTTTTTTATCTTTATTTAATTTCTTCTTAAAATGAGACCTTATTTATCAGAAATTGAGAAAGTTAATATATCTTTTAAATATAAAATTACAATACAAAAAATATATAATTTCAAAAATTCATTCTTAACAAATATTAAATTTCAAATTGTTAATCACTAAATTAAATTTAAGTATAATTAATGAAAAAAAATCATATTCTAACAGACCAAAATATATTGGTTAAATACTCCAGCCCAGTGAAGAGCATTTTTTTTCTACATGTTGGGCCACAAGTGAACTTTATGGGCTTCCAGCTGACCACATGCTTATGGAGTTGCAGACTTTTAAGCCTGAGAGTAGCAACATATCCAATAACCTCCAGAACACTTGGTATTAAAATAATATATGTTAATAATATGCAAACTAGTAATATATAGTTTATTATCAACCTTTCACTGGTCAGCCTAATTATATAAAAATACTAAACACACCTTTCACACTTTTCCAGCAACTAAATTTAATGAAAACAAACATTTTTGACTTAATTGATAAGCCTTCATCTGGTTTTTAAATAAAGACTATTTCTGGAATACAATATTCTTTGATATAAATTATGTTTTTTTTTTTTTGTTTTTTTTTTTAGCATTTAGAAAAACATGAAAGAAGAGTTGGTTAGCATTTCTCTTGATAAGGAGGGGATGGCCTACAGGCCTCAACACAAGTACACTTATGGCATTGCTGCCTACTTTGTAGCACTTAATTGAACATAATTTATGTCAAAGAACATTGTATTCCAAAAATAAAGCTCTTTTTAAAAACCTGATGAACACTTATCAATCAGGCTAAAAGCATTTGTTTTGATTAAATTTAGTGTTGGAAAAGTGTGAAAATCATGTTTAGTGTTGCAATTTAAAGCATTTGAATTCTGTGCACTCATATGTAATTGGATGGCAGAGTAATATTTCTCACATGAACTGTACATGCATAAATAAAAATTCACTACAAAGATAGCAGAAATAGACTATAAACCATTTGAAGAAATAGCACCTGCCATCCCTCAAACAAGCTATAAAGTTTATAAAGCACTAATTTAGGCTGGAAAACATTAAATCTGCAAAATATACACTAAAAATGATAAATGCATATAAAATACTCATTGCTGGACAACCTAAATTTGATGCACATGGACCCAAATTGTGTTTTTATCAAGGTTTTAGCATCGTACGACTTAAGGAAAAAGACATGCACACACGTACAAATCCAGACCTTATATATAATATTAAAATGTTTTTCAAAAATGAACTAGAAAATATTTTTTCAATGAACTAGTTTTTCTAAACATTACTGATATTTAGTAAAACTATAATTGTTTCTTATAAATTGTTATTCTGCTCATTATGCACTGCATTTAATTTTTACTTTGTCCTGAACTTCTTTATTGTTTAAAATATTTTTTTATAAAGCTGAAAGTATTTGGAAATTAAACTACAAATTATTTCAATTTTTCCTTTATAACAAAATATTTTATAAAAATCTGGAGAATTTGAGACCATGGGTGTATAAAATTCATTTCTGAACAATGTATTAATTTATGATAAAACTTTTAATCATGATATCTGAAAGCTATTTACAAAATCAAATATACAGAAATTCTCAAATACATTTTTATTAAAATTTTAACATTATGAAATTAATTTTTTCATTAATTCAACATATTTTATTTATTTTTCAAAAGTCCAAAAAGACATTCATTTTGATTTGTACTTCAATATTATAAATATACATTATCAGAAATGGTATTAATTATCAGTAGTGTAGCAAACATAACAGGCACCCGGGGCACGACACTTTATTGGTGCCCTCCTCCCTTCTCCAGAAACACATATAGTTTGTCTTGGAGACCATTTGGGTGCCCCTGTGCGAGTGGCACCCAGGGGGTATGATACATCCCCTTGCACTCCCCTCGCAACACCACTGTTAACTATAGGCTATTAATAATAATAGCACTTTTATAATGATCATTTAAAATTAACTTATAAAAATTATTTGTAGATTTATTTATAAAAATAAACATAAACTTTCAATTAATCTTTCATTTCTTACCTCTCCTAAAGTACATTCCAGTACACTCAGAAAATCATCATCGGCAAGAGTTTTAGTATCATTATCAATATCATATACAACAAATTTCAATTTTTGAACTTCTTCAAAAAAATAATCTATTTTGATTGATCTACAAAAATCTGGATTGTGGTTATTTTTTATGATTTCTGTCCTTCCCACCTACAGATTTAAAGAAAGAATTAATTAATTTAATTTAAAACATAACAATGTAATGAACATTTAAAAAATAATACATAAAAATGTTTATATTAAAAATAAAATAATATTCTGCAACAAATATAAATACCATATATCTCGGCGGATAAAACGATAGTTGAATCATAAAAAAAAGCCCCGAAAATCGGGGATCGTCTTATAGGACAGATACAAAAAATTTAGTTTGAAATTTATATAAATTAAAACAATTATAAAAAAAAAACAAACAAACCGTAATTATTTACTAGTAGAGAATAGGGTATGTGCACAAAATAGAATAGCCCATACGACGTTTTTGTGAATAGTCAGTCATTACCCGAATGCCAAATCAGTGCGAACGTTTGCAACAATCGCAAGGCAGTGCAAGAAAATAAAATTTGTTCATTCGAAAAATTACAAAAAGGACATAATTCCGTATACGCTACACAGTATTATTATTCAGATAATAATCGCTGATCTAAACTAAATTCACAGGACGTTGATAGTTTGGGAGTCGTCTTATAGGACAGATATATGCTAAAACTATAAAACTTTGACGAAAATTTATACCTCATCTTATCTGAAGGTCGTCTTATCCGCCGAGATATAAGGTAAATATAAGCGTAAGAATATGTGGTGCTAATTGTCGCCACCCGATACCTAATTTGTCAGGAAACTGAACCAAGGAGGGTTTGAAGATATAAACCATGTTTGTGGGTCTAATAGATTTAGACTCAAAACACCTTTACAAATTTTTTCGTTTATTGATACAGAAATTGTTGCTTACATCTAACCTTCTTTTGTCTACTTAAGTTATTCAAATCACAAAGATGTTCTTGGGATTTAGATCAATAGTTTGTAAAGTCACTACAAGTTTGGATAATGCTGGGCCTGGAGAGGAGTTATTGACAAGGATCATTTACTCTACAGATTTGCAAAACACCACTCTCAAGCAGAGGTGTAAGATGGTAACTTCTGTGTTTCCAAGAGACAAAGTCATGCACTTATTAGGAGCCACCAAAGGAGAAGATACTTGATAACAGATTGCTGCAGCATAGAATGAATTTGTGTTCCACGGCTAGATCAAAAAAGTGCTTGAAGAAAACATACTAAGTTGACTGGTAGATGCAAGCAGAGTAATAGAGAAAATGGATTGGCAAAACAAGGTTAGGGAAAAATGAACAGAGAACTGCACCTTGACCTTGAGATGCAGATTTATATAGAATTTATCCACGGACTGAACAATTTAATCTGCAACAGAGCCTACACCGATATTTCAAAGAGTCCGAAATATCGATGTAGGTCCTGTTGCAGATTGTACCTTTACTGAAGAGGGAACAGCAAGGATTCCAATCCAAAATGCATTTAAATAAAATATCTGAGAATTAATCGTCTTCTGAGTAATTCTTGAACTTGGGTGAGCATCAGATTCAAAGGACATAACATGTTAGTTTATTTGTCCGAAATATCTCTTTTAAGTGGTTATAAAAGTGAATACTAAATTTTATCTGGGAGAATTTTCCTAGTAAAAATATCATTTGAAATGAAGTCAATGATACATGATTTCAAATGATATGATGTATGACTTGATGTCAGTTGTTGGAAAATTGTATGACATGACAGCACTTGAACTATGTTATACTCAACACACAGTAATATCAATCATTCTTATCTGTTAAAATGTTTTATATGTTTTTGATTTTTGAATCTTTAACAACAACTAATGTAAAGTGATATTCATGTTGTGACTGACATCACTTGATATCATCTATAACATTTGACATCATGCCCATACCCAAAAGCTTTTGAAAATATCTTTAAGAAATTTTATTGTTAATTAAAAACCTCTGACATCTATAAAACTGTTTAACAATGCACTTGGTATCATTTGAAATCAATCAGAAACTATTACAGAAATGATATCATTTTGGACAGTCTCAAATGACATAAAATGATATTACTTGTAATTATTTCATCAACTGATATGAAGTAATATCATTCTTATCATTTAAAACTGTCCAAAAGTCACTTGATATCATTTAAAAACAGTAAAATAATATTTTTACTAGGATTTATATTTAAGAAAAATTTGTAAAAAATTAAAACATAATTGAATTATTAAATTTTATTCTGACTACAGAATATTTAATTCTCTTGCATAGATATATTTTAAGTTTTAAAAACTTACTTCAGTAAAACGTCCTCCAACATTTAAATAAAGCACAACTATTGGGTCAGATTTCGAAGTTGCATCTCTGTCAATCAAACAGCGACAACTCACAAATAGTTCGACTTGAGTAACACATGTCGCTGGAGTTGGTCTAGAAATTCCTAGAGATGCAGGAAACTGTGCCATCTACAATATAAATTAATTTTAATTATTATTAATTTAAAGTAATTTCTTTCAAATATTTTTTTTTTTTTTTTTTCTATTACAAAAAAAATATATTTTACAGAATTTAAAATATATTAAGTAAATCCAATGCATACATGTGTGTGCATTTAATTATCTTATGGTGTTAAAACTATTAAAACACAAACAACAAAAAGCTGTAAATTATTCTAAATATGCATTTTGAAAACATGATGACTTTTGTATTTATATTCTAATGTTTTTATTCAATTTTTGTTTTAATAGCCTGATGAAGATAATGTAAATATTATCAAAAGTGGATGAAAATCACAATAGTATAATTGCCAATTTTTATTGCATTTATTTCCACAGTTTTAACATTGTCTAATATTACTCAATGTACAGAGATATAAGAAATTATTGATATGTACTGTACATATTATGAATTGAAACAGTATTCTAATTATTGTATATCAAAAAGTATTTTTTTGCATATGTGAAAAGATAGATAAACTGTAATAGATAAGTGACTTGAAACAGACAAAATTTATCAATTGAAAAACAAAATTGAATTTTTAACTTTATTTTTTAGTTCATTTTAAAAAAATATACTCTCAATGATGATATGATAAAGCAATAAAAAGTATATTGTGATATTTCACAATCTATTTTTTTAAATTTTACTTGTCCAACACATTTTAATTATATTATATTGTTATCAGAAGCTTCTAAGAAATAATATAAGATTTATTTTTGTGTTTTTTTTTCTATTTTCCAGTTCTGATATTCTGATATTGAAATCATAGAAGTATTATGTTTTTATATAATTTTCTTCACAGTAATCTCATAACTATACACAGAGACACAATCTAAAAACCTTTCACAGTGTTGTATAGAGAACCAACGAACATTTTCGGCCTCCACCGAGGCCTTCTTCAGGTTGACAACTAAAAGTAAAAGTTATCCCCTCACGATTGCCAGAACAGTGTAGCCCATAAAATAAATAACCTACGTGTCACATTTCACCCCTCCTCCTGGCACCATTCGAATTCCTCGAACAGGAATCTCCACGCATGCGCGACCAAGTCCCCGTCCTTACTGTTGATGCAGGTGCCTTTGACGCTGGTTTTATATATCTCCCACGCCTCCGTATGCCGTATGTGACTGTGAAAGGTTTTTAAACTGTGTCTCTGTGTTAAGCACTCCAGTGTTACTAGAAGAAGTTGTTATTGCCTCATAACTATTTCAGAACTTTCATATTAATTCAATATTAATATCTATTCTTTCTAAAGAAAGTATTGGTCATCGTCGTTCCGTGGTGTTGGATTAACGTGCTCCGTGTTTTGATCGAAAACTTGGATAATTGGTGAGGTAGACACCGATAAATTATATATCATTGGGACGTGTAAAAAGCCTGGTTTCTGTGAGTACACTTGTCTTATTATTTTTCTCTTCGAATCGAACGTTGCACTGAGTGGCCATCGTCGCACGCGTCTTTGGACTTTGTCGCCGTTACGCGTGATCGTACTGGATTACATTCTTCTACGACTGATATTGTATGCTCTGATATGAAGTTAATATACCATGCAAATATCGTGGTAATCCATTAATTAAGAGCCACATCATTGCCGCTCAAAATCCCGCACCGAACAAAGAGCATTGTTCTCAGCCACGTGGAAGTCCTAGCCATTCGGCGTGAGGTCGCCGTTCAGCGCCTCTCAACTACCTCAGACGTCACACTAGTTGCTTAAGCCGCTGCTGTGGCAAGTTTTAGCCCTGATCATAACTCTTATTGCAAAGCCGGTCCTTGCCGGGTATCGTTTTATTTGTGCTATACAACCTAACCTGCTGAGTAAATTACCTCTCCTGACATGTCAAGGGAAAGTGCAGCAGAAAGTTTAAACAATAGCTTCATCGAAGAAGATCTTATAACATCAATCAATGGACACCTGGAAACCATTCTCAACTGTATTCCAACAAACATGAGCATAGCTGTCAATAAAGAAGAACGGACCCATGCCAGGGTAGCGGCCGTCAGTTTGCATGCGGCCGCTAACCAAATTTTTGGAGTGGTCCTAGCGCTAAGAGAAAGGGTCAAGGAACTTTCAAAGCCAGTATCTTCTCTGGATAAGGGATCCTTCTCGGACGTCCTAAAGAGAAATCTAAAATCAATGAGTAAAACGACTAAATTAATTTCTGAAAATTCAGCAAAGTTAGAGGGGAGAAAGAACCCTAAGAAAGCTAACCACAACATCATCGTATCAGCAGTCAAAGACCCAAATCAGCCTGTCCCTCTACCAGAGGAAACAATGAATATAGTGCAATCTCACATCGACCCAAGACAACTTGGAGTCAAAATAAACCATGTGAGGCCTCTCCCAAGTGGAGATATTGCAATACAGCTGCATGACGAGCAGGACCTAATATCCTTAAAAACAGCAATACAAAACAATGAGCACCTCTCACAGCAAATTAGAGTAACAGAGCGAAATAAAAAGCTCCCGAAAATAATACTACTCAATGTGCCAAACAGCACAGAAAATGAAGAGCTAATTCAGCAAATATATGATCAGAACCATCAAATAAAGGAACAAATCACACAGGAAGACTTCATGGAAAACACCAAACTGAGCCATAGCTTTCAACCAAAAGGAACAACTCATTCAAGGCATGTAATCCTAAGCGTTACTCCTAGTATTAGGAACATACTTATGCAAGAAAAAAGGGTCTTCGTGGGATGGTACTCCCTAACCGTGGATGATTACATCTCAACCATCCGATGCTTTAACTGTTCGGGATACTGGCACACCTCACATAGATGTGAGGATAGGCAACGCTGTAGCCATTGCACTAGACGTCATAAATTTAAGGACTGTCCTAACCTACAGAAGGAACCGAAATGTATAAACTGTATCAATTATAACAAAACCGTACCAGAGAATAAGGCAATGAATACTAATCATAATGCATTTGATAAACACTGCCCAATAACAAAATGGCACAGAGCTAATCAAGTTCACAACACCCATTATGAATAGTCAGCCTCCTCTTATCCCATCCCCCAGTATGGACAATAACATAAAAGCTACCTATCTGAAAAATAAAAACAAGACAAAAAGTTCTCTAAATATACTGCAAATCAATCTCCAACGGAGCATGGCTGCTTCCACTAATGCAATACAAGCAATAATTGAGAAAGAAGCAGACATCCTAGTTTTCCAGGAGCCCTACCTTCGCGATAATACGGTCTCAATGCTTGGAAGTGGTAAAATCCTCACTAGACGAATAGACAATTACCCGATCCGCACAGGTTTCATGATAACCAATAGGCACCTTAACTGCCAGCTAGTCACTCAGTGTAGCAAAATTTATACCACTACGATCAGTGTTGACTATGGAGAGCGTCAAATTTTTATTATCAGTGCCTACTGCCCGCCTTCGGAGGAAATAGAGGCTCCCCTACAAGAAATTAGAGACATCTTTAAAGAACTCCCTGCTAACTCTATACTCATCTGTGGAGATTTTAATTCAAAATCACCGATCTGGCACAGCCCAGTAGAAGATTCAAGGGGCCGTGCAGTCTGTGAACTTATGACCGAACTGGACATTCAGTCCTATAACGTCAGCACGCTTCCAACTTTCTCCAGTAGTAACGGGAAAAGTTGGATCGACCTATGTCTGGGCAACAGGAAATCTACCATATTTAACATCGACTGCAGGACTCAGCATCAGGTTTCTGCAAGCGACCATGCTTACATCCTTACCAAGATAACAGACATCAACTGCCCTGCTAACATCAACATCTGTAACAACACAAATTGGGATCATTATGAGGAAAATATCAAATGTATGTGGGACCCCTCTGACCTCATTAGCATCAACTCTTGTCAGGAAATTGACATCGCTGTTGAACAGCTCCAAAGGGCTCTAAGGGAAGCATTCTATTGGTCCACCCACATCAAAGCTAAAAAGCCCTCGGCTCCCTGGTGGAACAAGGAACTGGAGACAAACAGGAAAAAAGTCCGGGCGGCAAAGAGGCGCTACGTGCGAGAGGTAGACCCCACTACTAAACTCTCTCTTAAGCAGACGTACCTAACTCTTTTCAGGGATTATAAAACTCTCATAAATCGCACTAGAAGTAATTCTTGGAAGAACTTCTGCACTTCTTCTAACTCAAAGGGCCCTTGGAGTATTCCATATTATACTGTAATTAAAAAAAACAAAGCCTCTACCATTCCGGCCACCATTTCTAATCCCAATATTCATACCACCAACCTGAGAGAGACATATAGAGCTATTTTCTCAGCTCTTTTCCCCCCTGATGATCCTATTAACGACTCCGCAGAACATAAAAACACGAGGGAAAAAAGCCAAAAGGAATTAACTACTTGCAATGATTGTCCTTTCACTTCAAACGAAATTGGCAAAGAATTTCAAAGGATAAAGAAGAGAAAGGCCCCAGGCCCAGATCTTATCGATTGGAGGATGGCCCAGCATGCGTTCTCTGCCATCCCCACCACTTTTCTCATACTGTTCAACAAGTGTTTATCTCTGGGATACTTCCCAAAACTTTGGAAAGAAGCCTCTGTTAGACTCATTCAAAAAGAGAAGAACTCATCACCGACTGACGCCTCCGGCTATCGCCCAATCTCTCTCCTAGCAGTGATTGGGAAGGTTCTGGATGCACTGATGGCGGGAAGAATCCTCCATCACCTCGAGAATCAGGCAGCCCTAAATGAAGCACAATATGGCTTTAGAAAAGGTAAGAATACACATCAGGCCATTGGAAAAATCATCCAATATATTCAGACTGCAAAACTCGAAGGTAGGCACACCATGATGGTCACCATTGACTTCAAGGGCGCTTTCGACCACGCATGGTGGCCAGCCATCCTGTCTACTCTGATCAAAACAAACTGTCCGGCCAACATTCTAAAACTTCTTCGCAGCTTCCTTTCGGAAAGGGAGGTAATGGCAATTGAGACTGGTAAAATCCACTATAGATCGTTTATCTCGAGAGGATGCCCTCAGGGCTCAAAATCAGGACCTCTCCTTTGGAATATCCTATATAATGGTCTATTGAACATCACTAAAGGAACAAATCTAAATGGAGACCCATATATTCAAGGCTATGCAGACGACACAGCCATCCTGCTAAGCCATCATAATCATGATACCTTACAGACTTATACTAATAATCTGCTGAAGTTGGTACACAAGTGGAGTGAGGAGAACAAGCTCATTATCAATTATAATAAATGTAACTGTATGGTTTTCCCTAAAGGGAATCCCCTTCAGAAGCGTCCTTCTATTAAAATTAACAATCAAAAAATCCAGTGGACAAACAATATCAAGTATCTAGGTCTGATCCTAGACCCAAAACTGACTTGGAGGGACCACATCCACTACACTTACGACAAGGCTGTTAGAGTTAATCATGCACTTAGGTGCATCGCCCGTAATTACTGGGGCTTAAATCATCAAAACAGCAGGACAATCTACAAGGGGGCCGTAGAGCCAATTCTCACGTATGGCTGTGAGGTCTGGGGCCATGCTGTTGCCAAGACCCACATACGCCGTAAACTCCTCTCAGCACAACGGACCTCAGCCATTGCAATTACCAAATCCTATAGAACAGCTCCTACGGATGCCCTATTGGTTATTGCAGGGCTACTCCCTATTCATCTGACTATCTTATACAGGTATATTAAGAATCTCTTCATAAAGATGATCACAGCAGACATCAATCAAGATCAACTCCATAAACACATCTCCGACTTAAAGCTTCCTGATCTTACCCACTCTCTTGTCAATGAAATTGTTAAGAATGGTATTGACCTTAACACGAAAATGGAAAACAAACACCCAGCCAATAATATCTCTAGCAACTTTTACCTCAAAGAAACCTTTATCCCGAACGGCCTCAACTTCTTTACCGACGGCTCGAAAACGTCAGATGATGTAGGTGCCTCAGTATGCCTCGAAGATTCTTCAAAAAGGAACTTTTGGCAAGCAGTATACAAACTGCATAAAAATTGCTCTATTAACCAGGCAGAATCACTAGCAATCTTCAACTCATTAAAGTATATTCATACTAATATCCAATGGCTACAACACAGGACAATCAATATTATCAGTGATAGCCGGATTGCCCTCCATCAAATTAAAAATGAAAATGTCAAACTCCCCATAATTGAAAACAGCCTCAAGTTAATATATGCACTCGAAGACTCCACCAAAATAAACTTCTACTGGATAAGAGGTCACTCTGGAAACGTCGGGAATGATAGAGCTGACCACTTGGCCAAAAAAGCTAAGGATATTGCAACGAATTGCAACCACTCGTCACTCCCAATGTCCTATCTCTGTAGCAAACTTAATAATATCATCATGGACAGGTGGCAAAATGAGTGGGATAAAAGCAACACCGGTCGCATCACTCATGAATTCATCCCTAATGTTAACAATAGGATGTTTAACAAACACCTAGAAACCTCGCATGCTCTCACTCAGATTATGACGGCACATGGTAACTTTAAGGCCTACCTTTGTCGTTTCTTAAAGAAAGGCAACGGTCTGTGTGACTGCGGTGTAGAAGGTGATGATCCTCATCACCTTATCTTTACTTGCACTAAGTACGTTACTCACCGCTCTCATCTGAGGCAACTGGTGGAAAAAGACGGGCACCACTGGCCCTGTAAACTAAACACCTTCATCGACAATAGGAAAATCTTCTGTGCCTTTACAAACTTTGTTCACAACCTTAATCTTATGAACTATCAACAGACCTTCTAAAAGCAACTCATATTTCCACATCCTCGTTGCAGTGTTACCATGCTCCTATTCAGCCTAGTGTGTTGTATCCTGTTTAACTTTGGCATCATCGAGCTCTTTCTCATCATGTTTAACCATTATATTTTATTTATCCTTTATCATAAGGCTACCATTGTATAATGTACTGTACATTCTTTGCTTATTGTATAACCACTGTATTCCGTCTCCCCCCGTATTATGTACAATCTCCGTATCCTGTACCATTCATCCTCTGTTACATTTTTATCCACTGGTCTTTGTATTTCTGCTGTTTTATGTTCAACATCCGTTCTATGTAACTTCCTTGCCATACCCTGTATCTTGGTGCATCATTTTCCGACACCTATCCCTTACTAACCTCTACCTCCTCTCTCCGGTTCCCTGCTGCTATGGTTACTCCTGTAGCTCGCTCCCCCTAATTGGTTACCGTCGCGTCTTACCCCCTTTTGTTTACTTTCTACTTGCGGTCCCTTCTGTTTCAATTGCATCCTCCTCAGTTCCCGGCAGACGCCCTACAGCCCTCCTTTCCTCCTCCTTTTTTTTTTTTTTTTTTTTTTTTTTTTTCCCCCCCCTTCCTCATCCCCACCCACCCCACTCTCTACTACCTTACCTATCCCCCTTTCTTTCCCAAGGCTATACCATTGAGTCAGGCCTTTCCTTTAACATCCCATCCCATCTATTCTTTCTAAATTTAAATTATTATATTAACATATTTCTAATTCCTTTCTTTAATAACCTTAAAATAAAAGAATATCAAATCAAAATGAAAAATAAATTAAAAATTAATATTAAAATAAGTAATTATCCAAATAATTAATAAAACTAGAATTTTTTGTCAAAATTCAATATCTTTTTTTATTCATTTCCTTAGAAGCATGATAACTTATAAAAAGAACTATCAGAAGCTTGTATGGGACCTGGTGATAAGCAGGAACCTGGTGGGAAAGCAGGCCCCTTTTACCTTTTGTTTTTTGAACAAATGAAATATGTTTTTTTTATTATTAAAAAGCAGTCTTAAGAATTTTATTTTATATTATTAAAAATAAAATTAATTTTATAGGATTTGGAATCACCACGGGTCCCTAAGTTTTCTCCCAGGCCTGGGGAAAAATCCCCAGCTTTTTTCTTAATAGTGCTGCATATAATAAATTAAAAAGGAAATATAGCAAGTTCTCACTTAACATCATCAATATGTTTTTAGAAATTACAATGTTAATTGGAACAATATGTAACAAAATCAATTTTACCATATGATAAATGATGTAGAGTTAAGTTTCCTATTGGATCATGTTTTAAACCTCCAGCATTTAATTCCTACCTACCTAATAGAATCAATTTTACTGTTTATAACGAAAATTCAATAGCAATAATTGTAGATTATTGCAAATATATTGTATCTTTCATCCGCATCATTGTAATGAAACAAAGTGAAGACTTGCTATATTTCAAAAACGGTATTGTGTAATATATATGTTAAAATCAATATGATCTATAAATAAATATTAAGAAAAATTAGAAAATAAATATTTATGTTCTAATATAAATTATAACAACAAAGACCTCTAAGATTTTTAAAATACAGATCATTAATCAAATCCAGACTATCATTTACAATTATTAAATTGTGTAGAATACAAACTTATGTGATAAACTTGAACTATAAATCTAGAGATTTCACAGAAAATGTATTTAATAATTCCCACAATTTAAATGACGACATTAACAATTGTTATAACATAAACCAAAAATATTTTAACATCAATTACAACCTAAGAAAATTCAAGTTTATAAACATTGTAATTATTAACAATCTAAATACAAAAAATAATACAGTAGGCCTATCTTTAATTAAGAATATCATTTGAAATCATTTGCTAATGAGAAGTACTATCAAACAATACGAATTAACATTGATTATCAAGACACTATAAATAACAACAAATATAAGTCATCTGTAATAATCTACACAGTAATTTGTTTAAAAGAACTGTTAAATGACAGAAATATGAGTTTTGTCTTAATAGTATCTTTCATTAAATACTCTAATGAGGATAAGAGTACTGAACTTGATGAAAGTGACATCAAACATGGATTCAAATACGTCTGAAGTGTTGCACATCCATTATGGAGAGAGATCTTCATCCTAATTGATGAATATGATGCACCTAGTCATTGATGCTGTTATCAATGATAAAGTAACTACTATGGATATAAACTGTATGTTTGGTCTACTGAAACATATGATGGGAGAAACATTGAAAACAACCCACATATGGAACAAGCATTGATCAATGCTTGTGTGAGATTGGCAGGTACACATTCGGCAGATACACAAGGTGTCCTTCACCATTGTGAATTCCTAAATAAAACCAGTGAATTTTTCCAGTTTTATGGGTTCACAACTGAAGATGTCAATATGCTGCTGGAGAAACCTGAATTTAAGGAGTTGATGCAAAGGCAAACAGAAGATTGCTTGTTGGTACGGTAGATACAAGACAGCAAGTGGGGTTGACGTGTTCAATGCCTGGTCCATTTTAAACATCTTGCATCAGGAACTTCTGCAGAAGAAAATCATAAAAACAGAGAAACATAAACGGAAGCGAGTGTCATATTCTAACTGGGACCAACTCCAACAACATGTGTTACTCAACTTAAATTCAACTTACTGGGTTGATACAGGATACGTAAAGAATATGACAACCCTGTTTGCAAACATGGAGATTTGAGAACACATCCAAAGACTTATCAACGGTGAAGAGGTTGGAATAACAACCCCCAAATCAGTGACAGTTGAAGATGTAATGGCATTGAAGGATGTGATGGAGTTATAAAACATAACTGGTAAGGCTGATTTGTTTCTATGATTTTTAGCTGATAGTGGCTACTTAAATAGTTCAGCGAAATACAAATATTCAGATTCGAAAACAAGTTATAAGTGTAGCATTTTGAGTGTACCTAATTTAAAAGTAAAAACAGAACTTATTAAACATTGCTACAATGCAGACTTGTGGCAAGAAAAATATTGTCTTGACAAGAATCATATTGGTGGCTATCAAAAAGTGTTGCAGAATCTGGTGGCCGATGCAACAGAAGTGAACTTCATTCAACTTGCATCATCAGTGACAATGCTTTTTTCTGGTGATACAAAAGTGCCTGATAATAAAGATGCATTTCACTCTATCCTCTTCACTTTAGCGTACAACATTCAAAAGTTTGACATACATACTGAAGTACATGTGAAGAAAAAGACAAAAAAGGGACAAGGAAGAATTGACGTTCTGATAATTTGTGGGACGACAGGAATAATAATTGAGCTGAAGTTCAATCCTAAAGATCAACAAAGTGATCTTGCTCAAATGTTTGATACTGGCTATGCTGACATATTTAAAGCAACTGAACATGCAAATATTACCAAGAAGGTGTACTGTACATAGGGCTGTCTTTCTATGATAAGAAGGGAGATAAGAAGACTGATACAGTAGACAGAACTAATGTTGAAGATGCATACATTGTTATTAGAGCTGAAAGAGACTGAAGTCCATATTGATATACATTAATATATAACATGAAAGCTAACGTAAATTTCTCATTTGGTGACCTTAATTCCTAATGATATTCCGAATGACTATTATTATTTTAAATATAACTATAATAATAAGTGATTTAAACAATATCTTCAATTTAATCTACACATAAATGAAATTATCTTACTTTTTCTAATTGAGATTCCTTTGTAAATAAAAGACACGTGATTCACCTCGATACAATTTGGCAACAGTGACGTAAATTTTACTCAATAATACGAATTGCGCAATTGGACCTATTACTAGTGTTTAAATGGGTGTGGAAAATTGTAACCAATGAAACGAAGCGTATTATTAAAAATTAATAATTAATCCGAATATCAACGACCTTTTACTTCTCATGTATAATTTCTTATTAAAATATCGTCACTGATAAGTCATTTTTATGATTTATATTTTAATCGGCAAATATATTTTACTTGAATTTTAAATTTTGTTTTATTATTTGGTTTGCTATTTCATGACGTCATGTCAGTCACGTGGTAATAATGGAAATTTCGTATCGATTACTTCGAATAACTCCGACAAATGTAGAATATACAACATAACTGACGTAGAAACGAATGTTTTTAAGGAATATTTATTTATAAGAAGTATAAGATATATAAAATGTAGCCGTTGTTTAATTTTTTTTTATTAAATTGTTAAAGATATAAACAAAATCTCTTGTTAGTAGTGTTTATTTAACTATTTTATCAGTATTTAGGTGTCTTTTGAAGCTATCTAGTCAGAATCCGGCATGGTCTAGTGGTTAGGATACCTGGCTCTCACCCAGGAGGCCCGGGTTCGATTCCCGGTGTCGGAAACAATTTTTTTTTTCTTTCTTTTTTAAAAATTATATTCGAAAGTTGAAATTCTTGTTGAAACGTTTCATTTAACTGCTATCGACAATTTTATACGTTGTAATATTACCTAGTTGCCACGAAAGAGTTTATGACGTCACTAAGGCACATTTGTTTACAATATCCACACGTGTGTGGATATTGTAAACAAATAAGCGTGTTTAACTAAGATGAGACCCGTAAAGTACACAGTATCGGTTAATATTTTGTATTATTTTAAATTATGTCGTTCAATA
Organism: Centruroides vittatus; assembly: GCF_030686945.1. Taxonomy (NCBI): domain Eukaryota; kingdom Metazoa; phylum Arthropoda; class Arachnida; order Scorpiones; family Buthidae; genus Centruroides; species Centruroides vittatus. The sequence continues at coordinate 255,820 of NW_027122328.1, read as the reverse complement.
TTTCTTATTTTTTATGACAAATTTACAAAATGGTTAATAGAGTATGTTATATCTTTGATATTTGTCATGTATATATTTTTTTAATTCATAAAATAAAGCTTTATTTAATTAAAATATATCAGACATATAATCCATAAGAAGTAAAAAAACTGAAATAGTTTTGTAGTTTGTCTTATATTTAAATTTACAGATTATTAATGTATGTTATTATATAATAATAATTAATGTGTATTATACAGTATAATAATATATTATATAATATTATAATAGAATGATATATCAAGAGGTATGTTTTTATTTTGCAAACAAACATAAGACCTATCAGGCTAACATTTCTAACACTACGTTAAGTAAATAATAACTATAACTGAGTATAAATATGTTTCATATAAGTAAATCTAATAAAATTAGTAACTTTTATAGTACACAGGTTATCATTTTTTTAAATCTTTTCATACTTAAAAAAGGAAAACGTGGATAAGTCTCTTATTATTAAAGTTAGTTAATTTACAAAGATTATACAATAACCAAAATAGTTTTGTTTTGTTAATCATTTATAAAGCAGCTAAAATAGAATTATGTTTCATTAAGAATTTTATTTTTGTTGAATTAAAAGTTGAACTAAAAACTCTAGTATAATAAAAATTGTAACAAAAAATGCTTTATTGGCAATCGGTAGATATAAATTGACAATAAGAAAGTATTTTTTATTACTAAAAGTTAAATAATTATTTATAACAGTGGCATGGTAAATGCATAGCCAATGTGACTCCATTCATAGGTGCCAGATGATTAAAGATAAAATAAAAAAATCTTGACACACACGCAAATACATAAAGGAGTATTTTACTTTTTTGCTATTTACCACTAATTTCTAATATACAATTATAATTTATTAAAAAGAAAATTAACAATCTCTATAAATATACATGCAAAATTTTAGATAAAAGTAAAATATACCTGAAAATGGCATCATCTTATCAAGTAACAAATCAAGAATGTTATTATCTTAATTACAGTATTAGTGTTGTTATTCTGTGGATGGAAGATAAAATTATACAAAAGATTAGTTATAAATAATAAATATTTCATAATATTAAAAAAATAATTTTAATAAAATCTTTAAAACGGAGAAGAAAGAGACGTAGCTTCGTTTCCACAATGAAAATGTAATTTTACTGTTTAAAACCCGTGTCAATTGATGAAACTTTTTAAACGAATGACAGTAACAACTATAGGTTACGTCTAGGTGACAAGCAGCCAAATAAGCAAGCCAATGACAAAGTTCGTTTCACATAAAACAAACTGTGTCATTGGCTTGCTTACTTAGCTGCTTGTCATCTAGATACATCCACAGTGTAGAATTAATTTTTAGAACTGAGATACGATTGTTATAAATCTAGAAAAACTACCAAACTTTTTTTCTGTAGCTTATTAATATATGGTGAAAATTACATATTAACATTTATATTCAGTACATTTCTATTAAAATAAATTATAACAAACTTTACGTTTCGAGCCTGTTCCAATGGAAACTCCCTTTAAAAATTATTTTGTATCTTAAAGTTAGCCCAAGCCATTCTTTTGTCAACGTTATTATACGTGAAGGGGTAAAGTCAATTGTCTCCAACGTCTCAATAGATAAAGGGCCTATATAAGAATAAATATTCTATTGCTTTTTCGGCTACGATCACAATATTTATATTTATTAAAATCCACTAATTGGATGCAGACTTCCATCAGTTTGATGTATTTAATAATAACTTATCTCTATATTGTATATTTTTCTATAAACTATTGTGGGTTCTATTTTTTTAAAATATATAAATATTTGTTATAATGAAATTAATTAGTTAGGTCTTAAGTACCGTACGTCTGTCCATAGAAACTATGGGGCAATACACAACAATTCAAAAGTGAAGCCAGTTTTACAGGGATTTGCTCATAGCAACTTTTTATGTTGTTCATAATAAAATTGGTTCGTTCATTCCTCCTAATTCTGTTATATTATATTTAAATGTGTAATTAAAATAAATTAAAAGCGAAATAAAATCGTTTATAATGCACATCCTCAAATAATTCTAAACATTTCTTAATTCTATTAAAAAAAATTCAGCAAAAAGTTGTGTAACTTTCGTGGCAACAATATTTAAAACTGTGTGTGGCACTGTTATGATATTTTATTTAAAAAACTTTTTATATTATTAATTATAAAACTAGCAGGTAAGCCTGACGTTGCCCGTAAAAAAAATAAGTACAAACACTAAGATTATTAGATTCTTTCGTACTTCTAACCCTTATATTATATTATGGTATTTGATGTATATAACTACAAAGGTTATCTTACGTAAAGGTTTAACACGCCGAATGACCAATCTAACACATTTTTAAAATTCTTTATTCCTCTATTGTACACAATTTAAAAAATTTTTAAAATGTGATAGAGTGGGCGCTCGGTGTGATAAACCTTTACGTAAGATAAGTAAAATAACCCTTCGTAGTTATATAAATCAAATATTATATAATATAACAAACATTAAACGAAAACCCTATAAAGAGTTTGGTTACTTCAGCCTACCATTTTCACGTTTATCGCGATACTCGAATAGAACGAAATGGCACAATTTCATTGGTCAAATAGACACCAATTAAAAATAACATATCTTAAATTTTTCTAATGTTAGCGCTAACAAACTGTTTCATTCACAGCCGAATATGAAATGGCGATCTGCCAATCAAATCTCGCAAAAAATGGACCAAATATTTAAATTCTGCACCCTGGAAAAACACTTAAATTATAATTTGTGCAGGCTGGTAAAGTCGGAAAGACTTCGTATAAATTGCTTAAATTTTAAAAAAATCTTGTAAAATTGCGAAAATAATTGGTCTTATGTGAGCCCGTAAAAAACTGTGAAGCCAGGTCGAGAAAAGTAAAGCTCAGCGAAAACATCCAAGTAAAGAAAACTTTTGAAACTTGTGGCATAAGAATAGAGGAAGCAGATTTGATAGTAAAACTCAACGTGTGAATAAAGTGCACATTACACAGACTACAACTACAGGAAATTTTGAATGAAACAATGTCGCCACGATCGTAAATATAAAAAAATAAACATCGGCACAGCAAAAGACTTCGAGCTGTACTTTGTGACTTAATTTTACTAAAATGCGTTTCGTGTACATCTGAGATAAAACGGTCATAATTTGAAAAATATTGATCTACGCGTGCTTGAGGACAGTTTCTGTACCTGTAAGGCTTACAGGTATGTCTTCTGGGAATATCATCGGTTTTATGAAAAGTTACAACATTGTATTTTAAGTTTATGTAAAGGAATACGGCTATTAACTTCTAGTAAGAACACAGAACGCGGTGATTTTGCTAGGACGTTGTCAAAATGGAAGAAAAAATGCAATCTTATATATTAGTTTCCTTATCTTAATTAGCAGTTGGCATACAGAGATGATTTGAGATTAGTTTGTCTCTAACGGCAGATGGAATACGCGGTGTTTTATATGTTTTAAACGTAGACACTCTGTAAGAGTTTAACCTATCATTCAAAGCGAGTGTCAAAGGTTAAATTATTCCAACATCACCTTTAAATGGTATCTGAGGAAAATTTTCTAATTTATACGAATTAAATATTTTCGATAAATGACAGCGCATTTGTCCGCGGTCATATCGAATCGTATTGTGTTTGATACCAAATGTTAACGAGACGGCAAATGCAATTACATATATACCGCATGTCGTCGTTGTTGTACTCTCGGAAAGCTCAAAGATCTGTCAATATTAATATCGGGATACAACGTCTGTTAAAATATTGTGTTCCGTAGATATTTCGTCATAATTCACAATACACGAATGTCTTTTGTGTGGTAATATGCATGAACAAATCCAATAATCATTGCTACACAAAATTTGTATATGATGAATATCGGGGCTTACAGGAAAAATAAGTGGTAACGTCGAATAGTAAGTGAACTTTTAGGGCGAAACAAGTCATGCGCGGATCCTCTAGTTTTCCGTTACCACCTGTGGTGTAATTGCCCTTTAAATATAAACACGTTGTGATTCTTCGTATGAAGAAATCAGTTATAGAACAATAGCTTTAGTCATTTTTCTATATATATATATATATTATTTAAAATACATTAATTAATATCTTACAGCATTAAGTGGATGCAAAATTTAAAGAAATAATTTCCCAATTCGTCTGTAAATACACACGCAATTTTTAACGTTATATATTAAAGTTTCTTAAAAACCTTTTAGACGCTTATTTGAGAAGATCTTAAAATAGCCGAAGAAATGTTTAATGTAGGATGAATATCATTTTGTCATTATTCTCGACTAGAGATAGAATGAAATTTTTGTGAGAAAAATCCAAAAACACATACAAAGTGTGGCGGCCGAATAATTGTAACCTGGCGCTGCATACGAAATCCAGGCGGCGCTTTCAGGAGAATATAAAAACTCGTGCTGGCCGCCCGCAGCAGGCTTTTCCCGCTCTTTTCTGGCTTGTTCACTTCTCCGCGGATGACTTGTACTGTTCTATCCTAAATCTTGTAGCCAAATCTCTTTACTCGACAAGTGTAGCGAGTATTGTAGATTACCGAAAATAAATCCATTTGGAAAAATACCTAGCTTCGGACGAGTATAAATACCACGATTGATTTGATACCACGAAAAATGGTGGTTAGAAAAATTGAAGAAAAAGTTGTGCATAGCTTCAGAAATGATATTGTTTACTACAAAAGATATGTTGACGATATCTTTATACTATGGAAAAGTAATCGAGGAATCAGTAATTATATAGAAAGAATTAATGATAACGAAGACGGCCTACATCTGAAGCTAGAGCAGAAAAGTTCCGTAGTGATACATTTCTTAGACATCAAATATCACCTTAAGAAAGGGCATCTATCCACTACAGTGTATACCAAACCAACGCATAGCCCACTCTACATTCCTCCATAGTTTAATGATTCATTTCGTTATAAATTGGCAGCGTTTCGTGCCTTAGTCAGAAGGGCTTTTCTTTATTGCGACAATGTTATGAACAGAGTTAAATCCACAGGATTATGCAAATAGCGGAAACCTTATGTTACAGGAGAAACATAATTGATGGTATCGTTAGAAAATTTGAGATAAGAGATAGAAAGGCCTCTAAACAAGGACCTAGTAAATACACAAAGTTTACATTTAACAAAAATGTAAGAGGCGTCATGCAGGAGATTGCGGACATTAAAAAATCAACGTTGATCTTAAAACGAGCTCCGAATCTTTACAAAATTCTAAGAAATGATAAAGGGGATATTAAGAAAGAAGATAAAGCATGAGTTTATAGGATCCCGTATGAGAACCAACAGTTAGGATTTAAAAAGGAGTACATAGGAGTTACAACGAGAAACCTGGGAGTAAGGGTCAGAAAACATAAAAATGATGTTAGGAAAAGTTCAAACGCAACTGTACTGGCCCAGATGGCTCAAGCCCAAGGATCCGTCGTTGGATGGAAAGAGGCGGAAATCGTCAGACAAGTGCAATCTCCAACTTTAGCGAAGACTGCCGAAAAAATGGAAATATACAAGAGTAAACTTGACGGTAGATGCATTAACGCCAGAGATGCAGAGGGCTTACCCTCAGCATGGAAGTTTGCCATCAAAAGACTTATAAATAGCTCATGATTTGTGCCATGTTCAACAATCACGTTATGAGAACCTTAGTAGTTTTTATTATCTGTTAACTGATGGTAACTTGTACTAATAATTTTGAAATATTTGTATTTATTTTATTTTTACATTTATGTATTTTTTACGCTTTAATTCTTATTTTAATTAGTTACCCCGTTGTCGGTATTTCTTGTATTTTTGAATTTGAATTTTGGTGTTCTATTCTATGGAAATTATTCCATATTCGTCGGTTTCAACCTGAAGATGATCTCTGGAGTAGATCGAAAACGTTCGTTTTCTTAATAAACTCCTTCGGCAACGAATTAAGGTGTTAGTTACTTGATTAATTAATTTGCTGAGTACGTTTTTGTTCTATGATATTTTATTTTAAAACTTTTTATATTTTTAACTACTATAAAACGGCAAAAAGCTTAATTTTCAGGGTATGGATTGGTTTTATAAAAAACTTATAAATGCTAATAACGAGTAAAATCGTCATTAAGTCCGACTCTATTGGAGATACACACGACCCTCTTTATCTCTCCATTCCTTCGATCTTTAATTAATCGCCAAAATTTAACTGCATCGATCCCCTTAATAAACAAACTGATTTATCGATAGAGAAATATTTATTGTCACTTTAAATTAAATGCATTTTGATTGGAAGTTAATCATTTGATGCAGCATTATATATTTACATTACACATTGATGTCATCCCCATCCTTGAACTTATCCATTAATAAGTTAAATGCAAAAATATTATAAACATGTAAAATTGAACAGAGATTTTTTTACTTTTAATATTAATCTCTTTATTAAAATATTTCTCGATAGTTATATTTTTGACTTTGAATAAGAAAGTGCCTCATTGAATAAGAATCATTCGCCTCATTAACGTGTATTTCTCGGCTATTGTTCATATCGAAAGTATGAACACCCACGTTCTCCATTCAGAATTTAAAAACTCTCCTCCCGCTATTATCTATTTACTGTCAAACACACTCGTAATATCAGTTAAGAACCTAATACCGTAAATGTTAATTAAATTACTTGTTAGATTTAATGAGAATCTATATATTTTATTATTTGCTTACGAAACTTTATTTTAATGCTAAAATATGTTTTACAGATATTTATATTAAAAATTTTATTTAATATATATTTAAAATGAAGAAAAATTTTAATCGGCTGTATTCAGATCTGACGTTTTTTAATACAAAACGGTTAATCCAAATTTCGCAAAAGTCCCGATCTGAAATAGAAAAATTTGTAAGCAATACAGTATTTAGCACACTAAAAACTAAAGTATAAATCTTAGAAAAAGATAGATATATTATTATTATTTTTTTCCTTGTGTGAGCCAAAAATTTCATTTCCTCTACGATATGTGTCGTAAGTAAACTCACTTAAAGGCACATATCCTAAATAAGTGCAAAGATCTTAAAACTAACCAACAGTCGTGCCATGTTAATGTGGCTATTCAATAGAACGTTTAGTGCATATTCTAATAAGTTGTTCTGGACCAGCGCCGGATAACGGGGCGGGCAAGCCGGGCGACTGCCCGGGGCGCCAAATTTTGAGGGGCGCCAATATAAAAATAAAATATTTTTTTACATTCATTATTTTTTAGATTTTATAAATTAAAATTGATCATTTTTCATGAGACATCGATTTTTTTAGCAAGCAATAAATTGTTTTTTCTTTAATAATACCAAATAAAGGTCACAACGCTAATTATTTTATTATTGTCAACAGATATAAATAATATTACAATTATTCAGAGAAAACTATTTGTATAGTCAGAATTCATAATAACTCAAAAAAAAGATTATTAGACAAAAACAAAAATTTACTAATTAAAATAATGAAACCAAAGAATTTTTATGGCTTTTATCACATAACATTGATGCAGATAAATGCTTTTTAATCTCTAAAAAGTTTATTTTTATTTATTTTGTAAAGATAATTTGTAATCAGTATCACGTATCACAACAATCTACTCAAAAAATGGACGAGATCAAATTTATAAATTACAAATATCAACATAATTATGAATAGTCAAAGTGATACTGGCGCCTGTCATACGCCTTAATGGTTAAATAAATTTGTCTTTCTGTAAACTTTGCATTAACAATACTTGCCGTGCTTTAAATAAATAAATTTTTTACACAGTTCTTTATTGTGTAATTTTGATTTTTTGCCCTTTTTTACTATTTTTTTTAAATTTGCAGTAAATTTGTATATTCTTGTATGAAAGGGAGCCAAATTTTGTTTTGCCCGGGGCGCTCAAAACCCTAGAACCGGCCCTGTTCTGGACGATCCGTTTATCTAAAATGTAATAGAATTCGACTTCGATCGAAAACCCCACTCTCGCAGTCTGGCTTGATGGAAGAAGGCAACGCAACACATGCGATTTGCCAAAGGGAGAGAAGTGTCTCCCAGGAGGATTTTCTATGGTATACTGGCACGTGAAGAAAACCAGAAAAACTTCACGTGGCTAGTCCGTTGGTGACACCCGAATCGGCGACATATTATCCGTGTTGACTGGTTTTATCCACTTGGCCACTGGTGGGCTTCCCTCTTGCAGAGCAATAGAGCTTTTGGACCACTAAATGTCCTGTACTTACAGGAAACTAGATAACTGATTTCATGATTGATATTTTTAGGAACGAGTTAGATAATAAATATCTATAGAGACTCTACGTATTACGTTATCAAAATTTGCTTTTTTTAGTTTCTTCCTCCTCTCCTAATTATATCATCAGATCAGAAGTTTAAACCCTTCGCAAATACGCAGGAATTATTTTCCAACAATGATTTTATAATTATTGAAAAAATGCAGTGAACAATCTGTTGGAAAAATGGCCACTCATCTCAACCAAGCTAGAAAGCGTCCTCGCGGGATGCCCAGGAAACGCTGGATGGACAGGATAAGGGAAGATATGCGGTAGTGAGTGTCACCCCGGGGAACGCCTTAGATCGAAAGACGTGGACCCTGCACCATAGCGGGACTAACGCTAAGAGAGAGAGAGAATGATTTTATAATGAGATAAAAATAATCGGCGGGTGCAATCCGAAGTCATCAAAGACTCAATCTCTTTTCGCCTATCGTCACATACAAACGAATACCCTTCCCATAAACTAGTGACGTAATACTTGAATAGACACACATACGATATTCGTAATTAATTAAAATATTCTACCATTTTGTTTATTCCATTGGTCCAATTGTTATCTTGTCCAAGCATTTCACCACGTTCTCGGTACTGACGGCCTTCAATAAAAATTGTAATTAATTCACTTTCATATAAAATCAACACATCAGCGCATCATCTGTACTTACATGTTTTGTAAACATCTCTTCATTGTAACATTTGTTTAAATTTTTTAAAACGTCAGAATATTTCTAAAATTAAAGAATTATTTTATTAATTAAATTGGTAAATTTTGATTATATTGAAAGGAAAATTCATTTATTCTTTACTTCTTCTCCGTTAGAAATCGAACAAACTCCTTCTAAAAAGTCCAGTGACGAAGTAAAACCCATACAGTCCAAAAACTCATCTGCCTACAAATAATTTAAACTTATTGATGTATATTTAATTATAATTAAAATTACATTTAACTTACAGCATCGATGGCTTCTTCACTCATGAAACCTTCCATGCAGTTTAAATATTCGATTTTCATTTCCGTATCCAATTCTGTTAATAATTAATTAATTAAAGTCAAACCTCGATATAGCGTCACCCTCGTAGATCGCTAGTGAGTACTCGTGAACGTATCTCATAACATTAAATAACAGTATCCTTTGTTACCAGAGTTCTAGTGCCAATTTTGGGGGCTAACAAAATGGTAGCTCTATATCGAGGTTTTACTGTATATTTTGTTTATATTTTTATTATAAATAATTAAAAATAATATATTTCTGTGCTTTTAGACTAACAATCTTTATAAAATTATCTATATAATAATTATGTGTATGAATTTAAATTCAGGTTGTTGTTGATAGATTGAGTGAGATTATCTTCGTAATTAGTTCATCAGTGTTTAATGTTGATGCTGAGAAAAATTACGCCTGCAATCGAATGTTTATTATTATATAATATTTATATAATTTAAATTCTTTGTAATAAACAAATCACAATACTTCCTTCCTCTTTCTATATAATGTTGATTAGTTAAGTGATGAAAGTAAGCATAGATCTATTCTAAATAACAATGTATACAGCATTTACTACAGTGGAAGTTCGTTAATTCGTCATCTACTGGACCGAAATGCTGCCGGATTAACGATAATTTTTTTGTACTTTCTTAAAATTCCGTTTTTTGTATAAAGCTTCCACTTTGTTTTACACACGCAAACACACACGTACAATACGAGATAATGTATCGTGTATAATGCGTTATACAACAACATACCTGTCTAAATTGGCGAATTATTAGCGTGAATTTATAGGAATATATGATATAATTTTTTCCCAATAAAATTCAAAATAATTTTGATTTCACAAGATACGAATAGGCTAGTCACGTGAATTTTAAATTTTTTACTCTCCAAGTTACAAAATTGAGAAAAAGTTGTTCTTACCGCAAATTCTTTCGTTTAATTTCGCTCTTTTTTCCAAGGAATTAACCGAAAAGCAAGTAATATAAATAAAAATGAAGATGGAAATTACTGTCTTCATGTTCACTCAGTAGTCAAAGAAACTAACTTTTCTTAATGATGAAAAGTAAATGTAATCACATATAAAATTCCACTAAATTTCTTTAATGAATTAAGGAAATTGATAAGCGAATAACGTGTTTCCTCTCATTAATTTGCTTTGCAGGAAATTTAAAAACTGCTGTTTTTATAGAAAATTTACAATACACGTCATAAAAATATTTTTAAATTTTAAGTTAATTCTGTTAATCCGATAAAAATTTATATTCTCGTTTTACGACCTAACCGGTCGTTAAACGAGCCGCAATTTTCCCTAAGCCGAGTGTCATAAATTAAAAATGCGTTCTTGTTTTAAAGCAGGTTTTCCTCTAAAAGGGCATCTACAATTTTACTAAATCAATTAATAAATTTCAATTTACAATGTAGTTATGTCTAATTTCAAGTTTTAAAATATTAACTTCCTGAAAGATAAATACCTTCCTGTAAATACCGTTAATTAATTTAATACTTTCCTTCAGAAATTACGGCGAATGAAGTGATTGTAAAAGAGATAAATTCAATTTTTTTATAAACACAAAAATATATTAGAGCCATACTTTTATATTCGGCATAATGTACTTTGAAGTCATTCTTGAATTAATTATGATACGTACACGAAAAATGCTAAATATAAAGTATACATATTGATATTTTAATTAATTAATTATAACCGCAATTATCTGTCGAAATGCATCAAATTATTACGAACAATCAAATGAAAACCAATCGCCAGGCATAGGAGGCGGAGCACTCAAAAGTTGACAACAATGCTGTATACGAATAATAATACCATCTGTTTGAAAGGAGGGCGATATAATACGTAAACGACAGTGTTGCCAACTTTTGCAGCTCTTCAATTTGCGTGGTAACCCATTTTCATTTGACTGCCTGCAATATGCAGGGATTCGTTTTTATCTGACGATGGAGGGCGGGTCCTTGAAGACGTGAGTTTGCACCCGTCGACGCAAAATAATTGAAAACAACTACTGTGTTTTTGCGAACAGTTTAGACTTCTGGCCTGGTGGCGTAATTACGGGAAGGGGGTACTTTGATTTATGACCAGTGGAAATGACGGTGGAGGTGAAAAGAAAGGGAAATTTTCGGTTAGAAAGTATCTGTAGTAGAATTTAATGGTCTGATGTATTAGTCATATTGAACATTATAACTTTTGACGTGAAAACACCTGACTTCCGGTCTAAAACGGAAGTTCGTATATATAGTAGTTAGTCCGGGTGTCTGGTCCCTAAGAGTTCCAAATCTAATCTCGATTTTCATCTATCTAATTCCGTTCTCGACATTCACGAAGAACGGACAGACGAAATGCAATGGGAATGTGCAGGTTTGTAATGTCCAAATTGCAGTCCAATGAACGTTTATCAAGCGCAAAGAAAATCTGTATACGTTTTAACTAACGACGAAAAGATGAGACGAACATTAAAATGAGGTATAGGATGCGAATAACGATCATATTGCTAACTCGTTGTCAATATAAAAAATTACGGAAAACTTAGGCCTCGGGACGAATCGTTGCAAATGAGGATGCAATTCCCAAAAAATGTTTATTTTTAACGTTACATTTTATTCATGAAACTATTTTCGATAAATAAAGTCCATTAATTGCATCCGGATTCGATCATTTAAGTGATTAAGATAAAAACTTCCTTTGCTCGTTATCGATATTAATACACTCGTGTATATATATATAATTGCTTTAGTCTTTTTTCCGTAAAGAAAGGAGTTTTCATCGCTTCGAATTCGTCTTCACTTATTAAAATAGTTTTTCTGTGTTATTACGTGAAAAATCATGAGGAAAATCGCAATATCCATTCTTCTTATGACGTATGTTAGTTGCACTTTGGCTAATTCCTTTGTGAAAAGATCATTTCGTGACGTTTGCGGTAAGTATAATTTATACTTTTCTACTTTTTTCTCTTAACTCTTTGTTAGTATTAATTACCAGGGCTTGTTTGTTTAGTCATACTCATCGCGTGCTCGTGCACATCTACGATGGGTGGCGACCGGGTGGTGAAGGAGAGGGCTTGACCACTCCTGAAAATTTCCTGGAGATTTTCGATCGCCCGGATTTCCACAGCGGTAGGAATTAAATCAGAATTTCGAAAATGGGGTCGACAAGCAAAAACGACTAGGAACACGTAATTTATTAAAACCCCTTACGCAAAAATCATTCATACGACTTATAAAAATGGTTCGACCTATCTTTTTGCTTAAATATTTAGGTCATGCCACACATCGATGATCAGGATTTTAAATTATTAAAGATAATAGAATAAAACTTCAAAATATAGCATTAAGAAGCAAATTAAATAGACGAAATAAAATTAAAATATATAAATATAAAAATAGTACGGAACGAGCAAATAAGTTCTCGAATGATAATCAATTAAAAATTAATTAAAGCTGATAAAACTAAATAATAGCGATAAAGATTGAAAATATAATTCGAAAATACACACATATCGCAAATAAATTGAACTAACTCATTTTCCACATCTGTACAGCCACACGAGCCCACAGTTCACATTTGAGGCACATAATCCACTTTTCCTGGGTAGTTCTATATTGTTTATTGCAATATATGCAATAAGTATTTTAATCGTTATTTTCCGGTTCTTTAGGACTTTTCTGCCTCTTTTCTTTACTGAACTTCCAATCCGATTTCTCCAAATCCCTTCTGCAAGTTCCAGATTTTTTAACTTTAGCAATGGCTTCTAGTGTGGCTTTGAATGGGGATCCAGTTATTTCTTCCGCTTGTCGTTTGCGGCCAAAATAAACCGTAGCAAAACACAATCAGAAACAAGATCGGCAACACTGCCGAAGATGCCCCAATGTCATGATTTAGAAACTTTAAGTGGAACCCTGAGAATAGGGCACCAAGCCATGATCTGGTCACGGGAATAAGTTAATGTTTTATCCTTCTAACAGGAAAAATAACTTATAACAAAACATGCCAATTCTATATAAATGGAAGCAAAATATTATAAGAAATTGAATGAAACAGACAACTTATTTGATATTTCAACTACGCTTGTCGGAGAACAACACAGACACCACACTCAACAAGCCGTCATTAAAACTCAACTGTCTAGCCTCTAAAGAGAGTCTCCTTTTATTTTGTTTCGAAGAGAATTTAATTGACGAACTTGCCCGTCCTCCCCTAATAACATTGCAATTTAAAAGCCTTATCATTAGTGTATGATGAGTCCTAAATATTTAAGCGAGGTGAGCTAAAAGAATTGTTATAAAAGAACAAAAAGCTTAAAGGGAGGGAAAATACGAGCGATCCAATGTCCGAAATAAGGCCGAAGCTCTTTCCAATTGTTTTCTTTTTTTTTTTTTTTTTAATGTTTACTGTCGATCGTCTTTTTCCACTTTTTTCGAAAAATTGGCTCTATATACCTTAACCTGTATAAATTAGTGTTTTATATTATACACAACGTTTATTACGGAAGATTTCGAAGGTAAGAATTAACTGCTTATGCAGTAACGAGTCACTTTAATTTAGCACCTCTAACGACGTTGCAAGCCGTTCTAGGGTGCAGTTCTAGGTTTATTATGGCGTAAACGATAAGAAATAATATTTATAGAATTTTGATTAATTTATAATTTATTGAATAACTTAATCTTTTAAATGTGAATACTGCAGCATTATCTAGAGATCAGTTGTCCGTGTTCGCCGATTGCCTGGACGATTCCATGAGTGACGAAAGCAGAGATGTGGTGAGTTGTCTCTCATTAAATCATGTAAAACTATTTCATGTAAATCTTGTATCATGTATCACATAATCACGTAAATTTAATTATAATAATTATCGTAATTTCGTTCGTCCGATGGCTATTTTATGTTTAATAATTTGAAGACAGTTCGCTCAAACAGAGATCACCATTTTTAATTCCGTGTTTAAGACAATACAGTTTCGGCGACCGACCTTTCCTTAGAGGCTACTAGCCGCCGTAATCGCTAAAAAAGTCTTTTTTAAAACACAAATTTTCCAATTAAAAATATAAATTTTTAAAAAATAGGAATTGGTGACATACGAACATCTTGTTTAATCCATCTAACCTCCTTGGGAAGTTTTCAGCTTTATATCCACTAAGTAGTAAGCGCTGGAAAATGTAGATGCTGGAAAACCTCCCTCTGGTGACGATATTTTACATTTTCTTTCGTAATTTCGTTCGTCCGATGGCTATTTTATGTTTAATAATTTGAAGACAGTTCGCTCAAACAGAGATCACCATTTTTAATTCCGTGTTTAAGACAATACAGTTTCGGCGACCGACCTTTCCTTAGAGGCTACTAGCCGCCGTAATCGCTAAAAAAATCTTTTTTAAAACACAAATTTTCCAATTAAAAATATAAATTTTTAAAAAATAGGAATTGGTGACATACGAACATCTTGTTTAATCCATCTAACCTTCTTGGGAAGTTTTCAGCTTTATATCCACTAAGTAGTAAGCGCTGGAAAATGTAGATGCTGGAAAACCTCCCTCTGGTGACGATATTTTACATTTTCTTTCGTAATTTCGTTCGTCCGATGGCTATTTTATGTTTAATAATTTGAAGACAGTTCGCTCAAACAGAGATCACCATTTTTAATTCCGTGTTTAAGACAATACAGTTTCGGCGACCGACCTTTCCTTAGAGGCTACTAGCCGCCGTAATCGCTAAAAAAATCTTTTTTAAAACACAAATTTTCCAATTAAAAATATAAATTTTTAAAAAATAGGAATTGGTGACATACGAACATCTTGTTTAATCCATCTAACCTCCTTGGGAAGTTTTCAGCTTTATATCCACTAAGTAGTAAGCGCTGGAAAATGTAGATGCTGGAAAACCTCCCTCTGGTGACGATATTTTACATTTTCTTTCGTAATTTCGTTCGTCCGATGGCTATTTTATGTTTAATAATTTGAAGACAGTTCGCTCAAACAGAGATCACCATTTTTAATTCCGTGTTTAAGACAATACAGTTTCGGCGACCGACCTTTCCTTAGAGGCTACTAGCCGCCGTAATCGCTAAAAAAATCTTTTTTAAAACACAAATTTTCCAATTAAAAATATAAATTTTTAAAAAATAGGAATTGGTGACATACGAACATCTTGTTTAATCCATCTAACCTCCTTGGGAAGTTTTCAGCTTTATATCCACTAAGTAGTAAGCGCTGGAAAATGTAGATGCTGGAAAACCCCCTCTGGTGACGATATTTTACATTTTCTTTCGTAATTTCGTTCGTCCGATGGCTATTTTATGTTTAATAATTTGAAGACAGTTCGCTCAAACAGAGATCACCATTTTTAATTCCGTGTTTAAGACAATACAGTTTCGGCGACCGACCTTTCCTTAGAGGCTACTAGCCGCCGTAATCGCTAAAAAAATCTTTTTTAAAACACAAATTTTCCAATTAAAAATATAAATTTTTAAAAAATAGGAATTGGTGACATACGAACATCTTGTTTAATCCATCTAACCTCCTTGGGAAGTTTTCAGCTTTATATCCACTAAGTAGTAAGCGCTGGAAAATGTAGATGCTGGAAAACCCCCTCTGGTGACGATATTTTACATTTTCTTTCGTAATTTCGTTCGTCCGATGGCTATTTTATGTTTAATAATTTGAAGACAGTTCGCTCAAACAGAGATCACCATTTTTAATTCCGTGTTTAAGACAATACAGTTTCGGCGACCGACCTTTCCTTAGAGGCTACTAGCCGCCGTAATCGCTAAAAAAATCTTTTTTAAAACACAAATTTTCCAATTAAAAATATAAATTTTTAAAAAATAGGAATTGGTGACATACGAACATCTTGTTTAATCCATCTAACCTTCTTGGGAAGTTTTCAGCTTTATATCCACTAAGTAGTAAGCGCTGGAAAATGTAGATGCTGGAAAACCCCCTCTGGTGACGATATTTTACATTTTCTTTCGTAATTTCGTTCGTCCGATGGCTATTTTATGTTTAATAATTTGAAGACAGTTCGCTCAAACAGAGATCACCATTTTTAATTCCGTGTTTAAGACAATACAGTTTCGGCGACCGACCTTTCCTTAGAGGCTACTAGCCGCCGTAATCGCTAAAAAAATCTTTTTTAAAACACAAATTTTCCAATTAAAAATATAAATTTTTAAAAAATAGGAATTGGTGACATACGAACATCTTGTTTAATCCATCTAACCTCCTTGGGAAGTTTTCAGCTTTATATCCACTAAGTAGTAAGCGCTGGAAAATGTAGATGCTGGAAAACCCCCTCTGGTGACGATATTTTACATTTTCTTTCGTAATTTCGTTCGTCCGATGGCTATTTTATGTTTAATAATTTGAAGACAGTTCGCTCAAACAGAGATCACCATTTTTAATTCCGTGTTTAAGACAATACAGTTTCGGCGACCGACCTTTCCTTAGAGGCTTAAACACGGAATTAAAAATGGTGATCTCTGTTTGAGCGAACTGTCTTCAAATTATTAAACATAAAATAGCCATCGGACGAACGAAATTACGAAAGAAAATGTAAAATATCGTCACCAGAGGGGGTTTTCCAGCATCTACATTTTCCAGCGCTTACTACTTAGTGGATATAAAGCTGAAAACTTCCCAAGAAGGTTAGATGGATTAAACAAGATGTTCGTATGTCACCAATTCCTATTTTTTAAAAATTTATATTTTTAATTGGAAAATTTGTGTTTTAAAAAAGATTTTTTTAGCGATTACGGCGGCTAGTAGCCTCTAAGGAAAGGTCGGTCGCCGAAACTGTATTGTCTTAAACACGGAATTAAAAATGGTGATCTCTGTTTGAGCGAACTGTCTTCAAATTATTAAACATAAAAATAGCCATCGGACGAACGAAATTACGAAAGAAAATGTAAAATATCGTCACCAGAGGGAGGTTTTCCAGCATCTACATTTTCCAGCGCTTACTACTTAGTGGATATAAAGCTGAAAACTTCCCAAGGAGGTTAGATGGATTAAACAAGATGTTCGTATGTCACCAATTCCTATTTTTTAAAAATTTATATTTTTAATTGGAAAATTTGTGTTTTAAAAAAGATTTTTTTAGCGATTACGGCGGCTAGTAGCCTCTAAGGAAAGGTCGGTCGCCGAAACTGTATTGTCTTAAACACGGAATTAAAAATGGTGATCTCTGTTTGAGCGAACTGTCTTCAAATTATTAAACATAAAATAGCCATCGGACGAACGAAATTACGAAAGAAAATGTAAAATATCGTCACCAGAGGGGGTTTTCCAGCATCTACATTTTCCAGCGCTTACTACTTAGTGGATATAAAGCTGAAAACTTCCCAAGGAGGTTAGATGGATTAAACAAGATGTTCGTATGTCACCAATTCCTATTTTTTAAAAATTTATATTTTTAATTGGAAAATTTGTGTTTTAAAAAAGATTTTTTTAGCGATTACGGCGGCTAGTAGCCTCTAAGGAAAGGTCGGTCGCCGAAACTGTATTGTCTTAAACACGGAATTAAAAATGGTGATCTCTGTTTGAGCGAACTGTCTTCAAATTATTAAACATAAAAATAGCCATCGGACGAACGAAATTACGAAAGAAAATGTAAAATATCGTCACCAGAGGGAGGTTTTCCAGCATCTACATTTTCCAGCGCTTACTACTTAGTGGATATAAAGCTGAAAACTTCCCAAGAAGGTTAGATGGATTAAACAAGATGTTCGTATGTCACCAATTCCTATTTTTTAAAAATTTATATTTTTAATTGGAAAATTTGTGTTTTAAAAAAGACTTTTTTAGCGATTACGGCGGCTAGTAGCCTCTAAGGAAAGGTCGGTCGCCGAAACTGTATTGTCTTAAACACGGAATTAAAAATGGTGATCTCTGTTTGAGCGAACTGTCTTCAAATTATTAAACATAAAAATAGCCATCGGACGAACGAAATTACGAAAGAAAATGTAAAATATCGTCACCAGAGGGAGGTTTTCCAGCATCTACATTTTCCAGCGCTTACTACTTAGTGGATATAAAGCTGAAAACTTCCCAAGAAGGTTAGATGGATTAAACAAGATGTTCGTATGTCACCAATTCCTATTTTTTAAAAATTTATATTTTTAATTGGAAAATTTGTGTTTTAAAAAAGACTTTTTTAGCGATTACGGCGGCTAGTAGCCTCTAAGGAAAGGTCGGTCGCCGAAACTGTATTGTCTTAAACACGGAATTAAAAATGGTGATCTCTGTTTGAGCGAACTGTCTTCAAATTATTAAACATAAAAATAGCCATCGGACGAACGAAATTAGTAGGTACATGGTTATATGGAATGCCTCGGTTTCTCTTCCATCTTCGATTATCTTGAAGGCACGTGCGCGTTTGAAAACCTGGATCCTGTAAAGAAGTTTTTAAAAAGGCTATATATATATATACTTTTAATTTATTAAATTTTTATATTTTTTTTTTTTTAATCTTAGGTAGTTGAAACCCTCGAAAAAGTCTTTTCTTGTCATAAGCAATACGCAGAACGTTTAAAAACTGTAAGTATTAACGATGTATAATGCAGTAATATAGTAAGATATACATAAATAATACAAGAAATACGTAATTTTACATTTCTTAAAGGTTACAAAGAAAGAAGACGAAGGCAGATGTTTGGAGGACGCAACAGCCGGAATAGTGCAATAATCAAGGACTTTCACAACCTCTACAAGTAAATATAATTGTTTTCATTATATTTACGGCACAATATTTAATGTAATCTTTTATGTTTACAGGCCCAAGGTTTTTCGACATTAGAATGTTACACGGAATCGAACGGAAAATCGATTGGTCTGAATATTTTAAACTACATTTATGAAAAATTAATGAATTTTTTACAATCTCTTGTAATTGGCTTTTTGAATTAAAATTGTTTCTGCATTAATTTCACTATGAATTTCTTTATAATTGATAAAAACGACACAAGATAATTTAGTTTGTTCTGAGATTGATTTCTAGTTCTGTGCTGTACTGTACATTATGTGTACATTATGTGTATGTGTACGTATGTCCGATCGGGATCGGAGGTAGCTGACAATGGAAACTTTACAACCTTAACTACATCACACGTTAATTGTTTTTCGCAATTTTTAATAAATTCTATTTTAACTTTTTGTTTTAAAATTACTCTAGAAACATTTCACAACAAAAACTTCGTTCTCTCTTGCTTTTATTCTTCTCAGAGGTAGAAAATGTGGTAACGGTAGCCAACTACAGCTTTCCGCACTCAATGCCCTATTAACCTCAATCTGGTTTGGATGCCATTCTAAGACCATTTGGATGTCTATCACAAGAAAGAGTTTCAAAGTTCGGAGGAATACTATCCGACCGGGTTGAGCGTCGATGGCGACGTCTCTCGCGCTCCGAAAAGTTCCGAATTGTTGCCTGAAGACAAGGGTAGACCAATCGGTATTTAGTATTTTATGTCGTTTCTTCTTGTGTTTCTTGTGTGAGGTGTTCGTAATCCGATCATGTATTCGTTGTCCGAACATAAAAATCTTTTGCGAAAGTGTTCGTTATCCGATTTGTTCGTTAACCGATCACTCACTGTACTATGAAATTGTTGGAATTATTTTTGTTAATAAAATAATTAATAACATTACAATTTAAAAGCCGTGTATGAAACCGTCGAAAAAAATCTTTTCTCGTTATATGCAATATGCAGAATATTTAAAAACTGTAAGTGTTAACGATGTATAATGCAGTAATATAGTAAGATATACATAAATAATACAGGAAATATGGTATTACATTTCTTAAAGGTTATAAAGAAAGAAGGTGAAAATCATTGTCTGGAGAAAACAACAGCCGGTATTGTGAAATAACCTCAAGAGAATAACTTTCAAGACTTCCACAAGCAAATATAATTCTGTTTTCATTATATTTACGTGATTATACCGGCTTCAAAGTGATTAGATCACAAGCCGGTGTCATACGTCGATGTCGTCCGCTCAAAAAAAGTGTCCAACCAGATAGTATGACGTTGTAAGTACCGTCCGGGATTTCTCCAAGATGTTCGGGCAAGAATAAGTTTAAAGAAAGACATTTTCTATATTATTTCGATTACATTCGTTCGATTTTCTTATACAGCTGGTTCTTCTAGATGTGGACAAAGGAAAATAATTGCAAATTAATATTAAAGGGTCATTTAGAAATTTCGAAACACAGAAACCAATTTAATTGTATGAATGAAATTGATTGTTTACAGTTAAATACTAATTGGTCGTCTTTCATGTGCATTAGGGGCGAAACTAATTCTGAATTTCCATCGTTTAGATGTTCAGATGTTCACTTCTGTACACCATTCGTTGATATTTATTCTATGCCATATTGTGCGTAAACTCTTGCGTTTTTAAGAAATACATTTTATCCCTGTTATAATATAAAATAGTAGAAACATTTTCCTTGTGATAGCATTTTATTCTAACTGAAGACCAACTTTAAGTCCAAAGTGTACATTTTGAAGGGGGAAAAGTAGAATGAAGAATATCGCTGTGTCAATCTATCACGTGTGATGTCCTTTAAACATAAACACGTTGCTATTGTTCATAAGAAGAAATCAATTGTAAAACAAAAACTTTACTATGTCATTTTTCTAGATGATACATATTAAATAAAATACTTAACGTACGCGAGGGGAGATAGAACGCCTTCCGGGAGGACTTTTATAGAGAGCTGGCCCCTATTTAGGCGTTATCTACTAGGAGAAAACCCGGAAAACTCCTAGCTGTCAGCCTGTCCGACCGGGGCGCGAACCCACGCACTTCCAGTGTTTAGGGTCTGGTTACCGCCGCTATGAGCGGCAATTGAGTCCACTCGGCCACTGGTGGGCATCTTGCCTTCTCGGGCGTGTTTCGTCCTTTTATCCACAGAGGGGAGAACGCTGGAAAATGTAGATTGAAAAGGTTTCCCTGGCGATGATACTTTACAGTCATAATTTGTTATTTTTTCGTCCGACGGTTCTTTTTTTAATTTTTAATATTTAATTAGAAAAAAATTGTAAAAATACTAGAATATATGCTTTTATGTGATAATAAATTTTTAAAAATTTTGGAAACAGATTGTATAAACTATGCGGGAAGTGTGTTCTCGTAAATACTGCGTTTATAGAAAAATTATTGGGCTGCAATTTGAAAACATTGTAGACCCGCTGTCGTCACCTATCTACCTGTCCTTCCTTAATCGCGAGAAAGCAGTTAGATGGATGAAAGTCGATACCAGAAGTGAAAAGCTTAGGGCAGAAGACTTAGATATACGAATATCCAGTTTAGAACGGAAGTAACGTTACTTTTCTCCCGAACGGAGTTAGATGGATGACCGACACGACTTTATTGCTAACAGGAAAAGTATGATGTACAGTACAGGGGCAAGACCACCACTAAAAGAATTGACGAAAAGTTGCAGCTCGGCATTATGACCATTTCAAAATAAGTAATGACTTGTTACAATTAGTTTGGTTTATCTGGTTAAGGCAACGCAACACGTGAGCGATCTGCTGAGGGGATGCATCTAGGGAAGACTTTTATGAGAAGTTGGACCCTATTTAGGTGTTACTAAATCGGAAAACTGCTCTTGGCTGGCCCGTTGGCCATGCCCGAATTCACGACAAACTACAAACTAACTACCGGTATTCAGTGGTTTTGTCTACTCGGCTACACTTATTAAGAAAATATCGTTCGAAAAGCAAAAATACGTGTGGAAAGTGCTATGTGCTACCTGTCACAGTAATTGAGCGAATGTAATATATATTTTTGTTTTGTTTGGTAAGAATTATATTTAGTTTATGATTTTGTTAAATTTTTTACCAATATATGGCGCTACGTGTAAATCAGAAAATTGAATGTAGATAGAAATTAATTGATTTACAGAAATTCAATAGATATTTTGGGGTGGGATGTACGACATGATCTAAGTTAGAAGTATTTAAGCGGAACCACCGAGTTTCGTAGCAATTGCTCAAACGGCCTAGGAGTGTATAGCGAAACAAAAAAACAAACAAACAAACATCCTCATATTTATATATAAATTACATGATTCCTTTATACTTATGAAACAGTTTAAACACAGCATCCGTGCTCTTCAATGAAAATATCTTTAGAAAGTTTTAGCATTTTGCAAATATCCCTTACATCTGTGTTGACAGTTTCACAGAGAAGATTAATTAAGACAACTGTAGTGTTTGTACCAGAGCCCCTTTAGCCGCCACTCGAAAACATCGAGTGACGTTTCCACTTCCCAGGACGAGGACCTAGGGGTTGGATTTCGGGAAGCAGTGTTGGTGTTATGTGACGGTGTCGTTTACTGTAACGAAGCGTGATATGTAAATGATTGGATGCGACGAAAAACTAAATAATGGTTCAATTGTGAATGTTACGGCGAGGGGTGTTTGTAAGGATGTGTTGTAATGAAACCGTCGAAATCGTTTAAATAACGAAATTCACGCTTCTTCATCCTCCGCATAGTGCAGTCGTGCACCGAAGACCTCGATGTCTTTCTATCTTTTTTCCGCTCCTCTGCCAACACCAGCGTTACGTCGTCGGTCCTTTTTCTTAGGTCGTCGTCTAGCTTGTCCATCAATTTGTTTCCGGATTCTAAAATTCGTTCCGATTGATAAACTAATACCCACCTGGCGCCGAGGACAGCTTATCGCGGTCCAAACTGGGTCAGATGGAGCGTGTAATTTGTGGTATACCTGGCGTTATCTTGTAATAAAAAATATCGTAACTATATTACGATATTTTTTATTACAGGATTTTTAATTAACTATATTAATTAAAAATCCTCACATTCGAGCTCCCGGGTTGCACGTCAAACGAAAGCGTGCTCGCTTCCGTTTAACGTGCAACCCGGGCACTCGAAATTCTAAACAATAAATGGCGAAATAAACGGTTTTACAATACAATGATTGTTTCTGTAATAATAGCATCGAAACAATTATTACATTTTCAAGTCAACTATATGATTTATTAATTCTGTTTTTCTATTTAGTATTTGAATATTAGTTTGTCTTCCTACAGTTTCAAATACCTGTCGGCAACTTATATAACATAATGTTTGGTGTGGAAAGCCAGATGAAAGGTGAAAGGAGAGAAAAGAAAGACCGCCGATATGGTTGAGTCTGAGGAGGGTATTAATAATAAGGATGGGTAAAATAAAGCATAAGTGTGCACTCTTGTATTATTTCAAATTTCAGAAAGAAACTTTTACCGCATTTACATATTTATTTATATTGTGTTATCATTATTTTTACATATAAGAAATATGAATTTGAAATCTTAATAAATAAATATAAAATGTACTCTAAAGCGTATCGAATCACTTTTTGATATTTTAAAATACGACACCGACAAAGGCGATTTTGAAAGTCATCGATGAACTTTTCATTTCATTTTCGGTATCTGGAAATTAGGTTCCAGTCTAAAAAGTCTTGTAATTTATACTTATTAATTTAACGTTTTACTACTTTAGTAGGCGTTCAAGTAAATACTGTATTTTCTATTTGTTATCTAATAAAATTTTACCCCTGTCAACAAAGGAACCTACTGTGCAAACTGCTTTTTATTCCGATAATTTTTCTATTTGAAATA
This sequence comes from Centruroides vittatus, assembly GCF_030686945.1. Classification (NCBI taxonomy): domain Eukaryota; kingdom Metazoa; phylum Arthropoda; class Arachnida; order Scorpiones; family Buthidae; genus Centruroides; species Centruroides vittatus. Next base: position 231,854 of record NW_027122328.1, on the reverse strand, counting down.
GATTTTTCTATTTTCTATTAAAAAGATTTTACAAACTTTTTGTTCTTCCCGTACTGCACTTTTCTTTGATGATTAAACCCCCAGTTAAAAAGCAAGGGAAAGAGCAATGTAAAAGCAAACCAGTGGCTGAGTGGGTAAAGCATTACCGCTAAACAGATGCCTAATACATCCCTGGACCTCATGCCATGTGGTATTTCTTTCTGTCGGGGTATGTAAAGGACACGGTTTATGGTCGCACTGTCTTCGGAAGAGCGCCGGAATTGCATTAACGCTTCAATTTTGACAACCCAGAAAATCATCCTTAAAATGCATGAAGTTAATTAAACAAATGTTGTGAATTAAAAACGTATTATTATGTATTATACTGTATCTTAAGCTCAGCTGTGCTCAGCGATGCTGGCATTGTACAGTACATTGTACAGACTGAATAAAAGTATTGACAGTGGTGATCTTCGAAATATTTAACAAAGGGTTCGCTAGCAGAAAATTTTTCCCTAACAATCACCGACAAACAAAATGGAAGTTTTGGCTAGAAATAAATACAATACCTTTTCTTGCGATATATCTAATAATCAGTGGCGTATTTGGAACGTAACGAACCCTGGGCGAGGATCAGGTAACAATAGTATATTAGTGCTGTCGACCTTTTTTTTTATTTTTTTTTTAGGCAGAGAAATTTTTCACCCCGAATGGCACTGCTGATAATAGACAGATGTCATCATCTCTCGAAATACAATATCCTTTTTATTTCGCTGTCCATAGCCCGACACGTGTCACACAGCCATCTTGTATTATCTCGCGCGCGTGAGATTGTGGGATCTCTCTTATGACTGGATCTAGTTTCAAGAACTCTCTTCAATCGATGGCGATTAAACCTCGTTTCGGTCGAGATTGAAACGGTCGAGAAAGATCGTACCAAGACATAGTCCCCGACCTTGCTCACAATCTAGATTGAAATGCTCGGTGCGAACGGGGTATAAGGCTCTAGTTTAGTAGTGTTACAGAGTATAATACGTATATTTTAATATATTTTTTAAAAGAAACAAAACTACTGAGAAATATTACGTGTGTTTAACAAGGTTCGGGAAAGTGAAAATTTTACCAACGGGTTCGGCCGAACCTGTGGGAACCCGCTGAATATCACCACTGAGTATTGAGAATTGTATAAAAATGAATTTGAAAAAGCTGAATCTAAAAAGATGAATTTGTCAATTTCTCGAAATGTCTTCGAGTGTTGATTCGTTTATTCGAATCTTTTAGTATCAACCGCGTTAGTTTGGCGGTTTTTAGCAAGGAACGACTAAAAGTGGCAATCGGCAAAGAAACTTCAGCAAACTCTGCCAACAAGTTCGTCTTTCCTAGAAAAAGTAAAAGTATTTTTATCAACGAAAAATAATATTTTTAAATTTATGTGATCAAATATTACACAGAATATTAACATAATTTCAATTTTAAAACAATAATCAAATTAGTAAAAGGTGTTCAATGTAAGTTTTTTAATTGGGATGCAATTTGAAAAACTTGTAGAACTATAAATAGCCACTGTCGTCCGTCGACGTGTCTGACTGTCCTTCCTTGATCTCGAGAACGCGTCAGATAGATAAAAGCCGAGACCAGGTATGCAACGTTTGCGGAAAGCTGGCCGGATTAACTATAAACAAGGCTTACGGTCAAAAATGAGAGTAACGTGCTTTCAATTCGAAATTTTTCCCACAATGGAGTTACATAGATGACCGGGATGATTACCTCATTACAAGGAAAAGTATAAGGTACAGGGGCAAGACACTACTAATTTGAAGATCGAGAAAATAATTTTTAAATCAAATAAATTCTAATAAGATCAAAAGCAGATGGCAACACTGTGAATAAGTCGCGATAATTTTTGCTCGTTTTGAAAAAGATTTCTTCCAGAATAAAGACGTATGAATGACGACAAATAATAAATGACATGAATCAAGGAAATATTAATTTAATATATTTACGAATCGCACGAGTAGAAATGGTGTATTTAAACGAAAATTTAAAAATTTTCGATTAAAAAGAAATTAAACTGTCATCTTCAATTGCCTTTAACACGTTCACCTCTCACAATAAATTCACAGTTAATTTAATAAAATGAATAAGCAATATTAAAACATTTGCAACTTTACAAATAAAATTAAAATATTTACAACCCGATCAACTGTATTATTAATGCTTACATTAAAACTAGAAATTCGTTTTGCTAATTTGAAACATTATTTTCGTCCATAGTATAGAAAGTGTAAATATTGGCGTCAGAATATAATTGCGAGTGAAAGTTTAGGACGAAATATCAATTATAAATCTAAACTAAGGAAAAAATATAAAATATTTTCTAACCTCTTTTTCATATTCTGAGGTGATTTCGTCTGCAGATGAACATTCGTAATCACCGTTTTTCCTATCTTCCGATTCGGTCAATTCAATTATGAATTCTATTTTCTCGGTTTTCTTGTTGTTTTCTAAAAATAATAATTTCATAATTTAAGTTCTACTTTTCTAACTAAAAATATAATAAATACGCCATTAACTACAAGTAAAAACTAAAAATATAGCGGGTTGTAAATATTCAATTATATTTCCTCTCACAAATTAATACAATAACAAATAATTGATGTATTTCAAACAGTAATTAGATCAATAAAGATTAAAACTGCGATGGGTTATTCAATTTAAACTATACAATTATCATTTTATGCAATTATATCAAAACTAAACCTGTAAAGAATATCACAGAGCAGTACAGATGTGTAAAGAGTAAGAAATTATAACATAACCGCTACAAAACTACTTAGAACACTGATTCCTGTCCACAGCGACCGGATTAAAGAGTCACAAGTATAATTCACTTGCTATTAATATAAAAATGAATACTAATTTCCTGATATATTTCACGGATTGTCTGCTTTCAACCATAGTTTGAATTTCGATGCAGAAAATCCGTTCTATTAATACTTTGCGAATCATGTACCAGACATTAGTAATACACTGTTGAGCAAATGTTAAACCGAAAGATCGAGTTCGCCATTTAGTATTTTATATATTACGTTTACTACAAACCGATTCGAGTTGGATAGTTTGTTCTCTGTATTTCTGTAAGTTTCATACTAGACAATGTGTATTTATTTATTTCGGACTTGTATTTTTGGATTTTCTATCTTTGAAACCTTCTACGGATGGATGACAAACCAAAAATGCATTTCGGAAATACAAAAACATTCTTCCTATCGAATACTGACCAATGTAATCAACTTTATTATATACATATTTTTAACTCAATTATCTTTAACAAAATTTTTATAAATTAAAAAATATAATAGATGTACTAATATAAGTGATGACAAGTTTCAAAAATGTTCTAAAAGCATTATGAAAATTAATAAGGTTTTTGTTTTGATTTAGTTTTGAAATTATTTTTCTTCCTAATTTGTTTGTAATTTTTATTATTCTAATTTACTATTCTAATCTAACAGTTATTTATAAGTGCTACTAAACAATCTGCTGAATTATTATTGGGCTGTTACGACTACTTAATGATTAGAAACAAAGTGTGGGTACCGATGAGGTACGACTGAGTCGGACCTCCGTCTAATTTCGGTTAACAAGTCAGAGGAACTTGCCCACGAGTCAGGGGTGGATTATTTATCTATAGGGTTTCCCGCAGGGACGGGACTACTTTTTCATCCGGTCGAGTGTAGGAGGGAAGGTGGAGTCGTGGTAAGGCGATAGGTGAATATCCGAGCAAGCAAGACACCATTTAACAAGATAACAACGACAACTTGAACACAAACTATATGGTGTATTTTCTCGGACACATGGCAAATTTCATCACTAAGTTTTCTTCAGTTGATACGTGTATTAAGTTTTGTACACGTTTCGGGCTGTTGACGCCCCTCTTCAGCCAACTTTAATTCACAGACGGCGGATGCCGAGCGTAAAGGTGGCAGCCTACCGCTCTGGGGACCCGGGATCGAATCCGAACGGGTCGAATAATCCCAGGAATTTTTCGGGGGGTGGTCCGTCGGATATGTCGGCCCCGTCCCTCACCACCCGGTCGCCCCATTGTGGGCCTGGCCGAACCCATAATGGGCCTACTAAAAGAGGCCCTCTTAGTGCCCACAGGGCGGAAAGAGTTAAAAAAAAAAAAAAAAAAAAAAAAAAAAAAAAAAAAAAAAAAAAAAAAAAAAAAGAACTTTAATTCACAGATTTTGCAAACATAAAATTGTTTTAAAACCTCTCTGTACATTAATTAATTTTTATCATCTAGTCGATCTTTTCTCATCGAGGCCAGAGATTCTGTTGTACAAACGAATTCTTATTGGTTTTGTTGCGTATGACTATTCATTTACATAGTGATGTGGTAGATGGGCCACCTCGTGGCAATCTTCTGTTTATAGGCATTAATTTTTATTTTATTATTTTACATAAAAATAATAATTTACTTTTTAGTTTATATAGAAATAATTTACTTAGTTCCAATTTATAATATGCTGAGCCAATTTTCGTTTATTTTTATACTAAAGTTTTTATTTATACATTCCTTGCTTTTTATAATTTCAATGCTTTCTTTAAACTTTCTTTTATATGTTTCTTTTTCTTTATGAAGGATTTCTACATTATCTTTATCTATTTTGCAACCGTTTAGAGTACAATGGTCATGAAAAACGGAATTTATTCTATGATATTTTAAGTCGGCTATATGTTCTTTTAATCTGACTCCCAGTTTTCTTTTTGTTTCTCCTATATAGTGCTTATTATTATTACAAGTACAAGGGATCTTATATACTACGTTTTTAGCTTCAGTTATTGCTTGTTGGTTTTTTAATGGGTTGAGGTGTTTTAATCTGTTAGACAGTTTTTGGTATGACGGTGCAAGTTTAAAGTCTAGTTTTTTGATTTTTTTGTTAATTTCTTCGTATAGGCCTTTGATATATGGGAAAGCAGTATACTTCGTATTATTTGCTTGTTCATTGTTATGTGGTATTTTTGGAGTATTTAATTTAATTTCCCATTTATTTAATAGTCGTTGCGGGTAGCCCGCTAAAAGAAATTTCTTTTTTAATTCAGCTATGTCCTTATGTATATATAACTTTTGACTTGTTCTATGTTTAATCTTAGAGTATTCCATTTTAAATATATTATATTTGATATGCAGTGGTATATTAGATTGATATCTGATTGTTATGTTTCCCGAACTTGGCTTCTTGAATGTTCGAAATTCTAAACTCTGTTTTAATCTTTTTATTGTGATATCCAAATAGTTAATTTCTTGACTGGTTTCTTCTTCTACTTCTAAGTAGAAGTAGAAGAAGAAACCAGTCAAGAAATTAACTATTTGGATATCACAATAAAAAGATTAAAACAGAGTTTAGAATTTCGAACATTCAAGAAGCCAAGTTCGGGAAACATAACAATCAGATATCAATCTAATATACCACTGCATATCAAATATAATATATTTAAAATGGAATACTCTAAGATTAAACATAGAACAAGTCAAAAGTTATATATACATAAGGACATAGCTGAATTAAAAAAGAAATTTCTTTTAGCGGGCTACCCGCAACGACTATTAAATAAATGGGAAATTAAATTAAATACTCCAAAAATACCACATAACAATGAACAAGCAAATAATACGAAGTATACTGCTTTCCCATATATCAAAGGCCTATACGAAGAAATTAACAAAAAAATCAAAAAACTAGACTTTAAACTTGCACCGTCATACCAAAAACTGTCTAACAGATTAAAACACCTCAACCCATTAAAAAACCAACAAGCAATAACTGAAGCTAAAAACGTAGTATATAAGATCCCTTGTACTTGTAATAATAATAAGCACTATATAGGAGAAACAAAAAGAAAACTGGGAGTCAGATTAAAAGAACATATAGCCGACTTAAAATATCATAGAATAAATTCCGTTTTTCATGACCATTGTACTCTAAACGGTTGCAAAATAGATAAAGATAATGTAGAAATCCTTCATAAAGAAAAAGAAACATATAAAAGAAAGTTTAAAGAAAGCATTGAAATTATAAAAAGCAAGGAATGTATAAATAAAAACTTTAGTATAAAAATAAACGAAAATTGGCTCAGCATATTATAAATTGGAACTAAGTAAATTATTTCTATATAAACTAAAAAGTAAATTATTATTTTTATGTAAAATAATAAAATAAAAATTAATGCCTATAAACAGAAGATTGCCACGAGGTGGCCCATCTACCACATCACTATGTAAATGAATAGAGTCATACGCAACAAAACCAATAAGAATTCGTTTGTACAACAGAATCTCTGGCCTCGATGAGAAAAGATCGACTAGATGATAAAAATTAATTAATGTACAGAGAGGTTTTAAAACAATTTTATGTTTGCAAAATCTGTGAATTAAAGTTGGCTGAAGAGGGGCGTCAACAGCCCGAAACGTGTACAAAACTTAATACACGTATCAACTGAAGAAAACTTAGTGATGAAATTTGCCATGTGTCCGAGAAAATACACCATATAGTTTGTGTTCAAGTTGCAGAATAAGCACCGGCACGGTTTCATAAACACTAAGATAACAACGATTTATTGGAATCAAAAACGTTACAAACGTCTAATAAAAAAAGGGGTAACCTATTCACACAAAATACACAACGGTCCGTAGGAAATTATTCCTGCTTATTCGCGACCCGAACTGGTCTCGGTTTTCATCCAGACACAATGAAAGAACCAATTAGGAAGCGAGAGAAGGAACCGAGGACCAATCGGAATTGATAATTTGTCGCGAAAAAGTATAAGGAACTGTAATTTCAAGGTCGGAAGACTCAACTGTGAAACTGTTACCTGGGCGCTACTCTTGGACGCCGTCCCCCCCGCTTCGCTCCAACTCTCTGTGAACACTAAGTACCGTTTGACGCCACCCACTTTAGTTTGTGGGATTGCAACTTTCTCACACCTGCCTCGGGGCTAAGGATCTTCTACATCGACAGCATCCGGAACCCAGCGACGATCCTTCGGACTACATCCGTTACGGACTTAACTTCTTGGATTACTTGTATCTGTAACTCCAAAATATAACTGCATTCTTACAGTACAAAGAATCAAGACGGCCGGATGGCCGAGCGGTAAAGGTGGCAGCCTACCGCTCTGGGGACCCGGGATCGAATCCGAACGGGTCGATTAATCCCCAGGAATTTTTCGGGGGGTGGTCCGTTCGGATATGTCGGGCCCCGTCCCTCACCACCCGGTCGCCCCATTGTGGGCCTGGCCGAACCCATAATGGGCCTACTAAAAGAGGCCCTCTTAGTGCCCACAGGGCGAAAAGAGTTAAAAAAAAAAAAAAGTACAAAGAATCAAACGATTAGAACAACAAAGAGAGGTTCAAAGTAAAGACCTTGCGGACTTATTACATACTTGACAACTATTAATTAATAATAACAGACGAAATTTCATCCAATAAACGAGTGTCTTATATCAGGAGTCACGGTAGTGACTCCTCGGGAAGTAAAAATGACACTGACTAACTATGACTACATATACAGGAATCGAAGTTTCCAATTTTCGGGGATCGATTTCTCCGTCTCCCAAATACCTGTAGTAACTTTCAATATCTCGTCTCGTTCGAAGGAAAATTGTATTCTTAGTGTGCAAAATTTCAAGATTTTGTATAAAGCGGTTGCCGAAACACAAGCAATCGAAAAGCGCTAAGATCGGCAAAAAAGCTTATTTTCTTCTCATTTTTCTTCATCCGGCACGCAGAGAAAAACTACTGGGTCTAGAAAGCTCAGATTTTAAACTTAATCCTTTCCCGTTATCGGTGAGGTACTGGCGAAACTTCTGGGTCGATAGGTCAAAGTTCCCATAGAGCTAATGATAATTATTTAGATAAATATATACGACTTATTTGGGCGTTCCTTAAAATCGAAAGTGCTAATTAAATGTCTTTTCCTGAATGTAAATAGGATTTTAAAAATAATATGCGAAGATGTTTATTGATCAAAGAAATTACTCATAGAAACTTTTCGGTTTCTTTTTAAATTTTAATTCATAATTATGCGGTTATATCAGGATATTAATTAATTAAACATATATAGTATACTCAGTATACGTCTAATATATACTTTATACAATGTATATATATATAGTACATTTATCTCACCGGTGGTAGGAAATGTATAGGAAATTTAATTTAAAAAACACGAAATGGTACAGTCGAAAGACGATGACAAATGTATTAGAAAAATCAAAAATTTCCACAACTCACAGAACAAAACTCTACGCCAACAGTCGAATTAAAGTAGTATTTACCTATTTTGAAATGTTTATTATTATTAATTTTTTCTACATTATTTTAAATGACAACTTTTTCTTCTGTCTTACTATCGATTACTTCTTACTACACGTCACAGTTAACAACTGTTTTATTAATAAATAAGTTTATAAAACAGAATTATAGATTACAATTAAAATTCGTATAAAACGACAGATTTAACTATAAACTAGAAGGAGGAAAGGAAACGTATTATTAAGATAAAAACTTCCTCTACTCGTTATCGGCTTTAATATTCTCGTATATATTTAATTGCTTTACTTTTTTTCTGTAAAGAGGTGAGTTTTCATCGCTTTGAATTCGTCTCCAATTATTAAAATAGTTTTCTGTGTTATTACGTCGAAAAATCATGTGGAAAATCGCAATATTCATCCTTCTTATGACGTATGTTAGTTGCACTTTGGCTCATTCCTTTGATGAAATTTGCGGTAAGTATAATTTACACTTTTCTACCTTTTTCTCTTTCCTCCCTTGGAGTATTAACAGGACATGTTTGCGTAGTCATACTCATGCAGAAGTATAATGGGTGGTGACCGGGTGGTGAGGAGAGGACTTGATTATCCCTGAAATTTTCTTGGAATTTTCGATCTACCGGATCCCGACATCGATAGAAATTAAATGCGAATTTAATTCCTACCGCTGACGGTCGATAAGCAAGACCGACTGAAAACACGTAATTTATTGAACACCTTACATACAAATCATTCATGATTTTATAAAAATGGTTCGACTTCGTGTAAAATATTTTAAAAATAATAATTGGTGTTAGATATATGTATAGAGTTATAAGAGACGAGGACATTTGTCGTTCTTTTTTCTACTTTCATTAGACTGAACCAAAACGAGTAAAGAATTATTGTCGAAGGCGACGACTTAAATTTTCAAATCGCCGAAACAAGGTGGCGAAGTAACGACTCGATCGATTTGAGCGAAATTTTGCACATTGATAATATTAATAAAATGGCGTGTGGTGGCGAAAAGCCGAATTTAAAAATTCCACCTGGAACGAGAGATATCGGGGAGTAAAAGGTTTACCGCACGTTAAGTCAATGAGAACATTTTGATTTATAATCTTATCTTTTTGCTTAAATATTTAGGTCATGCCACACATCAATAATTAGTATTTTAAATTGTTAAAGATAATAGAATAAAACTTCAAAATATAGCATTAAGAAGCAAATTAAATAGACGAAATAAAATTAAAATATATAAATATAAAAATAGTACGGAACGAGCAAATAAGTTATCGAATGATAATCAATTAAAAATTAATTAAAGCTAATGAAACTAAATAATAGCGATGAAGATTGAAAATATAATTCGATAGTAGACGAGAGGTTGAATAATAATACGCATAAAAAACTTAATAATAACTCGTTACAAAAGTTAAAAATTAAGGTAAAGTAATAGAAAAAATTTATTACAACTTTTCTAAACCAGATCCTAATTTTACATGGTGGGCTAAAACATAAAAAAACCCATTAAATATAGACCCTTAATCGACATAAAATATTGTCTTCTGTAACTTAGAATTATTTGTTAAAAATACATTGAATTTCTATGACAATTCTAAGTATAATATCGACAGAACAGATATATTGTGTCAGAGATTGAAGGCAATGAAAATATTAGCACGACGTCATTAGACACGAAAATACGAACCTATAATAAAATTAACGATTCCTCGGTACTTTATTCTCGCAGTACTGATGATTCCCGCAATACTATGAAATTGTTGGAATTATTTTTGTTAATAAAATAATTAATAACATTACAATTTAAAAGCCTTATCATTAGTGTATGATGAGTCCTAAATATTTAAGCGAGGTGGGCTAAAAGAATTGTCATAAAAGAACAAAAAGCTTAAAGGGAGGGAAAATACGAGCGATCCAACATTCGAAATAAGTCCGAAGCTCTTTCCAATTGTTTTTTTCTTTTTCTTTTTCTTTTTTATGTTTACTACCGATCTTCTTTTTCCACTTTCCTGGAAAAATTGAAAGTATATAACTTAACCTATATAATTTAACGTATTATATTATGCACGTTTAGTTACGTAAGATTTTCAAGGTAAGAATTAACAGCTTATGCTGTAACGAGTCACTTTCATTTAGCACCCCTAAACATGTTGCAAGCCGTTCTAGGGAGCAGTTCTACGTTTATTATGGCGTAAACGATAAGAAATAGCATTTATAGAACTTTGATTAATTTATAATTTATTGAATAACTTAATCTTTAAAATGTGAATACTCCAGCATTATCTAGAGATCAGTTGTCCCAGTTCACTGATTGCCTGGACGATTTCTTGAGTGACGAAAGCAGAGATGTTGTGAGTTGTCTCTCATTAAATCATATAAATTTATTTCTAAATTTAATTATAATAATGATCTTTAACATTTATTTGTAGGTACGTGGTTTTCTAGAATGCCTTGGTTTCTCTTCCATCTTCGATTATTTAGAAAACGAGTGCGCATTTCAAGGCCAAGGCCTCGATCCTGTAAAGAAGTTTTTAAAAAGCCTATAAATATATATATATATATATTTAATTTATTAAACTTTTTTTAAATATTAGACAGATGACATGGTCAAAAAATTCTTTTCTTGTTATATGCAATATGCAGAAAATTTAAATACTGTAAGTGTTAACGATGTATAATGCAGTAATATAGTAAGATATACATAAATAATACAAATGAACGTAATTACATTTCTTAAAGGTTCTAACGAAAGAAAATGAAAATTATTGTCTGGAGAAAGCAACAGCCGAAATTGTGGAATAATCTAGAGAGGGACTTTCACGACTTCTATAAGTAAATATAATTTTTGTTTTCATTATATTTACGTGATTATACCGGCTTCAAAGTGATTCGATCACAAAACGGTGTCATATATCAGTGTTGTCCCCTCAAAAAAGTTACCAACCAAATACTATGAGGTTGCACACTGTACACCTATGTCCTGTCCGTCCGGGATTACTTCAAGATGTCCGGGGCAAGAATCAGTTTAAAGAAAGACATTCTCCATATTATTTTGACTATATTCGTTCGATTTTCTTATGCAGCTGGTTTTTCTAACTGTTTGATACATTTGTAAACATTAAAGTTTTCGGAAATGACAGAAATTGGTGCTGAGCGGGTCTTTTGGAAACAAGTATTTAGACAAATCTAATATTTCCTGTCTTCTATTTATTTCAATCGAATCTTTTTCGGCAAAACATCTTCCCAGAATCTTACGCAAAACATCTTACACAAAAGAAAAACTAAAAATAATTATTTACTTCTTTACATAAATTATAAATTTCTCCGTGTTGCAAGCATCATAATAGAGTTATAAGTTATTTAATGTAATTTTTTATGTTTACAGACTCAAGATTTTTGGAAGTTCGAATGTTACGTCGCACGGAAAATCGATCCATCTAAATATTTTAAAGCACATTTATGAAAAATTAATGACTTGTTTTAAAATCTCTTGTAAAAGACTTTTTGAATTAGAATTTTTTTGCATTCATTTCATTATGAATTTTTTATAACTGATTAAAATGATACGAGACTATTTAGTTTGTTCTACGAGATTGATTACGTACTGTACATTATGTGTATGCATGGGGAAATATTTATGCCCTTTACAGGTAGTTTAGATCCACAATGGGACCGAGCAGCGTGAGTGGAAAATGAAAAACCATGCTTCGATCCGAACTGCTAGCCAAAACTTATGTGGGAGGGCTGGATGAGGTTCGAATTCCAACCCGACCTTAATGATATTTACTCCACAGAAAATACGTTAGTTATCATTAACCGTGACTGTAATATATTTCGAACGTCGTCTTCGTTTACGAATTCTGCACGTTTTTGATGTCTTCTATTCAAATTTTAAGAAACTAGCACTCTCTTTCTCTCTCTCTACCGTTAACTCTCCGTCATAATAAAGATTTTTCGTGTTTTTGAATTATTTAATTTGTAAAACAATCGAAAAGAAAATTAATTTGCTACTAGAACACAGAGCCAGAAATTTTGGTCTCTTTACAATTTGTACTTTACGTACCACAGAAACGCAAGACTACACCAAAGAACTAGACTTTGTTCAACGGGATTCCGGCTGTATTTTAATCCTGGAAATTCTCATCCATTTTGACACGAGTTGATAGTTGCGTCCAGTGGTGATATTCGAAATATTTAACAAAGGGTTCGCTAGCAAAAAAATTTTTCCCTGACAATCACTGACAAACAAAATGGAAGTTTTGGGTAGAAATAAATACAATACCTTTTCTTGCGATCTTGCGATATATCTAATAATCAGTGGCGTATTTGGAACGTAACGAGCCTGTCGCCCCATTGTGGGGCCTGGCCGAACCCATAATGGGCCTACTAAAAGAGGCCCTCTTAGTGCCCACAGGGCTGAAAGAGTTAAAAAAAAAAAAAGCTTTACACGTCTTCCACAGCCATCTTGTATTATCTCGCGCGCGTGAGATTGTGGGATCTCTCTTATGACTGGATCTAGTTTCAAGAACTCTCTTCAATCGATCGCGATTAAACCCCATTTCGGTCGAGATTGAAACGGTCGAGAAAGATCGCACCAAGACATAGTCCCCGACCTTGCTCACAATCTAGATTGAAATGCTCGGTGCGAACGGGGTATAAGGCTCTAGTTTAGTAGTATTACAGAGTATAATACGTATATTTTAATATATTTAAAAAAAAAAACAAAACCACTGAGAAATGTTCCGTGTGTTTAACAAGGCTCGGAAAACTGAAAATTTTAACAACGGGTTCGGCCGAACCTGTGCGAACCCGCTGAATATCAAGAAAGAAAAAGTCAAAGATAACCGAGAATCATGTTTAGCTTGAAATGGCGGTTGCCGGAATGAATGTAGATGTAGAGCTGCTGACACTCTAGATGGCGAAAAGTTTGTTATTTTTGTATTTCGTTTTTTCCCTCTTTCTTTCATGATTTTTCACGTGCAAAACACGTAAATCGGATCATGCTTTAACAGTACAATTATAATAGAAAACATAACATTTTTAGTAAAAATTAAATTCAGTTTGTATCAATGTGGGAATAATAATTTAAAATGAATAAAAGTTTTAAATCTTTCGCGGACCATATTTTAGCTCTTGCGGACCACTGGTGATCCGCGGACCACTGGTTGGGAACCGCTGCTTTAAATGAACCAATAGAAATCAAATATATTGTTGAGAACGAATGATTCTTTGTTTCTTTTTTCCCTCATAATCTAGAAAATAGAGGTGCGAGCAGCTTCGTTACAACTACACGCTGATACAGCGTTACTTAACTAGTTTAATTAATGTCGTATAAAACTGACTGCTGGTACAAGTTTGTTTTAAACATGCGACTCAAAAAGTCCCGAAATGGCGGCTCCAGTTCGCGTGTCCTGACCTTATATAGACGGGAGCGGTCTGTGGTAAACGAGGGGGGGGGAGAATTGGCAGTTCAAGGTCTGGATGGTCTGTGGTAAGACTCGAAGATTGTAAAATGTTCGAGGTTCGGATTTAGCCGGAAGTTCTAGTACCATCTGTTTTCTATTTGCCCGCTGCAATCAATGCGAGTGAGTCAGTTCAGTGAGTTGAGTCATTTGAGTTTGTTCAGAACATACCGCGAGCGAGGTTTATTTGAAGCGTTGTTGCGTCCATTTGCAATACTGGATATCTTACATCGTTTTAAATTAATAAGTGCTGTATTTACTTCTATTGTATGTTGTAAGTGTTTTAATAAATCCGTTAACTATCAACAGACGGTAACAATGCAACAAGAGAAACTGCTTTTCAAATGCATTGAGCTGCTACAAAATCAGAATTCGTTGTTAGTGTTTGTCTCATAGCAAAATATTCAGCGCTCCTGCAACCGGTGGGAAATGCTCTTCTGTCAAAAAGTGTGGACTTACTGCAATGTGCAAATCACATAAAATCATAGACACCGTGGAAATGCGGTTGTTGAAAGTCAAAAGTGTTATAGCAGAAGGTGAAACAATCACCTGGCATCTTGGAACCTAGTATTTGATTGTTATTTGGTGTATTTTGCCTTAAAATCTCTCTAAGGCCGCGACTCCACTAGCCGTAAAAGGGCCGTAAAACCCCTCACCGTAAAAGCTTTTAATCACGTGACCATGATATTTTACGCCTGAGCAGGTCGTAAAACCAACGTAAAAGCGAGTTGAACACTGCTCAACTCGCTTTTACGTTGGTTTTACGACCTGCTCAGGCGTAAAATATCATGGTCACGTGATTAAAAGCTTTTACGGTGAGGGGTTTTACGGCTTTTTTACGGCTAGTGGAGTCGCGGCCTAAATCGGATAGAACAAGTATTATATTACTTACTAATTTTTCTAAAGATATTTTATTTTTAGATTTGCATTACGAGATTAAATGAATTGAAACCGGGTCTGCACTGTAATATAGATTCACAAGAAGGTCCACCTCATAATCCTACATTCATTGTTTCTGTTGAAATTAGTGGCCAAAAATTTACAGGATGAGGCCATTCAAAACAGATGGCAAAATGCGCAGCAGCTGAATTGGCTTTAGCTACTTTTGATCAGTTTCAGAATACTCAAAAAGCTGCTGTACCTGTTGGAAAAAATAGTTGTGATTTTACTACTGATGATGTTGAAAATGAAACCAGTGGCGTAGCGTAGTGGGGGCGGCAGGGGCGGCCCGCCCCGGGAGGCACTTTTAGGGGGCGGCAACATTTCACAATAAATAATAATATCTTGTAAAAATACCTAAATAAGGGGGCGGCGAAATTTTCCTCCGCCCCGGGCGGCTGACACCCACGCTACGCTACTGAATGAAAAATTAAATTTTAATCAGTTTGGAGGAGAAAAGCAAAATCTTATTTCTCCAACAGAAGATACGAAAATAACAGAAAAACAGAATCAAACACGGAAAATATTGGAAAAAGAAGAAAAGAATACTTAATGAATTATCAAACACCTGATGCTGAGAAATGTTTATTTAATAAACATTTCTCAGCATCAGGTGTTTGATGATTCAAAGTATTTGAAAGAGCTGATTATGATATTTATTTAGTTAGAAAAGAATCCTGTTATGTTATTAAATGAAGTGCATCGTAAAAGTGAATTTAATTGAATTAGAGAGAATGCATCAGTGCCATCAGAAAGATTTACTATGAGTGTTTGTATTAATGGTATAACATTTAAAGGTTCTGGTCAAGCGGCCGGATGACCGAGTGGTCAAGGTTAGCAGCCTACCGCCCTGGAGGACCCGGGATCGAATCCGGACGGGTCGAGAAATCCCCAGGAATTTTTCGGGGGGTGGTCCGTCCGGATATGTCGATCCCCGTCCCTCACCACCCGGCCGCCCCATTGTGGGCCTGGCCGAACCCATAATGGACTTGCTATAAGAGGCCCTCTTAGTGCCCACTGGGCGGAAAGAGTTACAAAAAAAAAAAAAAAAAAAAAAGGTTCTGGTCAAAATAAAAAGTTAGCAAAGGCTGCAGGTGCAAGATCTGCTTTGAGCAGTTTATATGGAATCACCTCTTCAGAAACACCTACAAATAAAGCATCTATTCCAGAAGCATATGTGTTTCCTGAAGCAAATAGCAGATAAAATATCTGATATCAGTATCGTGTAAAATGATTATATCACGTAAATATCCCTATGTTTAGCTTCGTACTAAAATAATTTATATTTATGTTAGTTCTTGGCCAAAGTTTATAATAAATTATTTTTTATTGAATATCTAATATTATTATTATTAACTAAATACTACAAAGAAAAAGAAATAATAAAATAAAGGAGGTAAAATTTTTTTTATTTGTCTGGCAACACTATTTTTATTTCTTTGTTTGCGCACGTGTAGAAGATTTTGGCGGTCGCTGTCAACATTTCGCAAATATAGGTTACAAATTGGTGTATACGGTAAACAAATATCTCAATCGAGAATACAGGAGTCAGAATAGTCGCTTTTGAACCGGTCTGTCAATCAGGTAAAATTTACACAAGTTTTATTATAATCAAAATGAGTTGGTAATGTCTCCTGTTTATATTTTCAAAGTTTTTAGGCTTAGCAACATAATAACATAAATATACTTATTAAGCGGATAATTGGGAGAATGGCGATACTGGTGCATACGTTGGAAGATTAAAATGCAATTGTCAGTTATAAAAATGATTCGAGATGTTTATACTCTTGGAATTAAAGGGGTGGGAGAAGCAATAAGCCGGCGCCATTTTCCTAATGCAGAATTAATGCTTACGGATAAAACTTAAATGTTCGCTCTTGTATGTGATTCTAATCTGTTTTATTCGTTAATTACGTTAGTAAATAGGGTGGTAATTGCTTACGCGTGCAAATATTTTTTAAATTATTGCCATCGAATTCGTAATTTCTTACAACTACAAATACCAACTTTGTTTTTATTTCTATGATTGTCAAATGTAGTATAAATTGTAGTAATATGATTAACGTTTGTCTAAAATGTCTTAAGAGAGCTAAACGGAGATTTTTGATTTTCGGTTGTAAATACGTTTAAACTAAAAATTTTATTACAATTTTAAAAATGGGAATTGGTTAATTTAATTGGATTTTTGAGATATATATATATATCTCAAAAATCCAGTAGTTTGCTAATGTCTTTTGCCTCTTCATGTGACACATGATTTTTCTTTCCTGGAGGAATTGCGTGGGAAAATGGAAGAAACTTTTTCATTTTATACAGGACTAACACTTGTGTACTATCCCAGTTGTATGAAGAACTGACATAAATCTGCTTTTTCTGCATGCTTTACAAATTGTGATTGTCTGTTTGGTGAATTTGAGTTTAAATTCACTAAAAATGAAATTTTCAACAACTGAAGCACCCACGACTCTTTCTAACTATCTTTGCAGTATATTTATACTTCGTTCGTCCCGGCAAGAAATAGAAGTTCAACTTTAAATCTTGCTCGTTTCACAATCACGATGCATGCATGAGGACTAAATGAGTTTTGAGAATCTCCTCACATGTGGGTCACGAGTTTGTGATATACATGCATGATGTGTGGTCTGACTGGCTTTTCACAATACACTGCAGATCAATGGCACCAAACAATATTTCAAATGCACCATTCATACCCATGGAGAAGCTCCTCATGGGGAGGAAACTGCAACAATTTTCTTGTTAGTGGTTGGAAATGGATTGAACCACTTTGGGAATACAACCATTCAATTAGATTTCTTGGGTCCATGCACCAGTTAAATAATCAGTATTTTACTAAAAACTTTAATCTTGCTAAATAAATGAATTTTAAGTTGTAGTGAAATATCTTGAACTTTAATTACTTTCCTGGCTGTTATATATAACATGGAAAGTATGGTGATCTGTCAAAAAATGACTTCCTCCAATATTTTTACATTTTTGGACCCAGGACACCTTGAAATGTCAAGAAATCAAGAAAAAAAATTTGGGAGTTTTTCTTCTTGTCGAAAATTTCTAAAATTTTGCAGGGAGGTTTGTTTGTTAGGGGAATTCATGCCATTAAATTTTGGTGGTTAAAGGTTGAAGGGGTATGAGATAAAGGGGGTCATGTGTATCTCCAGTTGGGTCAGACTTAATAATAATTTTTACTTGTTAATAGTACTTATAATTTTTACTTGTTAATAGTACTTATAATTTTTTATTAAACCCATCACTAACCTGAAAAGTAAACTTTTCGCCATTTTATAATAGTTAAAAATATAAAAAGTTTTTAAAATAAAACATGATAACAACAGATGGTGCTGAGAAAGCTAAGCAACTCATTGCTGGAATTTTTTTTGTTGTTGTTAATTAGTATTTCAGTGAAGTTTTTTATATATTACTTTTATTTTTTTAATATCAAATTAGGAATCATCTTTTATAGGTAAAGTAAATGATAAGAAAAATAATTATATAATAATATATATATATATAGCACATCAGCAAGAAACGTGACACAACTCAAAAATGCAATATTCGAGAAAAATCTACTTAAAGAATACTATAAAACTTATAGTATAAGCTGCTTTTAAATTTCAGGTAAGTATTTATGGTGGTAAATTCTATTATATTCTATAGTATAGTAATTATGGATCTGTAGCTCTGCTCTCGTCGAATATGAGGTGTTATCAGTTAAATATAGGTGAGATCTTTGAGTTATGTCACATTTCTAAAAACTTTGTTATTTTGCAACATAGAGATGTGACGCTTGTTGTGAATGTTGGGGACTTCATACATATTTTTCAATAACACAGTCTTAAATTGCCATATTTTGAGTTGTGTCACTTTTCTTGCTGGGTGCAATATATATATATATATATATACTAAAATATATTTATCTTCAGTCTTGAAATAATATAAGATTTGAATTTGTTATTTGCATTCTGTTTTTATATTAAATATATTTTATCTAGCTGCATTTTAAAATATTTTAGTTTTTTACTTCTTGGAAAAGTTTGGATTAGGTAACAAAGCAAAGTAATTTTTATTTAATTCAAATTAATTTCTCAAATTTGCATTTAGGATAAAAATAAGCAATATAATAGTTGGGTTTTTGTATTTAACATCAACTTTCTCCCTTCTTGTTTTTGGCCGTGTGCCAGTGTTGAGGGAGGGCATATATACTGGTTCAGTCAGTCCTGATCCTGTGCAAGCAACCACTTCCTCTCAGCATTGACAACATCTTCATCTGACAAACTTTATCCCAAGTGCATTTTTCAAAGGACCAAAAAAAGGTAAATTACGACTGTACAGTGGATATGGCAATATTGTAAAACTCAGTTTTGTGATTGCCTTAGACTTGTGTGTGGCCTCACATTATCATGCTGAAAGAACACAGGTCCTTCTCATGTCTGACACATTGGTAATGCATCTTTATCCTTTTCAGCATGGCAACATACGCCTCTGATTTAATAATGGATTCTTTATTCATGACATCCATCAAAATGATACCATGAACATCCCAAAACACAATGATCATAAACTTTCTTGTTGATGGAATGACTGTTTTCCCCTCCCTTCTGTAGTGAATGTGAGTGGTGTCATTCCAGCAATTGTCGCTTTGTTTCAGTTTGAAGTGGTGTACTCGTGTATCATCTCCAATGTTGACGTGAGCCAAGAACTCATTGCCATCATACTCGTAGCGTTCCAAGAGTTTGATGTGGTGGTTTTCCTTGCTGCTTTGGGACCCATCAAGAACACACTTTGGCATACCTAAGTTCACAAATGATTTGGTGAATGCTCCTGGCTAATGCAAAAGCATTCTTTCAGCTATTAGACTGTAATGTGTCATTCCTCCAAAATTGTTTTCATCAAATCTCTGCGTTGCGGCTGCTGTGACATCTGTGGCTGGACGACCTCTTCACACAAAACTGCAGAAATCTGTCATTCCTCTTCTTGTTGACTTCACGTGTTCCACCCAATGACTGACAGTGCTTTGGTTGACAGCTGCAGTACCATAAACATCACACAATTGCTTATGAATGTTTCCAACAGCTTCTCTTTCAGTAATGAGGAATTCTATCACTGCACACTGCTTGGAACATGCATCACTGACATTTGCCATTTTTCAACAAAGCTGCAGTGGTCCTGCCTGGTGTGGACCAGGTGGGACCACTGCAGCTTTGTTGAAATTGTTGTTGGCAGGACTTGGAAATTTTCCATGCTAGCAAATGCTTCCAGGTACAACTCCTCAAAAACAGAGCCATGTTGCAATCTTCATTTTCCAGATATAAATTATGATGCATTAATTTTTGAAAAACCCTTGTAACAAGGCTCATTTGTATATTGTATTTGAATAGTGTCGATTTTGCTTTTATATTGTTGATATGTAATTCAAATTTTACAAAATATTAGTTTTTTTATAACAAATTTCTCTGAAATTAATTATTGAAAAATTATATTCTGTGTTTAATTAATTTATATTAGTTTTACAATAAATGCTAACAGAACTCCTAATATTTAAACTGTGTGAGTCATATTTTGCATTTAAACCATGCAATACAAGGTTTGTCCAATAAGTATCCGGACTGAAATCAAAAAAAAAAAATTATTGAAGATATATGTACAGTGAGCTAATAATCTTCAAAATATATCCTGCATCATAACACTGCTGCCAATGCTTTTTCCAGTCTTTATTCCCTTCCTGGAGGGCAGCAACCGCAAGGCTGTTCAGGAACCCCGTCAAAGCTGCTTGGATCACCTCAATCATCCCAAAACAATGTCCTTTTGTTACGAAAGAACAAAAAGAAGTCAGAGGAAGCCACACTGGACTGTAGGGTGCCAATCATCCTACAGTCCAGACAGCTTTGACACGTTGTGTTTCCCTCACAGTTAGTGACGTGTGACTGGGCACATTTTTGTGATGGAGCATCCAGCTTTCAGTGATCTCCTTTTGGACACGGTGGGCCCTAATCCTGAAAAGTTCTTGCACTTTGGCTGCATTTTCATTGGTTCGGGTCACTGTCAGACATCCAACATGTTATTCGTCTTCAACGTCTGCTGGCCATCTTTGAATTTTTTATGCCACTCAAAAACACACATTTTGGGCATGGCTTTGTCCTTGTAAGCCTTGCGGATCATATCCAAAGTCTCAGTAGCAGATTTGTTCAATTAAGCGCAAAATTTGATGGCAAAATGCTACTCGATGGTTTGCTGCATTTTGACTCTCAACATGAGCACTAAACACACTTTCACTTCTGGCACGATCTACACACTCCAAAGGCTCAGAAACAACTGAGTTGGGTCTCGTAGCTTAAGTGACATCCCCACCACCGATCCTGCCCATAAAACCATCCTCCACCCTTTCCCATTAACAGGAAACAATCGGTCTGGATACTTATTGGACAAACCTTGTATATTCAATAATTCTATGAGACGTATGAATAAGAATAATTTATTTATTTATTAATATAGAGAAAATACTTTACTTATTCATTGTTTTTTAATTCATAAAAAATGCTTGGTTAATATTTTATCATTATAAATTAGTTAAAATAGGAAAATGAATTATCAGTTTATTTCAATAAGTTATGTATATATTCTTAGATTCTTTTTTATAAAGAGCATTCATTATTCTATCTTTTTTACTTGCTGACTTTTAAGATCTCTAGGTACTTATAATTTTGTGATAATGATTGAGAGAAATAAATTCCTGATTGGTAAGTTGGTATGAAATTTTTTAAGCTTTGATTATTTTGATGTGTTATTTTCAGAGAATAATCAATGCTGATTTGATTTGTGTAAATGAAGAATAAACATTTTTATCAGATAGTTTTTTAAATAAGATGAAACTGTTATAATGTTTTAACAAGAGATAACCGTGTTCTTGCTATTTTTAAGTGAATATATATCTATCAAAGGATTATTATATATTTAATGGTTTTGTAGAAATCATTTATAGATAGTTATTTGATTAACGATGTTGCTTGACTGTATAAATTTGTATTATATTTTAAACATTTTTTCAATTTAATGTGTATATGTAAGTTAATCTAAACCAGAGCTTCCTAGTGGAGTTGATGAAAATTTGAAAGGTATATGCAATTATTTAGTAAGTGCAATCATTTAAAAATACTTAAATGTATTTTCAAAACTTTCCAAATATAAATGTCTTAAAACTCATGTAAAGTAAAACTTATAATTTTGAATCCCTCCTTAGCTTGAACTAGTGAACAGACTGTATAATACTACTGGTTTTGTACTCCTTAAGTCAAACCAGTTAAACTCAGTTGATGCCAACTAATATAACTGAATAAAGTTTCACAAATCTTTCTGGTGCATTGTTTGGTAAAGTAGCTTTAATACAGCTGGATAAGCAAGCCAATGACGTCAGAGTTTCCAGTTTAGTGGAAAATTTGTTAAAATGTAGCTTTCCTGTAGCATTGTCCTATTAAGTCATATTATTACTGAACATTTTCACTTTTTCTAGCAAATTTTTAAATTAAATGAACTAATGTTTTCAACTATCTTAAATAGCCTCTTATTTAAGATAAATTAAACAAACTAACATTTTAAGCTAATTTAAAAATTTGCTAGAAAAAGTGAAATACGTGTTTGGTAATAATATATAGAAGTTCTAGCTTACTGTGCCTAGAATTATTAAGTCTTATTTCCACCGGACAGGAATATTAGCAGGATTTTTTTTGTTTGTTTGTTTTTTTTCTTCAATGGATGGAGAAGGTATTAATGTTTGTGTTTTAATTTCTGTTAAAGAATACTGATTTTCTCATAATTCATATTTCTGTTTGGAAAATAATTCATCAGAAGTCAATATATGAAAAGAGTTTAGAACCCCTGATCTAGATTTTCAAAAATTAGCTGGATAGTGGATTTTTTTTTTTTTTTTTTTTTTGTGGTTTTAGGCCCTTTTCCGCTCAAAAGAGAGCATAAAAAGGCCCCTATGGATAGTGGATTGTTAAAAGTTTCTCAGTAAATTCAAACATCAATCAATATATTTAGTTATGAATTAATCTAGTTAAGAAGTGTTCTAATAAAATAATTTTGTATTAAATTGAATTAAAATTACTTCTACATATTGTATTTATGAATTTTTATTATATTGATCATCTAAAGTTTTATTACAAATACAAATAATCTAATTTTGAAAGTAATTTTGCTTGAAAAGAATTGGGAAACATTATATTCTTGAGTCACTATACAGGTATACCTCGAGGTATGTCGTTTGTCAAAAAAGTATATGGAAAAAATAAAAATCAAGTTTAAGTCATTTTATTCGACTTTACATCTGTCCACCACAAATATTGAAGTCGTAATATCACTAGAAAAGCATTAAAAGCACATAAAACCATATTAAAATATGTACATTTACAGTAAATGTTAATATAATCATCATAAATCCTATAGAACGAAACATGAAAACATCTGTGTTTGTGTTGTCGTATTATTTAGCGGTCTCTAAGTACTCATTATTGGCATTTTCCACGGTAGTTCCAAATATCTACCATTTGGCATCGTTGTTAGCGCTACTCGATATTGGTAAATTTAACATAAATTAGTTTATTTTTCTACTATCGCAAAATAATTTTAATAACTGTATTTGTTATTTAACTTTAAAAAATCATCTTATTTTATAATGTCTTAGAGAAACCACATTCACAAATAAAGAGTCCATGATGTACTGTAAACATCACCAAATTGTAAACATGTACATTTACAAGCATGTACTGTACATGTATTCGTAAATTTAGATTACTTTTTTTCTGTACTATATTAAAAACTGAAATTTATTTGTTTGCAAGCTTAAAATAGATTCTTATTAACCATATATTATTAAAAATGCATTTATAAATAAAATACAGAAGTGGGGATGGTAATTTGTGGTTTAGCTTAGTGACAAGTAAATTCGACTTACTTCATTTTTTGACTTACATTGCCTCTCCTGGAACCAATTACCGACGTAAGGTGAGGTATACCTGTATTCACTGAGAAAGATAATTTGACTTTGTGTAATTTTTACTATGATTATATTAATATATCACTATTTTCAAATAAAACAATTGATATTTATTATTAATAAATAATATATTATACAAAATATATAATTTTAGATAAAAATTCCATTCCATTATTTTGAAAAACTGTACAATATTTACTGCATACTTTTATTAGCAAAGGCCATGTAGTAGACTTAATAATTATTATTGGGCTGCAATTTGAAAAAATTGTAGACATAAATTCCCACTGTTGTCTGTCCACTGTTTCTTAATCTCGAGTGGTGTTAGATGAAAGTTGAGATCAGGTATGGAAAGCTTAGAGGGAGGAGTACCCAATTAACTTTATACAAACTTTGGTCTACACCAAGGGTTGGAAAGTGCGGCTCTTTGCATAGACGTTTATGGCTCTTCGGACATAAACTCCAATTTTACCTCATCTCAAGCAGCCTTATAACTCCAGTTTATGAGATAGAGCTGCTGAACAAACTTCGACTCGTACGACATACTCTCTACCACTCTTTAGCCCATCCGCACATGATGACACTCACGTTGATCAATATGAATCACATGCGAGTGGTAGTATTTGAAGCATTTCTATATATACTGTAAAGTACTACATCAACACCGAATAACTAAATCACGTAGTTCAAGACCCAACGGGTACTTTACGCGGGTTCGCATACGAAGTTGAAGCCAGGCCTGGACTTCGCGGATACGGAACTTATATCTAAAATTTATTAGTCAAACCAAGTAATATAAAGTCAAGTTTTAATCTGAACAAATACTATACAACTAATTAAATTCCAAAACAATTTTATTCTATAAAGGACATTCCATTGAACCGACAAGCAAAAGAAAACTTATCAATTATTACTTAGGACTAGTCCCCCGAGACTTCCGACAACAAAAGATCAAAATTTAAACTATTTACAATGAAAAACTAGAACCAAAATCTATCCGTCACCTCCACTATCCGAATCCTTTCTTCAATTTCTTTTATTAGAAACTTTCTTATCCTTTCCACTCTGGAATCAGCTGTTCGATCCTCTCTCGATAGTACACCTCTCGTAGTCAGGGAAAGCTCACCTCGCTGTTTTTTCCGGAATTCGTTGGCTTTATAGTGGTACGGTGACGTTACACTTTGTTGCTGGAACCACCCCCTCATTTACATACTTACTGTCTAACAAATGCTTTTTTTTTTTTTTCTGGGCAGCGGGTGTTACAATTTACTAAAGACTTTTACAAAATATTTAATAGTAAGTAGGTAGTTCCATACTTGAGATGTCTGTTAAGTCGTTTAGTATTCTTACTTTCTATGTGTATGTGGGGACTCCCCCTTTTCCAATCGGATCGTCCGTCAGACTTCCGATGTCGGGCGCGCAATGGCGCGTTCGTTTTGCTTTACGGCGCTTCGTCGGGGACTGCAAGTTGGTTCTTTTAATTTTGTTTATCCGTTCCAGAGGGTGAGTGGGGAACTTTTGCCCTAACTAAACATAAGCCCCAAAACAAAATACACATAACGAAAACAAAATAAAAATAAAATTACAGCTCGGAATCAGTTCCTTACAATACAACCCATTGAACATGTGTCTGTCCGTCCGACGTCTGTCCATGTAACATGCCAAAAAGGCCACTAGAGGTGCCTCTGTCGTGTGTCATATTTCGCACATTTAAATTAACAATATAAATTATTATTTACATTAACAGTATAAATTATTATTATTCATTTGGTCAATAGCCAATAACAGTATAAATAATTCAATATATTTGTAATACGAATTTATTATTGTCACGGAATACCTGTAACGCTCAGTCTTTCAACACAGTTGGTCGGCAATTGGTCAAGCATTTAAGCCTCGATGCGGCTCTCTGGTACTTTTGTTATCCTGTTTCCATGCCAAATTGGGTCTTCTCACTTGACAAACTGCCGACCCTTGGTCTACACCAAAAGTCATGTGATTTCAGTTCAAAAATTTTCTCCAGAACAGAGTTACATAGATGACTGGCAGGACTCTGTTGTTATCAGGAAAAGTATGAAATACAGGGGCAAAACACTACTAATTTGAGATCAAGAGCATCAAAGTTGCTGTCTGGCATTGTAATGTCACAAAAAATTTTTTCTTGTTTATTATAAATTATTATTATTATGTGATTCATTCAAAATGTTCTAAGAATGAAATAGAAGAATGATTTATATGATTTTGAAATAATTTTTATTTTTTAATATAGCCTCTCCTAATATCAGTATGTTTTGTCTAATATCACTCCAAAGCCATTATGCCATCCCTGAGGTCTGATTCCAGGAGCTCTTCAAAATAAACAACTACTGCTGTTATCACTTTTTCATTTGAAAAAAATTTCTTTCCAGAAATAAATTTTTTCAGGTTTGGAAATAGAAATTGGACAGAACTAAATCAGATGAATAAGGCAATGTGGCAGCAAATTGTACTTCAGTTTGTTGATTTTCCCAATTGAGAGAAAACTTCTATGAGCAGGGGCATTGTTCTAGTGAAAGATGACCTTTTTCTTTTCTTGGATATTTTTGTTTAATTGGTACAAAAGGTTAGCATAGTACTCTCCCATTACTGTTTTAGTCTTTGGAAGATAATTTATTAGTATAATTACTTTTGCATCCCAAAAAATTGATGCCAAGGCCTCTCCTTCAGAGGGAACTGCCTTTGTCTTCTTCTTTGACACTAAGCATCCAGATTCTTCCATTGTTTTGACTGCCCTTTGTTTCTGATGTTTAGTGGTGGACTTAAATCTCATCTGTGGAACAAATTGCACACAAAATTGATTGTATTTTTCTTGAAATGGTCCAGACACTATTAAGAAATTTGAACAAGGATACATTTTTTGTTTACTTATTAACAAACATGACACTTGCCTTGTGGCTAATTCTCTCATATTTAATTCTTCAGTCAAAAATATGAAAAGCCAATGTGTCTGAGATGAATACAACTTTAACAATATTTGATATCTTTAATTATCAAACTTGCTGCAAAATCATATTATGAATGTTGTTAGTGATTTCTGGTGTTGTTGAACTCTTTTGATGCCCACCTCATGAATTGTCACCTAGGCTTTCATAACTGCATTTAAATTCATTAGTCCAGTTGGGTTACTCTTGAAAATGGAGCAGAGATCCCTATAGAATTATTCATATTGTAAAGTACTATTTTAATTTTCGACTATTATCGACTCTACCGTGTACCGGAAACAATCGTTAACCTACCGGGTACTTTACTCGGATTCGCGTTAGCGTGCCAGGCCTGGACTTTAAGCGTGCACCGAATTAAATAATGACAAGATTTGTCAATAGAAAAAAATCAAAGATTTAATTAGTCGTTTGGCAATAACTATGTACAATATTTAGTAAAAAAAGCAAACAATAATTTATTCAATGAAATTCAACAAAATCAACCCGACAATACTCAATTCAAATCTATGTCTAACTTAACTCTATTCCCCTTGGGAATCCGACAAAACCAAAAGTTTAACTTATAACAATCATTCTTATAAACTAGAGATCCTAATCGTCACCTCAATATACTCAGAACCTATTTTCTCAAACTCTCAAGACTTTCTCTGACTGTCGATCCACAATTCGAATCACTTCTAAATCACCTTGGAACTATTCGAGATCCTATCGGACACCTCTCTCGTTTACTGCTACGAAGCTCACCAAGCTCGTTGCTATCCAGAATTCACCTCTCCGTCTTCACTTGAGATTCGGGATTTATAGTGTGAGGTGACGTCACAAGTCTGAATGCGATCACTCTTCTCATTTACATACTTAATGCTAACAATACTTGTTTCGTCGTCTGGCAGCTTCTTTTTCCGACAATTACTCACTAACCTTTTACATTATTTGTTTGTACAATTTTTCCGGGACGTTTTTATCACTTAAGGTCTAGCGAGTCTTTTTCGTACTTGTGGGGTCTCCCCCCCCCTCTTTCTCGGTGCGGACTTATACTTTTTGCCGCTCGGGAAGCGCAAATGTGCGCGAGTCCTATGGCGCTTTTCTTTCGTTGGTGAGTTGGGTTTTATTTCTTCTCTTTTTAAATACTTAAGGTGATTGGTGAGGAAACCTTCGTCCTAACAAAACATAAGCCCCAAACAAAAATAGAATAATAAGCAAAATAAAAGTAAAATAAAAATAACGCTCGGACTTGGTTTCTTACAATATGTGCACGAATTTCTGTTCTTGATAAACCTTATGTAAAATATTTAATAATTGTATGACATTCACTTTTTCCATTTTGTAAACAACATGAAAGAAACATGTCTTATTTAAATAGATGTCAACAATAAAGTAATTGCAAGAATGACTTCAAATTTAGTAGGCCTACATGTTCATATGACAGATTAAACATTCCACTACACGAAGCTTCACATCTCTAGTTTATTCTAAGAATGTTTTAAATGACCCTTGTATAATAATTAAAATTATTATATTAAGAGTTTAAGCTTCTTAAATTTCAAATTATTTGTTTACATTCAACTGTTCAAGAATTTTCATTGGAAAAAATTTCTTTACAGGTAGTGACAATAAAATCAAATGAAAATTGCTGTATTTATAAATAAGTTCTGGCATATAAACAGTTATGATTTGTGGAAGATGTAGTACTTAAATAAACTTATGATAAAAGCTGATTTTGTAAAGAGTCGATATTTACCTGTTCTATTTTGTTTTGGGATTATTTTTAGTTTGTTGTTCTATTTATTTTGGGGCATTTTATTTTATTAAAGATAGACTACTGTACCTCACCTGGGGCAAAATTCAAAAGTTACTTATTATGACAACTGCTGGCAGCAACTTATGACATCATCAAATCCAGAAATGACAAGAAGTTAAAAGAATGATCTCCGCCCCAAATTGTCATCGGAAATGCAATAAAAAATTATAAAATCACTTGTAAGAGAGATGACATGAATTAACAAGACTGATAACTAGAATGAATGAAATTTTAACAATTAAGTGTGTAAATGGGATCAAGTGTGCATATGCTTATAACATCACTCCAACCATGTTATAGGAAGGAGTTCAGTTAAGGATCAAGTGCGATTGACAAAAGGCTTTCCAGTTTCAGTGATGACAGTTTTTGGTGATGAATTAGTAAGATTTGTTGTGATTTTTCAATATCTTTTCATATTTTGATTGTCAGTTTTGTAGAGATAGTTCTAAGATAGTTATAGTTTAATTTGTATGTCTCCAATTGTCAAGACAGTTTTGTATATATTTGTTTTTTGGATTTTTGATAAATTATCTTTATTATATTTTACAACTTTTTCTCTAATGTTATTTCTTGACTGTACATATTTGGGCTTTTACTAATAAATAGACTTTTTCTTGCATTATATATAGCAGGGGTGGCCAACAAGTCGATCGTGATCGACCGGTCGATCGCCAAGCCAATTTTGATCGATCGCTAGCGATGTCTTGACTTAATGCATTATATTTGTAACCGAACGCAACTGTGTGCATGCAGTTATGACTCGACTCACAAGCAGTGAGTGCACTTCGTACTGAAACAGTGTATAAACATAGTATGTATTTCACACTTCCCCCTCCCCACTTAGACTATGCCTATGACAACAAGTCGATCGCGACACATTTTTACGATAAAAGGTAGATCTTATGTGCACAAAAGTTGGCCACCCCTGATATATAGTAATTATTTTAGATTTTTGATTTAATAATGATTTTTATTTATATTTATTACCCGTGAAAAGTCCAGGCCTGGCACTTTCAAATCCTTCGTTTATGTAATGTATCCTTTGATTATTATTCAGGCTTTTGGTTAGATCAAATAAGATGTTACAGTTTAGTATATGTTAAGTTTTACCAATTTTTTGGCAAAAAGCTTTTACATTAAACATTTGTATATCTGAGACATGTTTGTAAAGATTATTATACATGGATATAATTATATTTAAAGCTTACAGATTGTATATATATGCAAACTATATTTACTAATTAACATTGCAAATTTTTATTTTTTGTTTAAAGCAGGCTACTTCACTAAATCATTTATTTGAATTATCCTACACATGCTTTAGTAGAATTTAAAACAAGGAGTACTTGAAGACATGGAAAATGTTCAACTTTATCAATGAAATGAAAATGAACTCGTCTGTTTCTTATGGTGAAGAGTTTTATTTATTAGAACTTGCAGCAGATATATTCAGTTCATAGTTTGTTCTGTATAAATTGAGAAGAATGTAAATGCACATGAAATTATAATTTGGTTATATTGAAAAGCTTTGTGACATTAAAATTTATTAAACCTTCTGAGAACATTTGTATTTAAATTTTCTTAAATAAGAATATATTAATTCATAAAAATTTTCTGGTTTAATCATGTTGTAGTTTAGAAAAATTTAGCAAACTTTATATATATTTATTTTATAGGTGATACTGAAGTGAAAATGAAAGAAGAAAATGGTTTAAAAGCTAATGCAAATGAGTCATTGAAAAGGAAAAGTGAAGATGCAGATATTTTACCATCAAAACAGAAGAAAAAGATACCAAAATATACTCAACCAAAGAATGCATTAATGAGATTAAATGAATTGAAACCAGGTCTACACTATAATATAGATTCACAGGAAGGTCCACCTCATAATCCTACATTCATTGTTTCTGTTGAAGTTAATGGCCAAAAATTTACAGGACGAGGCCATTCAAAACAGATGGCAAAATGCGCAGCAGCTGAATTGGCTTTAGCTACTTTTGATCAGTTTCAGAATACTCAAAAAGCTGCTGTACCTGTTGGAAAAAATAGTTGTGATTTTACTACTGATGATGTTGAAAATGAAACATCAAATTTTAATCAGTTTGGAGGAGAAAAGCAAAATCTTATTTCTCCAACAGAAGATACAAACATAACAGAAGAACAGAATCAGACACAGAAAATATTGGAAAAAGAAGAAAAGAATCCTGTTATGTTATTAAATGAAGTACATCCTGGAAGTGAATTTAATTTAATTAGAGAGAATGCATTAGTACCATCAGAAAGATTTACTATGAGTGTTTGTATTAATGGTATAACATTTGAAGGTTCTGGTCAAAATAAAAAGTTAGCAAAGGCTGCAGCTGCAAGATCTGCTTTGAGCAGTTTATATGGAATCACGTCTTCAGAAACTCCTACAAATAAAGTATCTATTCCAGAAGCATATGTGTTTCCTCAAGCAATAGCAGATAAAATATCTGATGTTATTCATAAAACATTTCAAGAAATCATGGTTGGTAATACTGATTATGCAAAATGGAAAGTATTAGCAGGAATTGTAATGACATCTGATCCTGAAATGAATAAAATAAAAATTGTAGGCATTAGTACTGGTACCAAAGGTATTAATGGGAAAAATATCAGTATGAATGGTGCTTGTTTGAATGACTGTCATGCAGAAATACTTGCAAGACGATGCTTAAAGAACTTTTTATATTATAATTTAGAATTGATTGCTGTTGGACAAAAAGAGGATTCAATTTTAATTGCTGAAAAAACAGGGGGTTATCGTTTGAAGCCAAATATAAAGTTTCATCTTTATATTAGTACATCTCCCTGTGGTGATGCAAGAATAATTTTGCCAGACGAAGCGCGATTGGCTGCTGCCAAAGAACGCCAACCACGTCGCCCATTTCGTAGAGCTAGGGGCGTTTTAAGAATGAAGCTTGAAAACAGAGAAGGAACCATGCCTATTAAGATTGAAGATGAGGTTCAAACATGGGATGCAATTAGTCTAGGACATCAAAAATTAACAACAATGTCCTGTTCTGATAAAATTGCTTCTTGGAATGTATTAGGAATTCAGGGAGCACTGCTCAGTTGTTTTGTCGAGCCAATATATCTCGAAAGTATTATTTTTGGAAGTATAGTTCATCCTGGACATGTATTTCGAGCCATGTGGGGTCGATTTGAAAATTCACTTGAAGGATTGCCAAAACATTATTATTTGAAAAAGCCTAAAATGTGCTGTGTATCAAATCCTGAAAAACCACAGTTTGCCAAAGCTCCAAATTTTAGTGTTAATTGGACTGTTGGATTTGGAAGACCAGAAATTATTAATGCAACAACAGGAAAATTAGAAAGTGGAGAAGTTTCAAGATTAAGTAAAAGATCATTCTTTGATCACTTTATTAAATTATATGGTAAAATTTCATCTGTTACAAATCAAAAAATTAATGTAAAGCCAAATTTATATTCAGAAGCAAAAAATTCTGTGGTTAGTTATCAAGCTGCAAAAGAAAAATTAAGAAATGCATTTAAGAAAGCAGGTTTAGGAACCTGGGTGAGAAAACCAGTGGAACAAGATGATTTTGAATTAGTATTTTAAAATTTTTACATTTATTCCATATATAAATAGTGTATTGTGAATTCATGTTTAAAGCTTTCTCCCAAACATTGAGATGATTGACACTGTGAAAATATGTCATTAGAAAGTTTCTAGAAACTATCTCATTTGTGTAAAGCACTGCATATTATTTTTATTAGTTTGATAATTTAAGACGTAGTATTTTTTGTTTGTTAATTTACAATAGCAATTTTGATGCAGCCAGTTACATTTATGGGACAATTTAAGTTTATGATACTTTTAATTGTTTTCTAGTAGTCATAACTACAGATAATGATTTGAATAAAGACATATTCATCAGACTGTATTACAAAAAATAAATGTTTACATATTCAATTATGGCCAGAATTTAATTAAAATTTTAAAAACCACAGACTTGTAAACATTTTCTGTTGAGATTTTGTAATTATTTCAACTTTATTTCTATATTTTAATCAAATATCTTTTTCAATATAATGAATGTTATGCTGTTGTTTCAACATTTTAATATTGTCTTTTTCTTTAAATCTTATTTTTTTTTAATTCAGTTAGGATAAGGACCTGATACATTGTACATGATGCAGCAATTAGCTGTAATTGTCAAATGTTTCATATGATATCATCATAGATAACTGTTTACGTAGAAGTTGCATTTCATAGTATGGAATAGAATGATAAAAGTGTATAAGTTCTAAGTTTGCAAAATAAAATTGTTCAAGTGATTTTTTTCCCCAACTGTTCATTTAGTAAAATTAATATTTCTCAGATGAATACATTAAATTAATTATATACATATAAGATCATTTAATTCTGACAGACATTTGACTAAAAGTGTGTGTTTAGTTTTAAGGTGAATAGATTTTTAGGAATTATTTGGCTTAAAAGATGCAAATTCTTGTTTTTTAAATCTTATATACAAATAGTTTTTATTAAATCATGGCTATTTTCCATTATTCTGCCAATTCTAAAATTAAATTTATATCTATGCAGTTAAATGTCTCCCATTATTAAATGAGCTATATAATATACTAATAAAATCAGTAAGAAAAAGAATGAAATTTGTAATAATTTCTAAAATATTTTATTCTCACTGTTTATAGGTTTTTCAAATTAAAAACTATAAATGTTTCTAATATTAGCATGCCATTTAAGAGAATAATAAATTAATAACAGATTAAAAATAACTTATTTTTTATAGTAGATATAATTTTTTCATTGTGTTGGTGATATTCAGAATTTATGTTCGTTTAATAAAATTAAATAAGTAATTTGAATTCATTTAACATAACATTTTAAAATGAGCATTTCTGAAAATAGTTTCAGTATTCAAAATATATTATATTAATTTGATGAATAGACTTATCAAATTATACTTTTGAAAGTATTTTTCAAATAAGATGTAGACATTTATTTAAAGGACATTTAAATTGTAATTGAAAGAATTATAGTGGTAAAATTAACAATAAAAACTTACTGGAAAATTATCTTAACTAATTATTTTAGTTAGTTAATTCTTGAATCATATCTTTATTACATTAATAATAATATATTATGTCATAAGCATAATGGATGAGCAAATTGAAAAGTAACATGATTGGTAAAGTATATTATAGACTATATTAATTTGATTTAGTATATTTGGCATTCACACAAAGATTTTAACTAATTAGTGTAAATGTTATACGTGTTTAAATTTAATTTAAAAAATTATTCTAATTTTACTTATAGCTCAAGTTTAATGATTCTTTTTATAATAATTAATTACATATGATTGACATATTTTTCAGCTCATGTTAAATTTACAAAGACAACTATGCAAAAAATCAATTTTTTAGATACTGATTGTATTTCAAAACTTTATGGAAATATGTAAAAATTTAATTCTTCTTTTTTCTAATAGAATTTAATTAATTGTATTTGAAGAATTATGTAATTTTATTGTATTACATAATTTTTCATAATGTATAATCATAAGTATAAAATTACTTTGCTCTGTATCATTTAATATCTATTTTTGTTGAATTCATACTATTTATTTAACAAAAGTAAATTTAAGAGTAAACTGACTGATAATAAAAATTTACTTCATATTTGAAATATATTTATTAAAATTAATAGAGTTTTGATAAGTATCTGAATCATGATTACTCTAATTATGAAATAAATTTTATTAATGCAATTTATACAAATATTTTTCATAAGATTTTAATCAGTCCATTATTAGACCTTTCATATGATTGTTAAATTGCTACATATTAATTTTATTTAAAAGTGAAGAAAATTATAGTTTCATTATCTATTATAAGATTCAATGTATGATGCATTTTTAGTATGTAATTAATAAAACTGTTTCTCCTGCAGCAAATATAAAATACTGATAACATGCTGATGATTTCAGGTTGGAATAAACTCTGACATCTATAAGCGACATTACTGAATGTTATATTTTACAAAGTAGTAATTTTAAATAAAATAGTACAATTAAATATAGATTAATTTATTATGCTTTCGGATTTAAAAAGAATGCTAAGACAAATTGAAACTATAGATGATTTTATCATTTTTTCAGCAATAAACGTTTTGGTACATTTTACTAGTGATTTACTAAATTGACGCGTGCTTAACCCTTGTCTCTCTTGGTTTGTGTATTAATAATTTGCATAGGAAATGCGGTACATCGCAAAAGTCCTTTGCATTTAAACAAACCACCGGGGGACACGAGCTAAATACGATTCAAAGGAACGGTAGATCATCAGTAAGATGTATTTATTTGGACCACTACTGACTACTGCCAAAAAATTGTCTGCTATCATCTCAGTGGAAATACCCTTTCAAGATGAAGAGATTGGAACTATTGCAGCTTTGCTCTTGTGAGTCAAAAATTTTCCTTGAACCATAATCTGCATGAAAAACAATTCTGGTTTGTTTTAGTTATAAATCTATTCCTATTTATTCATATTTAGTTCGTTAATATAATTAATTACTGATGACATACTTTAACAAATTTCATTTAAGTAAACTTAAAAGAATTATTTCAATATTTACTAAAGTATTATAATTGTTTGGAATGGAAATATTAAAAAACATTAGTATTACATAATTGGAGCCAACAAGAGATGATATAATTTTTAAAAAATGTACAACTTGTTCATAAATCATTTTAATAGATACATTCATATAGTTTACTTAACCTATTGCTATGTTTGAATTAACATATTTGAGTTTCTTTGAAATTATGATTAATTCTTTGTCCATATTTGGTTAATTTTTAATAGTAGTGAATTGTGAAAAAATAGAAAATTATGATGAAAAGAATTACAATCAAAATTTTTTAATTGATACCATTAGATGTTAGATTCAGTCAGAATTTCTATTTATATGGTAATGATAATGATATTTCAAGTATTTTAGATTCATCTAAGAATAAGCATATGTTATATATATATATACATATACAGTGGTTTCTCGTTAGCATTAATCCGTTAGACTGCCTGAAGGATTGACATTTAATCTATAGTTAGTTGATCTTGTTAAAATTTCAGTATAATCGTTATCAAAGTTATAGCTTACTGTTTACACATGCTAATGTTTTACTATACATAACATTGTAAGACTGCAGTTTCTGTTTTCAGAGTTTTTTTTTATTTAAAGAATCAAGGGAAAAATCCAAAGATATATGTATCTTTCTAGCTCGAGAGTCTTCTTATATTTATATATTATAATTATTTTTCAACTCTCATGACACTCTTGCTTGATCATACAACTAGGGACTTAGCTGAGTTAAAAAAATTATATAAAGCAAAGCAAAATAAGTGACTATTTTCAAAATAAATGCTGTAACAATTAATTTTTACATGAGTATTATACTTTATTTGATATTCATTTTAATATTATGTAAATTTTACTCTGAATTCAGTTTCATCAGTATGTTGAGATTGCAATGAAAGTTAATGCTTATTTTTAATAACAATTTTTTTGTTATCTCTTATCGTTTATATGTATTAAATTTCTCTGCTTTAACTTTGACTGTTGTACTAGATAAATACATAACATTAATATTTTTACTTTATTTAATGAAATCTTTTAATTCTTTCTCTAGCAAGTGTTATCAGTTGTCTAAAATTGTCCTGCTCCTGATTATTTTAGATATTGATGCTGTATTGCACTTCGGACTAAAAGAAAGAATCACCTTAATCATAAACTTTGCTTAAGGTAACCCCATTAAGCATAAACTATAGGATGGGTTAGTAACCTTTTTAGGTATGTGTACTAAAACTAACAAATACAGTCAAACCTGTTTTTATGCGGTAGATAGGAACCGCATTAAAAAAACGCATTAAAAAAATCACACGAAACTTCACGAATGGCTGTAAAAAATAGTTTTCGCAACACAATTAAAAAAATATTTTTTTATGCGGTCAATAGGGACCGCATAAAAAAAGTCTCACATAGAAAATAACTCAAAACTGTACGAAATAGAATTTATTGACAACAGATGTCAGCACTTGACTGCATCGTCTGGTCTATCGTCTGTTTTACATATTTTTGTCCAGGTGGTGTTTTGTTGACTTAAAAAGTAAATTATTTCATTTTTCGCATATTCATGCAATAATATTACTATAATAAGTGCATTTATGCTATAATAAGTCAACGTGAGACATGACGAATCGCACGAGAATAGTCGCCAACTATACCGCACAAATAAAAAATTGCACAAAAAAAACCGCATAAATAAAAATCGCACAAATAAAAATCGCACATAAAAAGAGCGCATAAAAACAGGTTTGACTGTATATAATGCAAAATTTTTCACGTGCCAACCAAAATTTTTAGGACTATATTATTATTTGATCTTGCAGCTTGACCAGTGGTTCTTAATCAGGGGTTTGTGGGAATGGGCTTGAAGAGTAAAAATCAACTTTAACTTTCGTATATTTTAAATGTATTTTATTGATAATTATTCTTACAAAAGAAACATGTATAAGGTATATTACTTTATTGTATTTTTTTATTTAATAAATGTATTTGTATATTAATTCCTTTTACCTATATCCTTACTCTCAAATTTCTGTGTATATTCTGTCTACTAGGTCCTTGTTTATTAATAGGACTTATTATACTGGTGTAGTTTCTGATTAGCAAATAGGGGAGATCTTAGTCAAAAGTCAAAACAAAATAGCTTTATTTTCACCAGTACACTCTGTTTCTGTGTTTCAAACCCAAAGGCCCTGACAGTCTCAAAGTATTTGTATATAACTGGTTTCTTTTGTAATTTTATTTTATGTATTTAAAAACATTATTCTGAGGAGTCTGTGACCTTCACCTGACTGGAAAAGAGATCCATGAAACAAAAATCATTAAGAACCCCAGTCTAGACTATGCTATGAGAATGCTAGATATAACAGAAAATCCACTCAATTTACAACCCTGCTTGTAAGTCAGTGTATAGCAGAGATAGATGCATGGAAATGGGTTGTTTCATTTTATTATTATTTATTATTGCTAAAGCAGTTGATGGTGGTTTCTTTTTTCTTTATTGC
Organism: Centruroides vittatus; assembly: GCF_030686945.1. Lineage (NCBI taxonomy): Eukaryota > Metazoa > Arthropoda > Arachnida > Scorpiones > Buthidae > Centruroides > Centruroides vittatus. The sequence continues at coordinate 194,207 of NW_027122328.1, read as the reverse complement.
ATTTTTTTATTTAATATTGCTTTACTCAGTAAAATTTTATTATATTAAATTAAAATATACAAGTCAGCAAAGACAACGATCAACTACTGCCAAATTATCGGGCTAGCAAATGGCTATAGTAATATTAATAATTATTAATATTACTATAGCCATTTGCTAGCCCGATAATTCGGCAGTAGTTGATCGTTATCTATAACGGGCTAGTAGTTGTTTATTTGTCAGCAAAGACATTGGATATTCATTTTTTAAGGTTAGCCTTGGGTTGCATTCTGGTAAAAAGTTGCTGGCGTGTGCTATGTTTGGTATGTTTGCCAAGGGTTGCCCACCTCTGATATATGGTTTCTTCCAGGACATCAAAATTTCATATTAATGGTTAGTTAAAGCTAACGAGAGTCCACTGTGTCTTGATGATGATACAGTACAGATGCAATTTTCATGATTTTGACATAATATTTCCAATTCTTTTTTATAAATAACAGGATATGTCATTGACAAAATCATACTCATAAAAATTAAAATAATGCTTTGTATGATCATACAGGATATTAAAAAGTTTTACAAAATTATAACTTAAAAGAGGGAAAAGATTATTGGAAGAAGAGGAAAAGTGTGAATTATTTTGGTTTTTCTTCAAATTACAATTATCACACACACTTTTTTCTTCAAACTCTATTGTACAGGTAACTGTTAAATCTAAATAATATGTTCTGAAAGTTTTTATAATATACTGTACAATAAGATAAAATTTGTAACTGGTTATAAATTGTATTTTAGTTCTACATTAATTTTAAAAAGTTTTGTTTATATTAAAAATCTCTTATATATAAAAAAATGAACTGGGAGGAGTTGTTAACAAATTGATGTATTCAGGAAACTGCATTCTTTTGAATTGCGATTTGTTTCTATTGGATAATTGTCATAATTTCACACTTCAAGAATGCAACTCCCATGTAAACTGTGATAGCAATGTATTTGATTTGCCAATACATATTACTTACTGTGTATTAAAAATTAAAGTTTGAAATAATTAATATTAAACAAAAGAAAAATATAATAAGATGATTTTAAACAATTTGAAAAAAACTAAGAAATCTCAATAACTAAAATTCTTTTTGTAAAATCAAAAAGAATTTTAATTATTTAATTTCAAAAAAATATAAATACATAATCTATTAAAACAGATATAGATTTAATTTAATAAGATAAAATAAATAAATGAAAATGTTAATTATAAATAAAATTAAATGTATTAATTTTACTACATAATGTCAATTTTATTAAAAAATTATAATTAAATAACAGATTTTTAATAATAATAATTATTGTTGACAAAACTGCGTCAAACAGCTGGTTAGCTCGGGGATGCCTCTTTGGGGAGACAGAAGGATTCATGATCGCCATACAGGATCAGGTCATAAATACTAAAAACTACAGAAAACACATACTCAAAGATGCAACACTCACAAATGACACATGCAGAAAATGTCACATCATGCCAGAAACTATACAACACATCACCTCTGGTTGCAAGCTCTTGGCACAGACAGATTATTTACACAGACATAATCAAGTAGCAAATATAATACACCAAGAGCTTGCAAAAAAACACAAATTAGTAGACATGCACGAACCATACTACAAATACATTCCACAGACAGTATTGGAAAACAACACACACAAAATGTACTACGACAGAGCCATAATCACAGATAAAACAATTTACCACAACAGACCAGACATCACACTCATTGACAAACACAATAAAATTACATACATTATAGACATATCCATTTCAAACACTCACAATATACAAAACACATGCACTGAAAAAATTAGCAAGTACACAGAACTCACCCAGGAAATAAGGCATCAATGGAGGATGGATAAGGTGCTTATTGTACCTGTTGTTCTCTCCTCTACAGGTGTCATACTACACACGCTACACAAAAGCCTGGGCACATTACAATTGAATAGAAACACATACATCACACTACAGAAGGCCACTATAATGAATACATGTCATATTGTGAGAAAATTCCTGAATACAGACACACACACTGATACACTTCTTTAATTTCTGTTTTGGTTACTATGCCTTGACTTTGGTTTGGCATAATACACAGCCACCGGTGTTAACCGAGTATATCTCACTTAACCCAACACAATAATAATAACAACACTTATTAAGCATAAACAGCATCATCTTAAATCTCCCATAGAAAGAATAACCCTTCCACGTAAAGATGGCAGATATGGTCTGATTGACATAGTAAACCTTCACTACAAATACAGACACTGAGAGTGTTTTTCTACAAAAAAAAAAAACAAGAAACATCACAGTTACATAAAGCAGTAACTCTAGCAGATTCTCACCATTAAATTTACACTCACAACATATAAATAGCATAGACACCATTAAGCAGTCGTGGATTCAAAAGGCACTTCATGGCTAGCAGGCATCCCTATGACCTGGCCCAGGATTTTGCTGACTCAAACAGCTGATTAGATCAGGAATGTTTCTTTGGGGAGACAGAAGGATTCATGATTGCCATACAGGATCAGGTCATAAATACTACAGAAAACACATACTCAAAGATACAACACTCACAAATGACACATGCAGAAAATGTCACATCATGCCAGAAAGTATATAACACATCACTTCTGGTTGTAAGCTCCTGGCACAGACAGATTATTTACATAGACACAATCAAGTAGCAAATATAATACACTAAGAGCTTGCAAAGAAACACAAATTATTAGACATCCATGAACCATACTACAAATACGTCCCACAGACAGTATTGGAAAAACAACATGCACAAAATGTATGACAACAGAGCCATAATCACAGATAAAACAATTTACCATAACAGACCAGACATCAAACTCATTGACAAACACAGTAAAATCAAATATATTATAGACATAGCCATTTCAAACACTCACAATGTACAAAACACATTCACTGGAAAAATCAGCAAGTACACAGAACTTGCCCAGGAAAGAAGACATCTGTGGAGGATGATAGGGTGCTTATTGTATCTGTTGTTCTCTCCTCTACAGGCATCATACCATACACTACACAAAAGCCTGGAAACATTACAATTGAACAGAAACACATACATCACACTACAGAAGGCCACTATATTGAATACATTTCATATTGTTAGGAAATTCCTGAATACAGACACACTTATTTTTGTCTTGTTTTGGTTACTATACCTTGACTCTGGTCTGGCATAGTAAACACCCACCGGTGTCAATCAAGTATAATTCACAAAATCCATAATAATAATAATAATAATAATAATGGTTTCAGGAAAGTTCAGTGTTAATTATTAATGTAAAAAAAAGATGTTTGCTTATGATGAAAATTTTCAAGATACTATTGTGTTATTGTATTAATCTAGAGAATGTAAATTTTGTATTATGTGTAATGTGATGCCTTATATTCACTCATTGTGATATTTTTAAAATGTTTATTTTATATTTCTGGTAGTTTGCGGCATCACACATACTATTTACCTTTTTGTATAAGTTATTGAATAAAGAATGAATAAATGCTATGTATTCTAGTTATTCGTTTTAAAATCAAAATAAATTGATTAAACATAAAATCAGCTTGATAACTATTTTTTAAACATCATTATGAATGCAGTTAGAACCATACAAAAGTAAATTAAAATCATTTTAAATACATAAAAGAATTATGCACGACAAAAACATAAAATAGTCGACAGTAAAAACGAACTTGTATCATTTAAAATAATTCTGGTATACTTACTGCTGTTAATGGTTGAATTATTATTAAAATAATAAATAAATATATTTTACTTTGTTCAAAAATTTTTCTCGTTCTGTTAATATAAATATTTATTCAACCAATAAATTCATATATAAACTTATTTGTTGAACAATTTTTGACTATCCTTTTCAACCCAATTAAAATGTTTTAGTTCTGTGGGAATTGAACATCAATATGAGAAATATTTTTATAATTTGAATAAGATATTTTGACATATTACAGCGCAATTAAGTCCTTTCCACAAAATATTTGAAATGCGCTAGTTTTTGAATGAAAGAGGAAATTTATATATAAATATTTTATTTTAAGAAATTTTTAGTAATAGAAAGTTGAACGAAAACGAGTTTTACATATATTGTTATATAATATGTATGCCTTATAGGACATTTCATAACATGCTTTGTGTACGTGGTCCGAATCCACTTCATTTTTCATTGTAATCGCAGGAAATAAACTAGGACTAGGAAAATTGATTCCTGTGTTCTTTTACTAAGGAACTGCCATAATTTTTATATTAATTTGAATTTTATCATATATGCAAAATAGCGTCAAAGTACAGAATTAACCATAATGGTAAAATATAATTGCTATGTCATAGGCCATGCTGTAACGTGTCTTCCATTATGCAGGTTCGAGATACGAATCCGGTCTGAATTTGTTCTTAATCCTTCAATTATACAACATGTCAGCTAATTGTAAGTTCGAAAAGACGAAAATGAGTTTGGCCATATTTAGTGTCGGGTGTCAAATTAACAGTAGTCAGATCACGGAAAACTTCGAATTTTGCGGAAAAACTTACAATAACTCCACCGTGGAGATAGCCTGTTTAATAAATCAATCCCATTAAGGATTCGGTATGATGGTGGAGACTGCTCGAAATATCTGGAACAGACTACTACCCGAAAAATTCCTGGAGTTTTTCGATTTCGGGTCTCCCATAGTGGTAGGTTGTCATCTTTTCCGCTCAGTTATCCTGCCGTCTTTGCGGAAGTACTGAAATTCTGGTAATTTGATATCACTGGTCCCATAGATACCGGAAACAAACTAATACTATATATATTTTTCAATTCAAAAGAATTTTATTGAGTTTAATAAGATGTATCAACTAGATATTTAACTGTAGTTTTTTATTTTCGGTTAAGAGAGTATTAGTGCCTGATTTTAGTTTTTGATATAACTCTACCGATTCCATTGAAGAAATTAAATTTAGAAGTTTTCAAATAACTTACTTAGCAATTGTAATACAAAATAATCATTATGTGATATTTACTACATAAACTATTAATTACTACGTTTCATATTTAATAAAGTAACGGAAATTGTCTGAGGCCCGGAAATAGCGCTAAAAAGAGAAAAATGTAAAATTTGTTAAGGTCGACCGTAAAAGGAAACACGTTATATAAGTGTCGAGTCGACGACACCGGACTCGACACTTATATAACGTCAACGCTCATAAAGATTAGCGGGGAAAAGAAAATTTTAGATGATGAAGATTAAAAAAGGTTAATATTTAAAACTTAAGACGCAGTTTAGAAAGTAAAAAGAAACTAGAAAAATAATAGAATGCACGTAGGTGTCAGTCATCGATTAAACGCGGTCAGAGTAAAAGATGGTGTCGGGTAGACCCAGGGCCAGATTTAAATAAGGGAATTTGGGGCCGGTGCCCAGGGCTCCCACGAAATTATGGTTAAACATAATTTTTTTTTTATATTACCGCAACTGCCTAGTGTGGCCTAATCACGAGGGCCGCAGGCAGAGAAAACCAAACCGGGGGAAAAACTTGTGTAACATCGGAAAATTTCGGGAAAAAAATTTTACATAGGTATTTTTCAATTAAATTAAAATAATTAGTTTTACACAATAAAATATAAGTATATTTACAATAACCTTATTTTTAAATGAAATTTACAACTTACTAGTTGAAAGTACAGTATTTTGTGTACATTTTCTAAATCATCAAATTTGCCTACTCTTAAAGGGTATTTGTGCTCACGGGCCTCTGATTGTTAAATCCGGCCCTGGGTAGACCATCTCTAGCGACCTTCTCCGCGCCCTAAACGGAGCTCCATTTACACCTGGAGACCAATTGGGAAGCGAGGAGCAAAAGGGTTAGCCAATTAGCGATGAACCGTGTCATAAGAACTTGGTCGTCGAAGACAGGAGAGCTTCATCCTCTCCAGTCCATCGAGTGCGCACATCGTCCTCAGTCCCTTGTGACATCCGTGTGTATCTTGTGCTGCGACGTCTAATATCAACGAAGGCCGACTCGCCAACGCTCCGGGACATCCAACCGCCGACACAAAGAAAAAGGAAAGAACTCCTGAAGATTTGTGAACCCAACTTCGGACTTCCGGACATCAACTTAATTGTGTAAGCATTGTCACCTAAATAAACAGTTTTTTTGTGAAACGCTTGTCTTTTTCTGCCTCCTCAAAACTGCCACCCACATACGCATTGACCTTAGTCCATCTCGACGGTAGGGAAAAATCCCTCCCCCTTTCGGCGAGTTTACAATTGGAAAATGTGATGAAACTACAAAACATTGAGAGCGGTACAGTTTTCTAGTGGATTCGTGTGAGTTGCGGCATAACTATTTGTTTAGCAATACATATTTTGATGAAAATTTTTATGTAAAAATAAACCACCTATTTAATGTAAACATGATATGATTAAGATAAATTGGAATGGTTACGTTTAAGATATTTTTCGTGCAAATAATTTTGCCCACAGTGTGATGTAAGTAGTAGCAGCGAATTTTGAATAGCTTTTGATTCTGCAGGAACGTATGGGCAGAAAATTTTCCAGAGGACAATGCTCATTCATCAAACTTTATTTTTTAACTGTCGATGGCCGTAACCAGTCAATCTGTAATAAAATCTCAAGACACAAAAGTCGCTTGGTCGAGGGTGTAAGGTTACATATTTCATTCACTTAAGATTTAATTTGTATAATTTTTGTTGAGATTAGAAAATCTTTATCATAGATTTTGGATGTTGTATGATGACGTCGCGACATTTGTCCATCTTATTGATGGTATAACGAGAAAATACGAAAAATTTAAACATCTTGTACAGCTTTTTTGTTTCATTCTTTCACCTCGTCTTGTGTAAGATGTACTGATTTTATGTTAAATTGTATTAAAGCTCTTCTTTGTCCGTTAATTTTCGTATGTCCATTCTTGAAAAAACTCAAGAAAGATACCAACTCAACAATTTACGCGATTCCGAGGAGGGAGTAAATGCCCCATTTTCTCCCCCTGAGGATGATATCAAAAGTATTTTTGTTTTCCCATGATATCAAAAGTATTTTTGTTTTCTAGCTACACATCAGAAGAGGCTTTTTTTTTTTTTTTTTTTTTTTTGTAGAAGTTACGTCGTTCATAAAGTCAAAGTGCGAACGGAAGTGGCCAAGCGGTCTTCGTTCCCTGAACACTGGGAGTTCGGTTGTGAGTTCGCGCCTCGCTGGGACGGGCTGGCCACGTGGCGTTTTTCGGATTTTCCCCACGTCTGTAATGCCTAAATAGGGGCCAGTTTCCCTTAAAAAGACCTCCCAGAAGGCGATCGCCCAAGTGTCGTGTTGTCACAACTTAACTAAGCGAACATAAGTTGAAAAGTGTTGGAATTTCAGGTCCTCTTCCCGTTCTTAAGACACTTCTAATTTCTTTTAATAGATCAAAGTTTGTTTCAATACGCAGTATCGTCACATGCTTTGGGATTGTGTAGAAATCGCTCTCATAAAGTACAGTATATCCAATGTCGTTTCATCGACGGCCGGATGGCCGAGCGGTCAAGGTGGCAGCCTACCGCTCTGGGGGACCCGGGATCGAATCCGAACTGGTCGAATAATCCTTAGGAATTTTTCGGGGGTAGTCCGTTCGAATATGTCGGGCCCCGTCCCTCACCACCCGGTCGCCCCATTGTGGTCCTGGCCGAACCCATAATGGGCCTTCTATAAGAGGCCCTCTTAGTGTCCACAGGGCGGAAAGAGTTAAAAACAAAAATAAAAATGTCGTTTATAACGTTCGACTCTATTGACAGTACTGTATCATTATGTATTTCGAGTACAGTGGATTCTCGAGCTATCGTTTTCCCGCATCTATCGGTTGTTTTCTCAGTCCAAATAAGGCAGTGGCGTGCGTCATTGGAAGCGGTGGAAGCGCCGATTCCACCTTCCAATGACCTTCCCTTGTATTTTATAAAATATAAATTTTCATATTTTAACGTGTACTTTGAATTAATTAAAATTAATATTTTATTATAACTGCATTATGTATCTTATTTAAAAAATTCTATACTATATGTGAAAAAAAACGATAAGATGCTATTGTATATTCGAATGTCAGTGGCGGAATGAAAGCGCTTCCGTAACAGCTTTCACGGAGAGAATAACTGAATGGTGTAAAGCAGCCAGAGGGCATTGGCGCATGCGCTTTACAGAGCACCAACCTCAGCCGGTTTAGCTGGTGGAAACTACACACGTGTAACGCTTCCAACGATTCTATCCCTTAGCCACTGGTAGGGAGCTGTCTGACTAAGTGAATTGTTTAAGATTTAAAAAGTAAAGAGTATTCAATGTTATTTTTATGTACGTTTTTTTTTGCAAAGTTATATTTAATTACAGTATAATTAAAAGAAAATTATAATTATATTGACAGATTTTCAGACATAAAATCTTTAGAATTTTTATCACTTTTAGATGGTTTTTTTCCAAGCGTGTTTTAATTCTTTAAATTAAGTAAATTTTATGGGAAATTTTTTTATTTATCTAAATTACGTAGTGAATCGCAATATTTATATTCGTATCCGGACTATATTGACAAGTAACTCTTAGACATAAAACATATTATAACTAATGTCGATCCGAACAAAGACGTACTAAAAGAATTATATGATTTAATATCATTAATTTTTACGGTACCATCTACCGGTGGGTCTGCTGAGCGCAGTTTTTCGACCACGGAGCGAATTCATACATTGGCCAGGAACACTCGGTCGGAGGAAAGATTGTCGTCGCTAGCGTTGCTTTCGATATAAAAAGTGCTTTTAAATACGTTGATGGAGTCGACGACCAGCGACTTTTATGATAAAGTAATTAACGACTTTGCGGAAAAAATCGAAGAATAGAATTAGTTTATAAAAAATTTAAATAACAAGTTTTTCTATCATTGTTTGTATCGTATCAATTTGTATTATGTATGTATTATTCGTATTTTAGAACTAAAATACATAAATTGTTTATTTTTGTCATTTCCAGTATTTGTTTAAAACTTTTATGGAAATGTGAGGTTCCAGACAGGTCTGACCCGTCACGAAAGACGCGAAAAAACGGTTAATTTAGAGAAAAATTTATTAGTTAAAAAAACACAGGTAAAAGTCGTTTGTAATCGGACACCCATTGTTTATATCAAACTGCCAGGCAGAAACCATAAATCGCGGAAGGAAGTCGTCCTATGATCGGTGGAAGATCGAATTCATCTTCGATTTTGACTTTTCTCCCGCTCCAGGTAAGAGTCTCGTTACGTTTAATAACCAGGGACCAACCACTCGGGAAGCGTGATTGAGGGAGAACGACCAATTAAAATGGATGAAAGAAAGAACGGAGATTGATATAATCTCTCCGACAATCGAGGACACCTGGCACTCGGTTGACTTAGACCGTGTTCCCGACTTCAACGGACGAAGTCTCCCCGTGCCTTACAGACTCGTCAACGCCACTGTCCCGGGGCCACCTTCGATCGACCATCGAAGAACCACATTGACGCTCAGGACGTCCGAACGGCTGATTGTTCTAAAGCAAACTATTTTGTACATAGTATATGTTTATTTTATGTTAAAATAAACGGCTTTTGTCAGATACTTGTCGTCTTTGTCTCTACAGCCACCACCCATGTACGAATGGACCTTAGACCATTACTGACGCGCAATTAACTGATTGCCCCTGGAAGTCGGCTTCTTACAGAAACACAGCTTCCCTATTATCAAATGTCACGGCACGCCACTGAAATAAGGACTCATATAAATAATGTTAATTTTTTCTTTTATTCTTCATTCTCAAAATTTTGTTCTGTATTTTAACTGAAAGAAAAATGTTATCCCGCATCAATCGTTTTACTCGAGTGAGTCGGCCAAAGTTAAATGAAATTTTATTTTTATATTTAATTAATTTAAATTTTATTGAGTACAATTACAAAATATAACACACTCTAAAATAACAATTATCAACCAAATCCCAAAAAAATAGATATCCATACCTAAAATAATTCAAACCAATAACTTTTATTAAGGCATTGCTCTCAGTTTACATTCTATAACAAAATTAGCATAAATATTCTTACAGTTCTAAAAATTACATATATATTTAATTAAAGATTATTTAATTTATATCTGTTGTTTATTAATATGAATAAGGAACGAATTGAGTTTTATTTTAAATAAAGTAGAATGAACTTGCTTCAAGTTTAATGATTACAGATTAAATAAATTTCACCCAAAAATAAAATGAAAAACAATTACATTATAATATTTGAAAAACTGAACAAATTCAAAGATATTTATACAAGTTTATAAATACTTACTTATTCTTTACTGATTAAAATTTAATATGAGGTTAATTTTTAATCTTAATTCAGTACAATTCATTGATATAAAAATGATTAAAGTAAGAAATTCATGGGTATTGGTATTATTATTTAATCAGATAGTTTTTAATGCATATATGTGTCTCCCCATAGAATCATACATTTTCATAACCTCAGAACAGTGTTTTATTTTGCTACAAAGAGAAACTCTTTTTCATATAATTTATATGATGTATGTATATACAGTACAGTATTAAGCTTTGTTTCTATCAATATTCTATTAATCTAATTCTGAATAGTATTGCATAAATATTAATATTAAAGTATTGTAAAGATTTTCTCATTAATATTGTCTTAATTTTCTTTATATTTAATTTCACAATGTATAATTTGTTTTGTATTCATAAGAATATTGTCTCCACACTAAAATTAATGTATTTGTGAATTACAACCTAAAATTTAAACAAAATTTTAAAAATAAAATAAATAATTTTTTCTTTTAAATATAACTAATACTTGGTATCCATATTATCATTTCTAAACAAACATGATTATTTTTCATAAAAGATTACAAAAATTATTTATAAATCTTAAAAAGGAATAGAGAAAATAATAATGGAAATATCCTTCTTTCTCAAAGCATTTAGCACAGTATTTTTCAACCTTTTTCATTGAGTGGCACCCCTGATTCAAAAATAAAAAATCGCGGCACCCTTGACCGGCTGCGGATCTAGAATCTGAAAAAGGGGGCTTTAATGGGGGGAGGTGAATCTTTTGCGAAAACGAATATTATGCACAGTGCTGGGGTGGGGTCCGGGGAGAGGACTACCTCCCCGGGAAGAAAAATTTTAAAAATTGAGTTTTAACTAGCATTTTAATGCAAAAGTAGTGTTTCTACGTGTTCAAAATCAAAATTTAAGTCCATTGAATTTTGTCGAAATACTGACAATGAGTTATCTTAAACTACACTTAAGTAAATTTCCAAGAAAATCCCTAAAGGTTTTAAACTTTGCGACACTCCAATCGTGGCGCCGTAGCACCCTAAGGTGCCGCGGCACCCCAATTGAAAAACACTGATTTAGCATCTCATGAACTTTAATAAAATTTATTATTTATTACTATTCTAAAATATAAAAATATACTAAAACTTTTAAGTCTAATATAGAATTTAATATATAATTTTCATATAATATAATAATAATTTAATAAATAATTACGTTTATATAGAAAACATGACCTAAACTGTATTTAGACATTAATATATATCTTTTAATTTGAATTTGTATAGACTTAGTTTCAAATATACAATATACAGTATATATTTATCTATTTATTTATTTAAAGAATTTGTTTAAATCCACAGTTTATTTACATTCCATATTAATTTTTTAATAGTACAATAGTCTTGTTTATAAATTATAAACAGATAATTATTCATAATGTATCCAAATTCATTCTTTTTCAAATATTCAGTATAAAAAATTATAAATGCATAAATATTAGATATTAAATACATTAATAAATAGTTTTTTTTAAATAAAAATGACTGATATATTTTAATTTATAATATATATTATATGTTATGTGTAACATATTCATAATTGTTAGTTAATTAGAAAATCAATCTTTGTAGCTATAATAATTTTGTTTTAATTAATTTAAAATAAATTTACAAGACAAAAATTTAATTAAAGCCAATTATTAATTAAGCTAATTGACAATTTAATTTTCACATGTGTACAATAATTAATTAACATTTAAAGAAGTTAATTTAAATTTTAAATAATAAATATTAATAGAAGTAACAAGCTTTATTTCGTATAATAATTTTTAAATGTAATTTTTAAAATACAGTTTAAAATATTTAAAAAATAAAAATCTGTAAACAATTTAAATTATTTTATTTTCAAATACTGTATTATGATTATTGTATATTTCGACCGTAAGAGGGCGCTGATAGTGATGTATCGATCATCGTTTTAACGTAGGATATTTAAAAGGTTTGTTTCTTTCAATAACTTTTTAATATTTTCATTAAATTATATATTCAAAATACGTCACGCATGTACTAAACTGCAGTTAAAAATTTATCCGTTTCGGCCATGTAAAAGTTAATCAAATTTATTATTTTGATTTATGTATCTGCCATTTGTTACCTGCGTACGTTCGAAAAAGCAGTTTAAAGAAAAAAGAAGAAAATTTTATTAATTTTTCGCTTAATTTTCTCGTATAAAATGCCTAAATTGAACGGCATTGATTTTATTATCGATTTTGCTTTCGTATTGTTAAAATGTCAATAGTTTGATTGGAAGCACGTGACTTTTCGGTTCCGTCCTGGTATGACGTCATAACTTGATCGATGATCGAGTGTTTCACGCTTATTTTTGGATTAAACCGTTCTTATTTTAGCTTTAGAAATGAAGATGAAAACGTCTATAAATGCATAATGCGATAATTAAAAATTGATATAAGCATATGAATTTTTTATTGAGGGGAAGAAGTATGGAAACGGCGTGTTACCATGTTTTAAAGGCTCCACAAAGATGTATTGTCGTCGTATTAATGCTAAAATTCAAAAATCTTTCCTCTGAAATTAGTAATAAGTGTTATAGATTGTTCTCATTCCGTAAATGGAATTAATCGTAGTATAATTTGCGTCAAATGAATATTTTTCAACGAATCTCTTGCTTTCTAACTAAAAACCGTTTTAAAGAATATATTTTTTCATTTTACATAATGGGGATATGTATTTAGGTATATTTAATTATAATAATTAAATATACGGGAGCCAGTTTGGCCAACATGGCTCTATACAATTATTCTAAGTGTTGAAAATATATTCTATATAATATATTACTATAAAGTATAAATTTAAATGTATCAAATGCCAATTTACTATATATTTTTCGGCGAATCTTTTAGATTTTAAAATTCATAGTAACATCGTTTCCAGCCACATGCCTTTCATATAATAAAGTGAGCCTTTATTTTTTATAAATTTTTTACTTGATATCTTACGAGAAAACAGAGTAGACTCTTCTCATAAAAAAAGCACGTAAGAACTTTCACAATTGCACATCTTATTTTAATTGAATTTTTGCGTGTTCTTTTATATTTAAAAACGAATTAAGAAATTGGGAATAATGATAAATGATTTTCCTATTGATTTTCTTTGTCGTATTTTATTCATACGTTATATTCGATCGTTAGCATATGGAAATTCATAACTGTTATTATATTCGATTTTTAATTTAACGTCGAACTTTTTAATAGTTGATTCAGCTTGCATTTTACAGTTATTACATGCATTATGCGATTAAATATATAGAAAAGAGTATAATTAAATAAATTACCCTCTAAATTATTAATTTATCAGTTTAAATTAGTTTCTACTTTTAATATAAATTACATTTTGTACATTTTATTACAACTATATCATAAATAACAATTTTATTGTGTATTTTCCTCGATACATATACAGTGATATCTCAGTTTTCGTCGATAATTCGTCAGAAAACAATCGACGAAATCCGAAACCGACAAAAACCGAGGCAATTATTTCCATATGAATTAATGTAAATCTAATTAATTCGTTCTAGACAGTCCAAAATACATACCAAAAACACATTTTATAGATAATTAATATAGCGTTAAATACTAAAAGCAATAAGAAATTAATATAAAAATACTAATCTAAAAGAAAGCAATGGAATTACTTGGCTAGACGCGGGGGGTAATGTTGTAGAAGTTAGTTGGACTTGAGCTTCTAGCCTATATCGCCCCGTGGTAAAGTATGACGTAATTGTCATGTAACAGTATTTGTATGCGTTTACGATGGTCGTATCGAGGGGAATAATGTCTTCCGGGAAGTCCGTTTAAGGGTAACTGGCCCCTATTCAGGCCTTACAGACGTGGAGAAAACCCGGAAAAATCCACGTGACCAGCCCGTCCTGGCGAAGCGCGAAACCACGACCGAACTCCCAGTGTTCAGGGAACGGAAACGTTGGCCAATGGTGGACCGTCGCCGGGTAATGCTCACAGAACGAGAAATAACGCCTCACTGAGTCGGAAAACGCGTGGGTCGCCCTTTGTTTTCGCAAAATTAACAGCGATGTTATTTGGGCACGCCGACGAAATCCGAGGTATTACTGTATATTACGTTTGCATTCGTGTTTCAGTTTAACGTTGATACATTTAATTAATATTCAGGAAGATCGTGTCGCTAATATGATCAATTAAACGAATTAGCGGATATTTTTTCCCTTTCGTTCCTTTTTTAATTTAAACGTTTTGCATTTAAATTGAGTATAAATTGATTAGCCTAATGAATACGGCTATAATAAGTTGAAGAGCTTATCATATCAGGAAATGACTGGAACAAAATTACTAAGTTTCGTGTTTAAATAAAAACATTATTAAACAAATTCGTTTCGTTCTTATTTCATTGTAGATCGACTTCCGAATATTTTATCTCGTACAAGACTTGCCAGTATTCGTGTTGTCATATGTATGAAATTCCAGTTTTGTAGAGTCTTCCCATAAGTATACTTCCATAAATATATTCACCTAAATTCCATATCTAAATACGAAAAGGCGGACATAAAGATGATAGTGTTCAAAAAGTCACTACAGGCTACACTACGTTGTATCGTTTGTTTGGGATAGTTGTATTTTTACATCAGAGTGACGCCTTTTCTGTACTTAAACATTAAAAATTTTTTAAAGAATGTGCTTATTTTCACGTAAATTTGACGTCAGTCTTAACGAATCGATTCCTGTTGATGCACAGTGAACGTTTGATCATTCTGCAACTACACTTTATAAGATTGATTCTATCCACTTAGCATCTGACTTTTGTGGGGAAGACAGAATGATTTTATATAATTTGTAATATAAGATAATATTTTTTACTATTATCACAAAATGTTTTACTTTTTTAACAATATTTTACAAACATTTTACTTTTATTTCAAAGGAAATAGCCTATATACTTTTGTGTAGCGCTATTACGTGAATTTCCAACAGGATTTTCATTGCATCTTAGTTCGTGATTAATAAGAATGGTTTTTTTTACAGTACCAGACAAGTTTTACAACAGCAAATTCTTGTAATAAAATGCCTATAAAATTTAATAATACATGATGAATTATCCTGAATGAAATTATGAGGAATTATTATTGCAATAAATCAATGGCAGCTCACGTAAAATTAGAATTTAAAAAAGAAAACCGAAATATAGGAGTTGAATTGAAAGGTAGACAAATTATAATATTAGAAAAATTACAAAATTGAAAGCTAAATACAAAAAAAAACAAGAAATATTGTGAAGTCTTCTGACGTTCATTCGCAACCGTCGGAACAACACAAAGGAAACTTTTAATTTTATTCTCATCTTTTTACTGGTCAAGTTTTCCTCGTCGCGAAGCATATTAATTACATCTTAATTAAAATTGCATAATGGCACGAGGCAGAAAACGGGAAAATAAAATAAAAGTGCCACAGCCTCGAGGCGCGCATATGACTGCTTTAGGGGCCCTTCTCCACCTACACTTAAACTGTTAAACTTGGCATATCAATAGTGTATATTGTTATGGAGTTGTAGTCTTACAGAGTTGCAGGCTTTATCTACAACTTCGTAACAGAAAGATGTTTGCGGTTGGCATCTTGAAAACGTTGTTCATCACTGCTCTAAAGATAGATCGACTCTGCTATTATTAATTGTGTTCTGACAGTTGTAGAAGACTTGAAATGTCTTCAATTTTGTAATTTTTCTAATATATTTCGTCCTGGATTTTCTGATATTTTTATTTTTACAAATTATCAGATGTCCACTTTATTGGTCATAACAACAGTTTTGTTTATTTGTTACTCCTTTTTGACACTTTCATTAAGATTAGTTCACTATAAGTATATTATTAAAACCAGAATAATGTAAATATAATGTGAATAATTCTAGATTAACTGATTCTGGATTGGTATAAAACATATTATTAGATCTCTGATCAATAGTAGGGCTATATATTTAATTAATAAATGTTCAGAAAATTAAGTATTCTTTCATTTTTCTCCCTCCTTTTATTATAGAAAATTGTTATTCATAATTTCATTTAGAAATTACGAACAAAACAACACTAATATATTTCTGAATATATAACAATAATAGAAAATAAATAAGTTTACATTAAAAATCAAACTTTTATACTCTCATTAGCTAATATACTATGCAATGCTCAAGTTATCTTAAAGTATCGAATGGATTCAAAAAACTGCTCGTAATGTTGCTAGACGTGGCCAGTCACGGATCCAGAAGTGCCCAAATGGAGGGGGCTAACTCAAAAATTTTAAATATTTGGATAATTAAAGACTTTATTAATACGTAACCTACACGACGAGTGTATTGTGAATAATCTGATAACAACATGATTGCCATCAAAAATGTTTTTAAAAACAACGCTTTGAACTTCAAACAAATAAATTTTAATTTATTTTAATGGGGAGACTCCTGTAGTCCTCTCCTTATATCCGCCATCCTGTAGTCCTCCAATTTAAAATGATATGTATTAACTATATTAATGATAGATATTAATTATATTTTAGAAACATTGAACGTAGATTGGGAAATCATATTAATAAGGTTTAAGTAAATACTTTTAAAATATTCACGCATCGTTAGGTTTTAGGTGGAAGCGATAGCGCTGATGTCACGGATTCGTTTGATAAAATGAACTTTTATGGTCATTCTAAATAAATTTGTGGGCTTTCGCGAATTTTACTATTAAATACGATGAAACGGCTTCGTAGGAAAGCACTGCGTATAAATAAAAAGAAAGATAAATTTCCAGAAAAGTTGAGGAAAAAAGACGAAATACAAAGGTACCGCCATCCAAGCACAAACGGTGTCTACAAAGGCATAGCATCGGGCGAATGCTACCACAAACATACATACATACATATGTATAGGACCGTCGAGAGCGGGTTCCTTTAGCCTTTTGTTTTTTGAACAAATAAAATATGTAGAATGTTTATTAAATTAATAAAAACCAGTTAAAGATTTTATTTTCTGTTCATAAAAGTAACATTAAGGTTATAGATTTAGGGATTACTACGGGTCTCTAAGTTCTCTCTGGTCCAGGAGAAAACTCCCCTCCTCTTGACAGCCCTGCACACATATTTACAAAAAATTTTATCTATTTATTTAACTAACAAATTTATTAAATTGAAAGAATTATTTATTCTATTTTAATCTATTTTTTGTAACAAAAACAATATCTAATTTAAAAATATATATATTTATTTTTTCGGGTTATTGAGATATATTTATGATAAAAATATTATTATTTAATGTTCAAATGCTATATTCAATTGCAAACGCATAGCGAAGTAACCTCTAGCTAAATTTAATGTTTCAAAATGTACAAAACGTATATAACTCTATAAACTGGAATTTTTTATTTATATGCGAATTTATATACCAACAGGTTATTTTAAAGGACTAGTAGCTCTGCCCGGCGCTGTCTGGCTGAAAAGTAATAAACATTAAAATGAAAACCATATTAAAAGTTTGGTTGATGGGCTACCATTGTTATGTTTATCGCGAAACAACAAGGGAATAAAATCAGAGGGAATGGTATATACAAGTTTCGTGGTAACATCTATTTTCCGGAAGGCCTTGAGAATAACTATGAAAAATTTGGTTCAGATCGGTCAAACGGTTTAGAAGTGTATGGAGAACAGATAGACGGGCAACAGACATTATATTTCATATTATAATGTATATACAGGTATACCTCGAGTTACGTCGTTCCCGATTATACGTCGTTTGTCAAAAAAGTATATGGAAAAATAAAAATCAAGTTTAAGTCAGTTTATTTGACTTTAAATCCGTCCGCCACAAACATTGAAGTCGTAATATCACTAGAAAAGCGTTGAAAGCACATAAAATCATATTAAAATATGTACATTTACAGTAAATGTTAATATAATCATCATAAATCCTAGAGAACGAAACATGAAAACATGTGTTTCTGTGTTGTCGTCTTATTTAGCGGTTTTTAAGTGCTCATTATTGGCGTTTAGTTACGACGTAAGTCGAAACTACGACTTACGTCGTAACTACACAAGTAAATCCCACTTACGTCGTTTTTCGACTTACGTCGCCTCTCCTGGAACCAATTACCAACGTAAGACGAGGTATACCTGTATACATAACATATATCATATTTTATAGCATAAACATAACCTGGATTTGAGGTTATAAAGTTGGATTTTCTTTAAATTTTATGAAATTTAGAATAATTTTAAAGAAGTTTTTATGAATATAATTTATGAAAAACGGAAGGTGTGAAGAAAGCTGCTGAGTGGATGAGTTGTAGGGGATTTAGTATCCTTTTCCTTTTGCCTGCTGCCTACTTTTTCTGAATCACGGGCTTGAAGACCATGCTTATCTGTATATTTGTGAATAGATGTAACCCTCGTATAACGCGGTAGTTACGTTCCAAAAAAGTGCTCCGTTATAAAAATCGCATTATACGAGATTCACATTACACAAAAAGTGGGTTTATGTTCCAAAATGAGTTTTTTTAAATATAAATTTTATCTTTGGTGTAAAAAGCAGTTTTATTTAATTTGGAAAATTTCTTTTTACAAAACATGAATTTTTACAAACAAACCAAAATAAAAAACTTATTAAAATTCGTAAAATAAAGAACTGTATTATATATTTTCATTGTATACAAAAAAATAAATTTTAATCGTCTACTGCTATCTTCCAAAACAACATTTCGCCGATAATATTTTATTTGCCAATGATCGGAGCCCACCATTTGCCGACTGCATAAAACCATTGAACGAACCACTGTTAATTGGTCGTGGGTTTGTGCCCCACCAACGGACTGGCTAGGCCGGATGGCCGAGCGGTCAAGGTGGCAGCCTACGGCTCTGAGGGGCCCGGAATCGTATCCGAACGGGTCGAGAAATCCCTAGAAATTTTTCGGGGTGGTCCGTTCGGATACGTCGGACCCCGTCCCTCACCACCCAGTCGCTCCATTCTGGGCCTGGCCAAACCCATAATTGGCCTAGTAAAAGAGGCCTCTTAGTGCCCACAGGGCGGAAAGAGTTTTAAAAAAAATACCAACGGACTGGCCACGTGGAGTTTTCGGGTTTTCCTAATGTTAGTAACCAAACACGAACGAAATCCGAAATAGGGTCAGTTTCACATAAAAGACCTTCCGGAAGACATTCTCGACAGATCGCCCATGTGTATACGAATAAAACGAAACCAATCAATGACCGGATGTCTTCATCGTTTGAAACCTTTTGGACATTGCAATGACTTTCGATTTCTTCGGATTCTTCTGCTGGTTTAATTTTCAAGAAGTCGGTTATGAAAGTCTGCCGAACTTCAGAAATAATTGAAACATAAACTGTTTTGTTTCAATTATTTTTGAAGTTCGTTGTATGGTGCTAAACAAATTTCCAATTGTCTTTGAAATTTACTGGAGCGCTGGATAGAAAATCAATATCCGCAGAAATATTTTCTAACTTACTTTTCAAGTCTAATTCTCTTAATTTTTTTTTTTTTTTAAATTGAATTCCTTAATAGATTTACCAAAATTTTCGGCTTAACTGTTTCCATTGGTATTATCTACATATTTTGGTCCATGTCATCTCTTAACTGTACAAATTCATTATCATTTAAATCTTCCACCTCAGTATTAACTGAATGAACTTTAGCTAAAAATAGAAGAATATAAACATGATTTCGTACGAATTGTTGTATCGAAACCACGTTGTGTAAGTACCGTTTACAAAGTTAGCTACAATTTGTGGATCCTGTAACATAAAAGTACTGCGTTAGTACTTTTATGTTACACGATCGTATAACGTAAGTACATGTTACTATAATTCATTCTAAAATACACGTTCAATATTTAAAATCAAATGAATTAAATTTAATTTTAAGAACCCTACAAATATAATTAGCAATGTGATTACAAATTTTGAGAATTTATTTATAATTTATATAATTACTATTATTATTTTTTAATTAAATTATACAAAATTCTTTAATTATAATATTGAAAATAATTTCTTTATACTTAAAATACGTCTTCAGATATATGTATTAATTGATATAAATTAAATAAATTAACGAAAATTAGCGGCGAAATTTTAGGAATCGGCTTACTGCTCTGGGGGGGCCGAGATTTAATCCGTGAGAGCGACTCTTCGAGAATTTTTCGTAGATAATCCGTCCCGGATATGTGCCCTTCTCTCATTCGTTATCCTCTTTGTGGACCTAGCAAAACCCGTGATAAGTGTGGATAAAAGACCGTTTTAATGCCCACAGGATGGAAAGATAAAAAATAAAAACAAATATATTAAATTATAGTTCAAATGCTATATTATTTATCATCGACAACGTTACAAAAGCAAAAATGATTTAGAAATCATTGTAGATTTTCGTCCGATGGCGATAATTATCCTTCCCAAAAAAGTTACAAGAATACACCCAATTAAAAATACAAACATTTTTAAAACAGGAACTGTTGATATACGGACGTCTTCTTTTTTTAGAGTATCGTCACCAGGGGGCAGCTTTTCTAATTTACATTAGAGTACCTATAGTATCTAGGTGCTCGAATTTACATTTTACCAGCGCTTATTTCGTTGTAGATAGAAGCCGAAACAACCCCCAGAAGGTATGATAGGGAACAGAAGACGTCCGTGTATTGCCAGTTCCTGTTTTAAAAATGTTTGTATTTTTAATTGGATGTATTCCTGTGTTTTTAAAGGACTTTTTGGCGGCCAGTAGCCGAGAAAGAAAGGTCAGTCGCCAAGAATGTATTGTCTGGAACACAGAGTTTTCTACTCTGTGTTCCAGACAGAGCTTATCATTTATTAGCCAATGATCGGAGCCCATCATTTGCCGAGTGCGTAATGGTTCCTTAATGCCGAGTCCATAATAATTAGTTCCTTTTTTGGGAAGGACTATGTCTTCAAATAATTAATTAGAAATTATAATAATGATATACATTACACTTACATTAATTGATATGTAAATAAATAAATAAAATTAAATCCAACGGTCGACAACCGGTGGTCTGTGGAGAAATTTTGACATTGATCAACTGAAGGTTACGCGAAGGATTACGAAAGAAATGCAAAATGCTTAGTTGCTTTTTTCACTCATTGAGGGTTTTTTCGAATCTAAAACCAAATACGAAGTGATTGTTATCAATAAATAATGAACAATAAACAATGTTGTGAGTGCAATTGTCGTCCTTCGTGGAAATGCGCTAAGAATCCATTTCAAACAAGCAGCAATAAACTTTAGTCTTGCATTAATCTATCTTCTATATCTATATATATAATCGAGACGAGTTGATGATAATAATAATAATAATAATAATAATCAGCGCAGAGCCCAAACGGTTAAGAGTAAAAAGTTGAAATTTGGTACATAGTTACGGTACGTCACAAAAACGCACACTAAGAAGGGATTTTTCGAAATTTCTCCCCACGGGGAGAGGGACAGGATTAAGGCTTAACACTTCCATCAACAATGGAAGTTTTAAGTATCAATAGAAGTGTTAACTAACAATGGAGAACAAGAGAAGGCGACGTTCAAGATTTACGGGCGCTGGAGGGGGGGAAAAAAAAAGTAATATGTTAGAACATATTCGATTTTCAAATTTAAACAGATTAATTCGGTTTTTCTCGACTTTTCTTCTTTAGAACATTCGATGAAAATCGAACGATATAATCAGAACACGTCGTGAAAATCGAACAATATTACAATATTCGATTTTCAAATTCGACCTTTCTTTAGAAGTACTTTGTTGATGAAATTACTCTTTTTCTTTTGTGACTATAAAGTAATAATTTTAATCTTCGCTATCGTCACTTTTGCCCGAGCAACGCCGGGCCTACCTGCTAGTTTGTTATAATTAAACATCCGAATTTCACATTAATATAGTAAAATTGAACTTTTATGATCATTATTCTACAGATTTTGTATGGTTTAAAAAAATTTATGGTAGTGGGCCGCGGAATTCAAAATTGTGAGTTGAGTGGTCCATGAGGTGAGAGAGGTTACCGACCGCTGCTTTAGATCACTCGCTCTCATAGTTGTTCGTTTTAATTATCTATATTATATATCTGTTTTCTTTTTATATTTAATTATCTGTATTATATATTTTATATTTATGTGTATAGCATTATATATGAATTTATTTTAATGTTAGGGTTATATTGACATTACGTAATTTTTTTCATATTTATTAAACATTAAAATAGTAATGTCCATGTTCATTATAAAAAGTTTATAAACATCGAATTGTCCTATAATGTTGTTACTATTATCATTATATTATCGGATTTTATTTATTTTGTTTCATTTGTTTTTAATGAATTTGCACAAAATAAAAACACATCAATAAAGTTCTCTTTGTTTTAATCCATAAAAATGAATTTGATTTTGGGTCTTTCAGATCTCGAGACAGTTTCGTCACTTGCGCTCCGTTATATCATATCTGTCTGGGAGAAGTGTTTTCTTTTTGTTTTGTTTTTTAAAACTCCACTCTGGTCATTTAAGAGGGATTTTCCTAGCAAACCCATTATGGGTTCTACCAAGCCCACAATGGAGCAACCAGATAGTAAGAAACCGGGCCCGACATATTCAGATGGACAAACTCTTCCCCGAAAAAAGCTTGGAGTTTTTTCGATCCGTTCGGATTTGATTGGATTCCGGATCCCCAGAGCCGTAGACTATCGCCTTAACTATTCGACCATCCGGAAGTCCTTTCTTCCCTTTTTTATTATATTCTTCGTCTTCGTGCTCCGATATAGAAAGGAATGACAAGAAAACGTATAAAAGTGCTTTAAATGGCCGTTCAAGCGTTGAAGCGTACCATAATGCTCACATTTCTCACGCATACTATACAATAACATAAAAACTCCGAAAGTTGCTAGAACAACGCGGAAGACGATGAAAACGCGACATTAACAGACTAATAATTTTAGTTTTATTTTTCAATTTTGGACTTATATGCGGCTCCATTATCTTCCCTGTCGGCTAGCAAAATTGCTTTCTGTTACCGGCGGTTAATTCAAAAACATCGGAGTAACATTTCTGGATATTTAACAATTATGTATGGGAAGATCATGTAAGAATTGACAACCGAAACTTCCATCGAAAGTTAAAAGGGAAGTTCGAAAATCCGATATCTAAACACGTTTTCTTGCAAGAAAAATTTGGACTTAAATATTTTCAACAAGATTGTAACCTGGGAAACCACTATACAAAAACACTGTATATTACGATAAATGATTATTTCCGATTTCATTATACGTATATATATTGTACCGATAATCGAGAAATGATATTTTAATGCAAATTAGTATTTAAAAATATCACGAAAGTAATAATTTATTATTTTATATAGGAGATTTCCGTTTAAAATTTGATTCTTCACCATGTTCATCATAAAATAAAAATAAAACGTTACGAACTGGCAACACTTCCGCTTTTGCTTCTTTGTGCGAAGGTGAAGAATTTTGGCGGTTCCCGTAAACATTTCCATAAGGTCGAGAGGTTTCTACAGGAAAAAACGTGAAGTAGCGTGGAAATAATAAGGTAAAAATAGTTTAAATCAATTTTATTTGTTAGATTTTTAATACGAGCGTGATATAAGTACACGTCCGCTAGCCAGCTTAACACTGACGTATAGGATGTTTGTTTATGCGATTAACGCGTAGCGATTGCATAATGTAATGAATATAACAGCTTATTTCTGTTAGACAAGTAATAATTGCTTATAAAAGAGTTAAATTAGAATTTATGAGTCCTGCTTCAAGTGGTGAATCACATTGATGTGGCGCCATGTTAGTTTCAACGTTGGGAAAATCCGATTCGAAACCTTTGATTATAGGGCGATCGAGATGTTATTTAAATTGAATTTTATTACGCTAGTTTTATTCATTTGGATCTATTCTAAGCTGATAAAGCGTATATTTCTTGATTTAATTTATATAAATTCATTAGAAGAGTAAAATGGCGTCGATTTGTAGCAGAAAACGATCTGTAGATGGCGCTTTAATATAATCATGTTTTCATATGACAACAACTGTATACAGTATAGGTTTTTATTGATTTTGATGCTTTGCAAATCATTTTTAATTGGTTTTTTTTATACACAAATGATGTAATATATCCATTCTATAACTCTAATTAAAATAAACAAATATTTACTATTTTTAATTCTTTTTATCTATTATTTCAATCTACAGAAAAAAAGGGAAATATTCAAAGCTTGAATTATGTTTCTTAAAAATTTTTAATTAATTAGTCTTAATGTAGTCCAAAAGAATCTGGCTGCTCATTTGATTAGTAAAATGTATTGAGTTGTATGTGTAATTTTATTATGGATATTATCACTCATCAGAATTAGCATGTTCCAAAGCATATAAGTTAAGGTGACCAGACATCCCCGATTGTGCGGGACTGTCCCAGATTTGGGTTGTTAGTCCCGCATTGAACACCATCCCGGAAAGTGTCCCACATTTGGTCGTGTAACATTTTCAACATGTTCGCAAGTCGTCAAGAGCACAAAGTTGTCGTTTCTTTTTACTATTAGTAGCCCGGCATGCCCCCTAGTGGGCGTTCTAGCAGCAACAGTGTCATTCTGTAGTATAAATAATAAACTCATATCAATAATTCAATAATAAATTCCTATTGCAATAATAATATACTGAATTTATTGTTAATTTAAATAATATCTAGGGTTGCCCCTAATGGCTGTTCTAGGCATACCGTGACAGACCATCAATGCAAACAGCACCATCAATGGCTTATATATAGAGAGGTTTCATGTCAACATCACGAGTGACGTCATGAGCATGCGCAATTGTCCAGAGCCATCTTTGTGACTTGTTTACGTTTTGTGTGTGTTCACGTGCTCTTTAACTGGAGTTCTTGTGTTGTTTTTTTCGTCGCGAATATCACTATTGGTGATTTGTTGTGTAATTGGGTGTAATGCTAGTTCACTCAAGAACAAAGGAACATCATTTTTTAAAATTCCCGGCATTATTTGTCATCAAGGATCCCAAACTGAGGAGCTTTCACGGCGAAGGCAAACTGCATGGCACTCGAAAATTAACGGGAAAAATTTCGTTACGAATAAAGTGAATATCAATACAAGAGTTTGTCAGAAACATTTCATTTCAATATTTACGTTAATAAACACTAAGTTATATTTTAAAACCTAAAAGAGTTTACTGATTTGCTTATATTAATTTAGTTAGGTATAGTGCATTTATAAACGAATAACTAATGTAATTTCAGGCTTTAGCTAGTGCAAACTTATAAACATTACACGTTAAAACTAAAAGCAAGTAGGCTTATTATATGCTAGTTTCAACTAGAAAATAAAGGTAGTGAACAATTTGAATTAAAAAATTTCCACAGCTGTGTTTAATTAGATTTTTACTTTCAGACAAAAATTCTTAGTTAAGAAATACGTAAAAACACGAGTTTAAACAAACAAAAGAAAACATTTTTCCAAGCAATATTACTTCGCTGTTATTCATTGCTTTTACTTTTATATCAGGAGAAACCCAGCCACTTGTTAAATAGTTATGGGCCTCTAAAGATTTATAAGCTTTCATTTGTGACAGGGTGTAGAAATTTGTTGTCAAAACCAAATAGTTTATAATGTCACCAAATTCTACTTTCGGCCACAACTCTTGATCTACGACGAAGTCTGATAAACTGGCTTCGTATGGATCGCCTTGACATAACGAAATTTTCTCTTCGTGCAGAGCTGCATCTCGTCCTGTTAGACTGCTAGAATAGCTCGCAAGAAAAGAATCTTTTTTAACTTAATCCAAGATAATAGAACTGCAGTATTTTTGTACGTTTAAACTAAAAAAAGACGTCGAATAACAGACCATGTGCAAGCTAAGCAAGCGAAAACTACCACAAAAATGGCGAATGGGCGGAGCAAACGTGTGTTTTATCACGTGACATGCGACCTTGAAACCTCTCTATATAGATAATATGCATGACAAGTTTAGCACAAACTTGTCATGTCATGGTTTTAGCTCTCACAACATAGAAGTGTCCGGCATTTCAACTTAACATACTGGTCACTTTAATATAAGTTGAAATGCACTCATGAAATTTAGCTTATTATAGAGTTTAATTATTGTTATTGTTTGGTGTTTGAGCAAATAGGCATTTTTAAGTTCTGATGTTTTTAGCCTGAACATGTGGTTGAAAACATTAATTATTGTTATTAATGCTTTTAAACATTAAATGTGAATTGTTTTAATCTTTATTTGTTCTCAGCACATGTGTTTAAATTGCTAGAATTTCTTTTAGTTATATGTTAGTTGCTATTAAAGGCACAATAATGGATGAACTGTTATTAATTAATAATAATTAATGAATTTTCAAGTAATAGAATTTTTAATTGTTTTAACATGTCCTTTAATATCAAAGCAAATGCAACTAGAATTTTCACTAATTTTAGATTTGTTTATTTACCTTTTTTAATAGTATGAGTCAGTTACCATTGTAATATCTCAAAGTGATAAGCAGATTCTGTTGTAACTATCAATAATTGTGATTTTTTTGAGTATTATATGATTACACCATCAATATTTATTTACTGTTTCATAAGGCTGTTGTAACTGATTATAAAAATTATTAGATTAAAAAAATAATTTAATGATGGCTAACAAGTGTTTTTGAACTAATGTATAGCTACTTTTATGGTCTAACTTTTTCTGGAAAAATGTTTTTAAACAAGTTGTAAATCAAACCAATTTTTTCATAAATGTCAGTTTAATGTAAATAGATACTGCATCCCTGAAAATACTACTGTATAATATCAGATAAAACAGCTAATAAAAATAAATTCATAAAATATAAATAGAAAATTTATATCTGTGATAAAAGTGTGAAGTCATAACAGTCTACTTTATATTCTCTTTTGATTGTTTTATGCTTTATTTATGTCGACATGAATATGGAAATTTAGTCACAGAAGCATTGAAAATATTAATTCCTTTTGCCACGTCTTATCTCTGTGAAAAGAGTTTTTCTTCTATGGTTGTGCTAAAAACTAAATATGGGAATCATCTTTTATCACTCAAAAACAGTTTGCCTTTGTTTCTAATGTAGATCCGCGTATGGAGAAAATTTTAAATGAAAAACAAATGCAACCATCACATTAATTTCTTTTCTTTACATGTGTACTTATTGTAAGTAAAATGTTTATAAGTTTATAATAAATGATTTTTTCTCATAAAATGATTTCTTTATTATTTTACAACCCCCTCCCCTTTAATATCACCGCGACCCCCAGGTTGAGAAACACTGCTCTTCTGTATTTATCATTTTTCATTTTAATAATTTTGATTGAGTAACAAAACAATTTCTGATTTTTTCCCAGTTTATTAATATTTTATGAAGTTCAGGAAACATATTAAGAGAGAAATTAAATAAATATATACTTTTGTACATGAATTATATAGAATTTGTTAATGAATACTAAAAAATAATCGTTTTTTCAAAGCCCATGTAGATTTATGGTTGATTAATAACAGAATTTTAATAAAACATTTTATTTTTAATTTTAATAATTTGGCAATTATAAAAAAATATATAACTGTTAATTAGAAAAAATAAGTAATTGTAGAAGCAAAACATATGTGCATAGGAAGTCAAATGCTGTTTCATTTTGTCAATATGCCATACTGTGAGGGACGTGAGGGTCAGGGAGTCATGGAAATTAAACAAAAATTTGAGTAGGAACTCTGTATATATAAATTTCTTTCATATTAGTACTTGCAAGTGAGAGCCAATTTGGTCTGGCAGGGGACTTCCCTTGGACACAAATCTCTTTGTCCCTTCTGTCTCACATCTGCAGTTTTGTGTCACACCCTCATGTGGGACCTGTCTGTTGAATTTGCATTATTCTTGTTTTAGTTTTTAGAATAAAAGTTGTCTCAGTTACAGATGTTCATCAACATTAAAATATAACAGAATCTACAATAAAATCTGTATAAAAACAGAAACCTGCCTAAATGGAAAAACTTCTTTGGAACAGAGCACTTTTCCATGTTAAATTTTACTATTTACATTTTTCATCAGATGATTGGCTCTAGTGTTTAAAAGCAAAACTATTTTATCTGGGTCGTTTGAATCATTCTTCTGCTATTCGTCTTTACTGCTGATAATATCAGCAAAGCTTTCTGTTGTGTTCCAAATTGCAATTTCAAAGCCATACGGGAGCTCAATATAAGTTTTTGTCTATTCCCACATGAAAAACAAATAATATTTTGGAAATCAGAATTTGGAGAAGTTCATAAATATAATGGATGGAAAGAGTGGATTAGACTATTAAGAATTTGCAAAAGTTTCCCAATTATTCAGCTTTACGTGAACAAGTTATGCTGTCAATTTTAAAGGATTTTTCCTTCAAGTTTAAAATTCCAGTAATTTTGTCTGGGACACAGGGCCAAATTTAAGCATTTCAAAGCCATAAGCTGAACTTTGTAAAGTCCCTTACCAATCCTTCACAATTTTAGAAGTCAATCATAAAAAGAAAAGAATTAAATCAGAAACTATGTCTCTGATTTAATACGGATATTGGAAGAAAAAGACACAAGGTTTCAACTAGTCTTATGTTTTATAATTGAATTTAATTAAATTTTTATATCCATTTCATTAAAAACAAATTTTTTAATTGGTTTTACCAATTTTTTTAAAAAAGAGTTTATGTTAATTCTTTAAAAAAAACATATTAATGAAATACAACACAAAAGAAAATGTAAAGTATATTTTGTTGGTTAGTAAAAAAAAATTTATTACAAAATTTGACTTCACCTTTCTTTTTTGTAGAAATTTTTGAGGCCCCTTGGAACTCAAAGACCTAAGCAACAGCTTACATAGCTTACTTGTAAATCCGGCTCTGATGGAACATATGTCAAAGCTGATATTTTTTTAACACAGGACACAAACATATATATATATATAATGATCTCGCTTGTTTGTTTCGATACCACATAATGACGTGCCCCGCTAGCAAGAATTGTTGTTGTCCTATAAAATTTCTTGATAAACAGCAACAAGCAGTATATATCATTATATCGGACAGTAATATATAATTAATTTTACATTACTAGTTACAAGCACAGGGCAGCAGCAGTAGCCTACTTTCCCTTACAGTAGGGCTGTCTGACCTAATAAGGCCTGTAGGTCTGTAGGCCCAATAAATATGTAAACAAAACCGACAATTTTTTTTATTTTTATTTATTTATTTCAACAGCATAAACTCAAAAAAGAAGTTTCACAAAGCCGTAAACTTTTATACATATTTTATTTTTGAGTGGAAAGGAAATATTTTTAAATACTTGGAAATGTCTGAATGAAGAAGGAATACTAAATATAGCTGGAATTGTGACTAGAGGATTGATCCCGGGATCCCAACCATTTTTTAGTCCCAAAATTTTCGGGATTAAGTTTTCCTGATCCCGAGATTTTCGAATTGACATCAATTCCAAGTCAAATCAGATATTTCTGTATGATAAAAGTCAGCATGCTGATTAAAGTGTGAGGTTATACATCCATCTCAAGAGGGCACATTAAAAACAAAACGAACAAATTTTTATTTTAAAACAACTGAAACTGTCAGCCTTACAACAAATACTATGATTATATGTTTAATTTCTTTATTTTGTCTTGCTTCTAACAATGTAAAATACTTGTGGAATTCCAAAAGTGCTTTTTTTTTTATATGTATTTTATTGTTATTTGATTCAAAATCCAAAAATAAACTTATTAAATTTAAGAAACTCACTGTAAATTATCTCAGCTTACACCATTAACATGGGTTTTGTGTGAAATTTGAGAGGGTGTTATATTTAAGCTCAGGGTAGATGGTTAGTGTAGCCCACACTGACTACAACTACTAATGTCAATAAGTCGTTAATTGCTTTGTCGTCTTGGACTTGAATGACTTAAAATCAGGAAGTGAGTTTTCCTTCCTGATTTTAAGTCCGTCAAATTACAATGTTGTTATTTTATTGTACTCAGAAGAACATTTAATTAACAACTAGTTTTATTAGATCTGATTAATTTTATAGTTTAGTCGCAGTTTAACCGGCATACTAGTCTCCCCCATTTTTACGCAGCATGCCAGTCATTCTGCAAAAGTACGGTACTATTCTTTGTTGAGTAAATTAACCAGGGACCAGATAAATAACTTCCAATAATTAAATGAGTTTATGAGAAAAGCAATGAATTCCTTGAAAGCAAGAATAAATTAACATACTGCAGCCAATTTGCCTTGTACCTAATAGTTAGTAATTAACTACAGGATGAGAAATAATATGTCAAAAAGTAAACATTAACTTTTTAATGAACAAATGGATTTTAATCAGACCAAAAGCACATTATACAGTATTAAATTCATTTTAATGGTAGACATTTTCAAAGTGCCCCCATCTGATTCAGTAAAAAATTCAACCCTTTTTTCAAACCCTTAGAAAACTGTTTCTAGCATGTCACTTTTGATAGTCTTAACAACCGTTTTAATTGCAGTCTTTAATTGTTCTGCTTTGACACTTATAACAATTAACTTTGATATAACCCGAGAAAAAATTCACAAGGATTTAAGTCAAGGCTGTAAGGAAGCCACTCAACCCCACTACTCACAAATTTTTGATAACCTAATCCAATATTATGATGCTGATAGGTGTTGAAAATACTTTCAAATGCATCTTGGGTGTGGTGGGGAGTAGCACCATCTAGCATAAAGTGATATTTCTGGACAAAATTTTTCCTTGCCAAAGGGAAAAATTTGGTCTCCAAGAAACTTTTATGTCAGGTGGGCAAGCAAGAGTTCAGTGGGAGCCGAAATGTAGGTTTTGCAAAATGCATGGGAGCCGCAGTTCTGTACTGTCTTGGTGGATAGTATGGTAAGGCGTGCAATTTTATTATATAATATAAATATAATATAAAACAAATATTGAATTTTTTTAATAAACATATTTTCACAAAATTATAAATATAAAATTGTAAAAATAATAATAAAAAAACAGAAATTAACACTTTCAGCAAGAGTCGCATGTAACTCAAAAAGATCCGCATTTGCCCGTGTCTGTTTTACATAATGAACATTTGAACTTTTCAACTCAAAAATGGTTGGAAAATTTCAATTTAGTTTGAACAGTGACTAGTATTTGTTAGGACAACTTCAGCTTTCTGACAAATACCAGTTATTGTTCAAAACTGAAGCTGTCCTAATACAGGATGAAAACATTTCTTCATTGCAAATTTAAATAGTTGGCTATCTGAAATAAGCATTTAATATAGATAATAAAATGGAGCCAGAATCCATGAAGTAATATGGAATTTATAGGTTTGCAATTTGAAAATTGCAGCCCAATAATGCAAATATTTATATATATAAACATCTCAAAGCCTGATAATTATATTAAAGCCAAGTGATTACCAGATTAAATCAGGCTACATTACTGCTAATAATTATTAAATACTGAGTAATTTGGCATTAGAAGCTAGAGGTAAGCATTAGGCCGCGACTCCACTAGCCGTAAAACCCCTCGCCGTAAAAGCTTTTAATCCTGTGACCTATTTGCGTTTGCGCTCGGATTGCGGTGGAGGTCCGGCTAGTGAAGCTTTTTACGGCGACAGTACTATTACGGTGTATACATGATATATCGATATAAAGACAATAATTATATTCTACGAGTTTTTTCTGTACTATAATTACAAATGTAGTAAAAGTAATATCTTTACTTTCATATATTGACTTTTATTATTATATTATTAAGATAATATACAGCACTTATAAGCTTAGCTTTTTTATTATATACTCCTCTAAATTGAAGGATTTTCCTTTGGCCATTCATATCGCGTGTTTTAGGCATCCATTATTATAATCAGGATACCTCTTGTTGTAGATACATGAATACTTTCGGATGTTTTCGATAAATCTTTTCAGATCTTCTAGAGTAGCCACGAGAGAACGTACACAAAAGCTCGTTTTCCGCCATTTTCACACCGTGTCATGATGACCTAGATTTCACTGACTTCTGATTGGTGGATGGTACCGGTTTACGGTTATATTCACTTCGAAAGTTGAACACTGCTCAACTCGCTTTTATGTTGGTTTTACGACCTGCTGAGGCGTAAAATATCATGGTCACGTGATTAAAAGCTTTTACGGCGAGGGGTTTTACGGCCCTTTTATGGCTAGTGGAGTCGCGGCCTTAGGCACCATCTCTTATTAAATTAAATAATTTAGAAATTTCTTGAATAAAAGAATTGCATTTGCCTCATGTGACACTTGCAGGTTTGAGTCTCACTCCAGGTCAATTCTTATATTCCAGAATTTTTAAAATTATTTAATAAATATTAATTCATTTTTAATTATTAAATCTAATAAGAGATGGTACCTAACACCTACCTCCAGTGGTGAATTATTCAGTATTCAATAATTGTTAGTAGTGGTAATGTAGTCCAATTTAATCTTGTAATCATTTGGCAAATATTTACTTATTAAATCATGAAATTTATTCAATGTTCATAACTTGTTATCAATATTGATTGTATTAATAGAATGTACTGATTATTCAACAATTAAATAGCATTTCAAACTTCCACTTTTTGATTATTGAGTAGTTATAGTTAGTTACGGATAATGTGCAGGATTATAAAAATTCATGTACATAAAATACAAAACCTTGTTATAATTATCTGTTCATGTTCCATTCTCCATCAGTCTGCTTTACCAGAATGATATGCTTCTTCCAGCTGGTTGGTATCACCTATTAATTTTGTGACTTAGTGTGGTCTGATAAAATATAATGCACTTGTGTTTCTCACTTGGTGGGAATTTTGCTGTTAGAACTCAATTTCTTTTTTTCTTTAATTTGTAATTTATACATTTTTAATGTGAGGAAGACCTCTGTACAGAGTCAAAAATATTTGTTTTAATTAAAATACAGGTAGGCCTCCTACAACGCGGTACCTTTACAACACGTTTTTGCTCCAATGCGATTGGAAAAATGCGGAAATTTTCTTACAATGCGGTTTAGGGTATTTAGAAACGAATTATCTTTCACATAACTGCAGTGGAACTTGATGAAACAAGCTCAGATCTTGAAATAAGGCCAGTCAAACGTTCTCGAACAACTATAATAAGTGACGATGAGGGCTGAATTTGTGAGCATAACATTTTGTTTCTATTTGCTTTTGACTTGAAATCATAATCTTAGATTTTATATGATGTTGAATTTTATTTAAGCTTTTTATGTACATAAATTTAAAAAATGATGAAAATGTTACACCATAAAAGGCAGTTTTTCTCTTCTTAGAACTGAATCCCAGTTTTTGTATTAAGTTGGTGTCTCCTGTAACGCAATTTCCCACAACACGGTATTTTCAAGGAATGTATCTACCGCGTTGTAGGAGGCCTACCTCTTTTGTAATTAAAGTATGTAAGCTGTAGTGTTATTGGTATAATGGTTGTATAAGAATATGCTAGTCATAATCACACATATTTTTATCACTTGCTAATTATGATGTAAAAAAGTTTTATAAGAGTTTTGTTTATCATTTTCTTTAGATAAATGAGGCATTTTTAAGCTACCTTTTTGTGCTATCAGTTTCAACACGTGGCTTATAATTCACAGTCATTATTAGTCTTAACCAGTAGTTTAAATGTTAAATAATAATAATTTTAATAATTGCTTTCACAAGAAGAGCTTACAATGTAATCCTTAGGGATTTCTATCATACTGTTTGTGTGGATATGCCTTTCTTCATTAAAATTTTATTGGTGGGCCTGTTGTTGTAGTTGACTGTGGCCTTGGTATGAACCTTTATCATTCAAAGGGAGAAAGTGTGTTGCTTAACTGTTTTGAAGAAAATTGAATGTAAAAAATTTGAGAATAAGATGTGTAGAACCTTTCAGCAAAGGTCTTACTGCTGGTTCAGCAGCAGTGTGTGCCTTACTCATATTTGCAAACTCACTGATTTGTCTCAATGAGTGAATTTTTCAAATCAATGCAATTTTTACAAAAAGTAATTGTGAATTTTGTGGATTTATACATTTTGTCTATTTATTTTCTATTTAATAAGTGCATTTTTGACTTCTTTGAAAATTTATTTTCAGAATTGCTGTCTATTAAAAATAAAGTTTTTACATTTGGAATGTAAGATTATGAATAATTTAACATTTTGAGTAGTTAAATAAATTCAAAAAATTGTTATTGGGCTGCAATTTGAAAAAATAGTAGACCTATAAATTCCCACTGTTGTCCATCTGTGTTTCCTTAATCTCAAGAACGGAGTTAGATAGATATTGTTCTCGGATTTTATCTATAGGGGCTGTAAGGTACAACCTTAGGAGCTGGAGGCCCCAACTAGCTATATATGAACTTCCAATACAAATTGGAAGTTCATATATAGCTAGTTGGGGCCTCCAGCTCCTAAGTTCATATATAGCTATGTTATTTCAATTCAAAAATTTTTTTCCTGAAAAGTGTTAGATAGATGACCAGCACTATTGTTAAAGGAAAAGTATGGGGTACTGTACAGGGGCAAGTCACTACTAATTTGAGGTTGAGGGGAATATATTTTAAATAAAATAAATTTAAAATATGAATGTCACAATAAATAATTTCTTGTTTATAACTAATTTCCCAAAATCAGATTGTGTGTGACAGTAAACACTCATTTTTGAATGTCATTTCTCTGGTTTCTTATTGTTTATATTGTAAGTACTTTTTCCTTTTCATAGCTAATAAAGCAAGCAGACAATAAAAATATATTAAAGTTATAAAGTAAGAATAATAAAATTTTAAACTATAAATAATTAATTATTTTGAGTTTTAAAAACAAACTTTGACAGATAACAATTCTGAAAACAAATTTTCAAAGAGAAATTGCACACTTTTTAATAAAAAAATAAATAAAAGACAAAATGTATTTTTTACAACAAATTAGTCAAATTGCTAAAGAATGGCAGTGGGTAACTGAATGGAATTGATTATTATCAGTATAGATCAGCGGTTCCCAACCAGTGGTCCATAAGAGCTAAAATATGGTCCATGAAAGATTTAAAACTTTTATTCATTTTAAATTATTATTCCCACATTGATACAAACTGAATTTAATTTTTACTAAAATGTTTTCTATTATAATAGTACTGTTAAAGCGTGTTACTCTTGAGTTTAACGATTATGTATGTTAAAAGTTTTGATTAAAGTTTATTTTTAGATTGACACAGTTTATTTTTCTTAAACCTTGTGGTCCCTGCTAACAACAATGAAATCAAAGTGGTCCCTGGTCAAAAAAAGGTTGGGAACCGCTAGTATAGATGAATCTCAAAGTGATGGAAATAGGCGGATTCTGCTGTGATTTGAAATACTATTGTGAGCATGCAAGAGAATGCTGTCATCATTTTTTTGCCATTTGGTATGACTTAAAACAACATCTAGCAGCAATCCATGTGTCATCATCTGCTTTCATTTGCAAATAGACACTTGTTTTGTGTGTAAAACACTTTTGTGCTGGCAATTTTTCAAGTGTAATTGAGCAAAGAATGTTCATTAAATTTTGTTTTTGTAATGAAATACTGCCACAAGAATATTGGAAATGTTGCAAAAAAAATCAGTTATCAAAATCAAGAGTTTTCGAGTGGTACAAGATGTTCAAGAAAGGCAGAGAATATGTTGAAGATGAACAACACATCACTCAAGTCAGAGATTTGGTACTCAGTGATTGTTGTTTAACAGTTAGGGACATTATTGAACATGTACCAGTGGCACATTGCTTCTAGAATCATCCCAAAAATGCTAAATTTTTCTAAAAAATGTGTTCAAGTGGCCAAGGAAATGCTCTCTTGGGGTGAATTGTTTTTAAATGCATCATTATGAGTGATGAAACATGGATCTATGCTTTTGACACTGAAGCAGCTCAACAACTGAGTGAATGGCATTTGAAAGGTAAAGCAAGACTGAAAAGACCACATCAAAGTAAGTCAAAAATCAAGGACATGTTGACCATTTTCTTTGATTGTCATGGTATTATTCATTATGAATTCCTTTGACTGACCAAACTGTTAACAATGAATATTATTTGAGCATTTTCCATAGTTTGTGTGAAGAAATTCATAGAAAATGGTCTAATTTGTGGGGAGAAAACTCACGGATTTTGCACCACAATAATGAACCTGCTCAAAATCTTCTTGTTCCTGAATTTTTTGGCCAAAAATTCAACAAATATGGTTCTACAAGCTTTGTATTTGCCTTATAAGGCACTGTGTGACTTTTTCCTGTTTCTTCAACGAAAATTTCTGCTTTGTGGTCACTATTTTGAGTCAATTGTGATGCCATAAAACAAAATTCACTGAGAGTCCCAAAGGGGATTTCACAAAAATTACTTTTAAAGCATGTTTCGAGAATTGGGGAAAAATGTTGGCGTAAGTGCATTACAGTGGGGAGATTAATTTGAAGGGAACAAAACAAATTTTGAAGAATAAATTCAAATCTTGCATTTTATTGGACCATTTCCAATACTTTTTGATCACAGGGGTATATTTAATTTATTATTAATTTTTCTATAACTATAACTTTGGTTTTAAACATTTTTGTATTTAAAATGATGCAAATGAAACTCTGTTAGAATTTATTAACTTCAAAAATGTTAAGTACACTTGGAAAAATTTGAGTTTAATAAATGTAATTTAATTTTCTTTTCTTTTTTTTAATAGGTAATTTCACAAAGATGAAGGAAGAAAATGGACTAGATTCTACTCCAAATGTATCCATTAAAAGAAAAGCTGAGGATGAACAAGAGTCTCCTCCAAAACGTCAGAAGAGGAAGAAACAAAAAACTACAAGACCAAAAAATGCTTTAATGAGGTTAAATGAATTGAAACCAGGTTTGCAGTATATTATAGAATCACGAGAAGGTCCGCCTCATAATCCTACATTTGTTGTTTCAGTGGAAGTTTGTGGACAAAAGTTTACAGGTCGAGGCCAATCCAAGCAATTAGCCAAATGTGCAGCTGCTCAATGTGCTTTGGATGATGTTTGTGGAAGTGATTTAACAGGTGATAATATAGAAAATGAAACTGGTGCTTTTAATCAGTCTGAAGGAGGAAAAAAAATTAAAATGGATTTAAGTAAAGAAGAAGCAGAAAAAAGATTAGAAAAAATTAAAACAGAAGCCGAGGATAAGAATCCAGTTATGGTATTAAATGAATTACATCCAGGAATTGAATTTATCTTAGTAAAAGAGAATGTAGCTCTACCCGCACAAAGATTCACAATGAGTGTTGAAATTAATGGAACAACATTTGAAGGGTCTGGTCCAAATAAAAAATTAGCGAAAGCTGCAGTATCAAGAGTTGCTTTAAGCAGTTTATATAATATTAATTATAATGTAACTTCAACAACAAGCCAAGGAATTTTACCAGAAGAATTTATTTTCCCACAGTCAATAGCAGATAAAATATCTGATGTAATTCACAAAACATTTCAAGAAGTGATGGTCGACAATGTTGAGTATGCAAAATGGAAAGTGTTGGCAGGAATTGCCATGACTTCAGACCCTGAAATGAATAAAATAAAAATCATTGGTATCAGTACTGGCACAAAATGTATTAATGGTGAACATATCAGCATGAATGGTGTTTGTTTAAATGATTGTCATGCAGAAATCATTTCACGGAGATGTTTGAAAAATTTCTTGTATTATAATCTAGAAATGATTTCAGCTGGCTTGAAAGAAGATTCCATATTTATGCCAAATGAAAATGGTGCCGGTTATTGTCTTAAACCAAATATAAAATTTCATCTTTATATCAGTACTTCACCTTGTGGTGATGCCAGAATATTTTCACCACACGAGGAGGCAACTTCTAAGAATCCTGTTGATCATCATCCAAATCGCAAAACTAGGGGTCTTTTGAGAACAAAAATAGAGTCTGGAGAGGGAACCATTCCTGTCAAAAGTGGGGATGCTATCCAAACTTGGGATGGCATTATTCAAGGTCAGCAACGATTGTTAACTATGTCATGTTCAGACAAAGTTGCTGCTTGGAATGTTGTTGGCATTCAAGGAGCATTACTAAGTTATTTTATTGAGCCTATTTATCTGGAAAGTATTATTCTGGGAAGCTTATTCCATCCTGGTCATATGCTTCGTGCCATGTGGGGCAGATTTGAAAATTCTCTGGGTGAGTTGTCCAAACCTTTTAGTTTAAACAAACCTAAGATGTGTTGCATAACAAATCCCGAAACACGTCAGCTTTCAAAATCACCAAATTTTAGTGTTAATTGGATTGTTGGATTTGGAAAACCCGAAGTTATCAATGCGACTACAGGAAAATTAGAAAATGGCGAATTTTCAAGATTAAGTAAAAGATCCTTCTTTGAACGTTACAGTGTGTTATTTAGTAAAATTTCATCCGTCACAAAGAAAAAGACTAAGAAACCACCACAGTTATATTCTGAAGCCAAAAACTCTGCTCCCCATTATCAAGCGGCAAAAACAGAACTGCGAAAAGCATTTATGAAAGCAGGTTTAGGAACTTGGGTACAGAAACCAGAAGAACAAGATGATTTTGATTTAAGTTAAACTTCTCCATACATTTCAAGATATATAAATATATATATATATATATATATATAAATACATAATATTGTATATTTTAAATCAGTCATCTTTGAGTCTCAGTTGTTAAACTTTGTGAAAGTCATCACAAGAAATAGTTTTATGGTATTACTTCTTCACTTAAATTGCTTTTTATATGCTGTAACACTTAATTTTATCAACAACACATCACATTAACCCGATAAATATAAATTAATACACAACCAACCATCGACCATAATAATCTTATTGTATTAACTTACTTTGATCATTACAAAGATTGATTTTAATGTACTTCGTTACAGTTAACTGTTGTAGCTGCAAAGATACGAAGACACGATCACGACAACTGAAAGTTAAATGATATTTGTAAGAACTTTTAAATGAACTTTTCACTGCACATAAAAATTTAAGAAATATCTTTTAGTGGCTGCATAAAAAATTATTGTTGAAAAAACAATATCAATCAATGTTAAGAGATTTCACGTAATAAACGGTTGATTTTTATTAAGATAAATATTTGTATTATTGTATTCCATATTGTGATTATTTCATCATTGATCTTTAAGTACATTTTTCAGTGTAGAGGATTCAATGTGTTATCCTTGCTGTTGTGTAATATTTCAAAAATGTGCCTTTCTGTCATTCCATTTGAAATCATTTAGAATGTGGAAACTATAGTGATTACAGTGATTTAGAATTGTAGAAAAATATAAAATGAATATCATTGTAATAATTAAGAAAAATCATTTTATAATAATTCATTTAATTCTTCCTAAATCCTTCAATGATCATCTGAATATTTCCATTTTATAGAATGGAATAGAAAGAAGAATTTAAGTTTTCAGAATAAAATTGTTGAAATCATTTGTGCATTTAATTTTGTAATATTCTATCCTGTTTAACATTAATTCTATGAAAATTTTGATTTCTATTCTTAAGAAATTTTTGCATATAAGATCTCATTTTTAACTAGATTTGGAGAGGGAAAATGTTTATTAATTTGTACTTACAAATTAACAAAATTGTTTAGTAGTATAAGAAAGCCATGACAAATTTATTAAAAATTCTACTGTTGTCACAAAAAATACATAAAAAGTTGCAAATATGTATTTGCAGTGTAAAATGAAAGAATTGAGTGAGATGATGCAGATACTAATGAGCAATGAAACATTGTATAGAAGAAAAACATTTTATTGACTCTAAGAAATAAGATACTGAAAATTAGCACCATTCACTTCAATATATAGACTAGTTTCAAATTCAGTTATAACAAGAATTAACATACTGCTGTTTGCTACCAATGTTAATGAAATGAATGGTACTCAGTTGAGCATCTTATTTAATCTGTAATAACTTAGTAGTCAATAAAACTTTTCTTATTTGCCATATTTTGTTGCTTTTTGGCATTTTGTCTTGTGTTCTTTGTGAATATTAAAATAATCTCTCAAAGGTTTATTTCTTATTCTTAAGTAGAAAAATTTTAAGTAAGTATATGACCATATTTTGTGAAAAATATTGGTTATTTAGAACATTATTGCTGTAATTTCACACACACACGCACACACTTTGGGTTTCAATTCTATAATATTTCACTGTACTCATTTAAGATTATCATTTTTAATGAGTTACTTGAATTATAAATATATTTTTATTATATAATCTAAGAAAAACAGTCTGAAGAATAAAGTAATTTAAATATTTCTGAGAATTATTGCAAAATAATAATTTAGCACAAAGTGATGAGTGAATATTATATCACAGAAATATATTTCTGTGTAATATAAAAAGTGACAATTCCACTAATACAAAAAAAATTAGACACTTATTTCAGTTGTTTTATTCTGAAGTTTTTAAACTATTATTAATATTTCATTTATTTTTTTAAGAAAAGATATTAGAAAATAATTAACAGTTGAAGTTTTCAGTTGTCAATAAATTGAATAGCAGCAGTATCTCTGAATCCTTCAAAACACTTGGTAGTAGAATTGAAATCAAAATATGGAAGATTCGAGAAATTTATATACCATTGGTAAATTCGGGAGACCAATTAAAAGATATTTTTAAATATTGTTATTTTTGATTGTTCTTATAAAAATCAAATCAAGAAAACAAAAAAAAACTAGCTACAATTAAAGTAAGATTATTGCTAATTGCTGGTTAGATTTTTTCTCATAGGGATTTGATCAGGTGTATGTGCCACCCTTGCCTGCAAACGTGGCCAAACTCCAAACTTAACTTACCACTGCAGTTCAAGGTGCAGTGGCAAGTTGCTACATTGCATTTAGGAAAAAATTGACTCCAGTGGGATATCTGCTGCATAACATGGAAGTCATATTGAACCATAAAAATCCAATGGGTATAAAACTTGGACTATATTTCAATGTTCTAAAATTGTTTCTTCTATCAGTTCACCCTCCAATTGTAAAGGTACTGTACCCTGTATTAATTGAAAGCGATAGATACAAGAATGTTAGTTGAAATGGGTAAAATTATCAATTTTGAATGCTAAAAATAGAGATCCAAGTGTAGGAAATTAATACTGGTGAATTACCTAATTGGGTGATTACACTAAGAAGTTTTTATATATCATTACAGGAAAAACATTTCAAAAACCTTTATGAAAGCAAGAGAGAAATATATACAAAACAAGGAAAATAGTAGATGCAATTGAAGAATATTTGTAATGCTACATAGATATTCTCAAAGAAGGAATAAAGGAAATGTTTTATTTTTATAAGGCTTCTAAAATTATAAAAATAACTAGTAGTCGATCATCCGAAAGAGTACAGATAATACTTTTTTATGAAGTAAACTTTTAAATTCTGTTAGAATAAACACTTAGGGCACGTTGTCTAATAAAATGGCTTTAATTAATACAGCTATCAAAAGCCCCGCCATCATCATCGACAACAATAGTACAGATATGATGATTAATTAAAGTTGAAAGTTGAGGTGCTTTCCCTTTTTGTTACTAGTACAGTGGACAGTTTCAAAATATCACAGGATTTATTAGACTACAATTTCCAAATTGCAGACACGCATTCCTACTATCGTCCGTCCTTTGTTAATTGAGCCGTTTATTTTCAAAGTGGCGTAAGTCCATTTATGTTAAAATCGAGATATTTAAGGGTTTGCATTTTAATAAATTTAAAAATATTGATAACTAATAAAGTGGTAATATAATGTTTTTGTGTTTCTAAGGGTGTATAATTTATCAACCCAATTAGCATTATTAACATTGTTTAAAAAATAATATGTTTTTGATGGCTATAAATGGACTTAAGCCACTTTCAAAATTAATGAAATAACTTTTCTAATTCTTAAAAAAGCATAAGTCCATGGCAAAAATAAATTTTCCTTGAAATAAAAAGAAATAATACTATTTTATGTTATAAAATTTAAAAATATTCAACTTTTATTCACTATTTTAAAAATGTTACATTAAAATTAATAATATTTTGCAACTAATTATTCATTCTTCTCCTCATTATGTTCGGCAGATTGGACAATTTTTAACTATGTCAAAGCTACTTTTATATTCCTGTTTTGTCCTGAACACATGTCTCTGTAAGCTATAATGTGCTTTTCATTCCTAAGATTTTTTAGATGTTTCAGGATACATGATGTTTGTTTGCATTGATATATTATATTAAAAGTATATATTGAATGGAATTATTATTATTTAATAAATCATTATCTGAGTTAATCCAGCAATACTACATTAATAATAAAATATAAAGCTCTTATCTCATAAAATTTTACTGCATAATCGAGTCATGACGGCAGCTGGCCGTCATGACTCGATTGTTATCGGGAGAAGTATGATGTACAGGAGCGAGAACGACTAAAATCCAGATTGAATAGGGGGGACGGAGACCGTTAATTATAAACTTGGACCGGAAGACACTTGGTTTTTTAAACTAAAAACTGATCAGTAGTAGTAGCCCAGAATTTCTAACTCTCCGATCGTTTAGAGAACATGTTAGTTTCTGGTTTGTCCCGTTGAGCATTTTTTTGATATTTTCTCTCTTTTTTATGAACAGAAAAATACACAAAATGCCCAATATATTTCTATTTATAAATTGTTATTAATAAAAATAGTTTGTAATATATTTTGATATTTAAATATCATGCAGAACGAATGACCATGGAGAATACAAAACAACTGTGTTTGCAAAAACAATGCTTTTCTGCTTTAAGCTATGAAACATGGATCGGATTCTGAAAGGGACTAACTGAATTGAATTTTCTTCAGTATTACGTGTTCTGTGTATACGTTTACGTGCAATAAAATGATGATTTTATTTTTATACGTTTTTATAAGCACTTTTTTCGCGAAAATTTATCGCTTTTTTAGCTCTTTTCTTTATTATGTATACGTAATAAGGGAAAGTATTGAAATATGATCAAATTTTGAATTTTTTTTTTTTTGTTTTGTTTTTGGAAAACTTTCTCATTTTGAAACCTGAACCCAAAAAGTAGAAAAACAGAAAAATTTCGTGTATGCGCGCTCGTTGTGTCTATTTCATTTAATATCTCAGAATGGGGTAAACATTAAGTAACGAAATTTGACACGGTAGCTTGTATGTAAGTGGCATTGATGCTAGTAAATTTTGGACATTAAAGGTTAAGAGGGTGGGAAGATAGAGGAGGTCACGTATGTGAGACCGCGGATTTTAGCGGGAAAATTTGTGTAAATGAAAGAAAACTTTCATTTTTTTGTTCAAGAACTTTGTAAACAATCAGCA
Organism: Centruroides vittatus; assembly: GCF_030686945.1. Lineage (NCBI taxonomy): Eukaryota > Metazoa > Arthropoda > Arachnida > Scorpiones > Buthidae > Centruroides > Centruroides vittatus. The sequence continues at coordinate 150,378 of NW_027122328.1, read as the reverse complement.
ATAGAAAAAACTCCTGCGGAGAAACGGAGCAGAGGTCTGCAGTAACTATCAACAGTTAGGTGGGAAAGTTGACACTTAGCTGTCAAGAATTCGCAAGTCATCGTCAACAACCGACCGCTTTCCACACTAACACTATAAAAGCTCCCGCCACCAGAAACGTAGCGCGCTCGCATAGGAAGTTATTATTGTACTCCGTCTCCATGCCCAGGAACGAAGTCCCGTCGGAGAAGACCTACAGCAACTCTTTCATATCGTCGGCGACCGCCATTCATCGAATTATATCGTCCAATCTCACACCAAGAGGTATTTTGTTAGGACCTTTGTAAACTCTCTCTCCCGCAACGGCAATAGGCTTAGCTTATAGCCACCTGTTTGTTTAGAACTTGTAGAGCTTTATATCTACTTGCATATAACCGCATAGTATCGTAGAATCGTTTGTAATCGCCTTGTATGTTATTCTAGTTATTCAATAAATGTTTTATTTGTTCACCTGTCTCCTGTCAATCCAAGACGCCTGTCGACTTACCGACGCACCTCCCCACTCACTTTTTTGCCCTCCTAGCCATCCGAAACGACAACGAGATCGGGTTTTGCCAACCCGTGCAGTGTAAGTGGTCAGCGAGGATAAACCCCTGACCCTCTGCATATCTCACACGTATCATATCTGCAGAGGGGTCAGACTTAATGAAGATTTTACTGGTTTACATTAACATTAGCATTTACATTAAAAAATAAATAAAATAAAATAAAACTACACTTTCCATATAAACCGAGAAAGAAAGAAGAAAATAAAACTCATCACTACTCCAAAATTAAAGTTATCATCATTTTATAATAATTAATGATATAAGTTTTTATAACAAAATCTCACAACAGATGGTGCCACATGCAACTTTATTCATTATAATTAATAATATAAAAGTTATTTTTAAAATAAAGTTTGATAACAGCCGGAAAGTTACGCAAAACGTTTCTGGATATTTTAAAATAAATTTTGCACTTCAACTTTCCAAGTATAGTGATGATAGTCGCGCGATTACGTCATCATCCTATTTGTAAAGCAGTTTCAATACTGAATACAATTTTTCTGTATGTTTGATATATTTAATATTTTCAAATTGATACAATAGTTTAGTTTTAGACAATTTTTCCTTATTGTGAATACTCTCTTTAAAAGCTGATAAATATTAGTCAATGCGAATAGTACGTTTATGCCATAATACGAGAACAAATCAGTAGTGAAAGCAGCTAGTCAGACTATTTATAGCCAAAAAATAGCCGACAATTCCAGCTGATAAAAATTTCTGCGGAAGTTTTCATAAAAGTTTATTAAATATTTTTTATGAAAGCATTGGAGCTGTAATAAAAAAAAAAATGATGATGGCGAATGGTGTGAAGTAGCGCCATCTTTGAGAAAGAAAAATAAGAAATGAATCCACTAACAAACAGACTTTAGTTATATTAATAATAATAATAATACCATTCATACTGACATTAAAAGTCAATCGTAAAGTTTGTAAGAACATATTATGGTGAAAAGTCGCAGTAAGAGCAAGGGAAACGAATAACGAGGTTGCGGCCGAAGTTTTCAACACGAAAACGTGAACGTCGGACGTTCACGTTTTCGTGTTGAAAACTTCGGCCGTAACGTCGTTAATATCAGGCCGGATGGCCGAGCGGTAAAGGTTAGCAGCCTTCCGCCCTGGGGGACCCGGGGTCGAATCCGGGAGAGTCGAAAAATCCCCAGGAATTTTTCGGGGGCGGTCCGTCCGGATATGTCGGTCCCCGTCCCTCACCACCCGGCCGCCCCATTGTGGGCCTGGCCAAATCCTTAATGGGCTTGTTATAAGAGGCCCTCTTAATGCCCACAGGGTGGAAAGAGTTACATAAAAAACCTTGCTAATATCATCGTATTTTTGCAAAAATTTTTTTTTGAAACGAATTAATAGAAAGTTTGGGTCATGACCAAAATACTAAATCACACGCTTTGTAGAAATATATAGATTGTAAAGATCTGTACGGTGATTTATTATAACCAAGGAGCATTACAGACAATATTGTATTTATACAGTTCATACTATCACGATGATATCAATTACGTAATATTTATATCGCAATAATGTAAAGGATTTGTTAGAGGTGACAACCGATGTGACTTTATTTGTGAGGAGAGCTTTCTCATGTGACAATGAGTGACACGGGAGAGATGTGGAAATTTAGCGTGACATGATTACTGGATGGACCCCTACTCCAAAAACTCTTCTCTTCACTCATTCTTCTGTTTAAGTCTCAAAAGCAGCTTAGAAAACAAACAAACGCAATTCGATGCAAACAGAAATATTAGTTTCCGGGTATTTTCTGATGGAATCATATGTTATTGTTAAGCCCCCTAGGCTCAGTCAGTAGTGCCCATATGCAGTACAGTATATATATATATATATATATATACAGTAGAACCTCTATTATCCGGACTAATTGGAGATGAAGGTAGTCCGGATAAGGAAAAATCCGGATAATCGAAAAAAATAATAATTGACAGTGCATATAGTATAAATAATTTTTATTTGTCTAGATTTACATATAGCTTCAATATTAAATTATTTTTTTATTAAGAAATTCAATTAACGATTTTTGTTTAAAGCTAGCTGCTCTTTTTGAAGCTGCTAAATCGCGAATACTTTTAAGACATATAAGTTGTCCTGAGTTACACTTTTCTTAGCTCTCAAACCACTTCATGGCGACATCTAAGCGCTGAAAAGCTTCAGAATGTGTAGGACCAATATCTCTTACTTCGCAAATCTCTTCGTCTTTTCGATCTTGTTCATCTGAGGCAGATATTTCTTTAATTATTTCCTCATCATTCAAAATTTGGAATCCAGGATCGTTCGCATCGCAATTTAACCAATCGGTTGCATCTTCTTCGTCACATTCACCACATATTGAAATTTGTGCTATTGCTTCCGCAAGGTCTCCTATACCACTTTCTACTTAGAGCCCTATATAAACAGAGTATGGCCACTCTAACGTATGGACGCCATTTTGAGGCCAAAGTTGCAGTGTCACAGTACTGCTTAGCATTTAAATGAGCAATGTTAGTTAAAAACAGAAATTCGATTCAGAAAGAAGTTATATTAAGTTAAACATTTTTAGAAATAATTTTTAATTATGTTCGGAATAATTGTAGTTTATAAGTGATAGACAAAATATATAACAATAACAGGGCTAGAAGCAAAAAAGTGAATACATTAAAAAAATATATTTAGTGGATCACATTTATTCACAGCACTATTGCAATATAAATAATCTGAAAAATATGTATTTAAACTTAAAAATATAATAACTAAAGACAAAAATTATAAAAAAAATCAATAAAGTTTATTTTTCAACAAGAAAAACTCAAGTAACATAGTGTAACATAGTAACAAATAGTGATTCTCTGCATTTTTTGCAAGGAATGCAAATAATTACTAAATATCAATCATTTATTAATTAATAAAAAGGTTAATTTCCCTGTTACAGGGGGTGTTCTGTAGTCGTCTTTACAATGTCCGTAAAGAGGGAAGAGGCAAGCCTTGTTCAATTAACATTTCATAGCCTGATCTTCCACAAGCAAATTTTAACTGCAGAGCCTTTCTTATTGTATTATTTTGCCATTTTATTTTCCGTGTTGACACGTTTCCAAGGGCTGTTATTTGATCAGGATTGAAAATTAATTTTATGTTTGTACTCTGTGTGTCGACTCTAGACTTCAATTTTCTTATCTCATCATAGAGATACTTATTCTTCTCTGCACTCTTTTAACTCTATGTAATGCATTATGCAATTGAGATTACAATTCATTAATTTGTTTTGATTTTGGTGACAGTGGCTGGCTAACAAGATTACCGGAGTCTTGAAATACTGGACCAGATGTCTCATTGTCTTCATCTTCATTCGTGCTTTTACATTCTTCAGCATTTTCTTCAAAAAGAATCAAAGTATGCAATAAAAAAATAAAATATTTAATAAGAATATTTTAAATTTATATTATAAATATACCTGTACTGGGCTGCATAGATGTCATAGGAGATAATTTGTAGCATAACTGTGGTCCAAGGTCGGATCTATACGCTCACAATTGTTTCTATGCCCTGTTTTTGATTCAGAGCATCTTCTCTTAGGTGCAGGTCTGTGAGAAAAAAGTGTAGGACGGCATCAAGCTTCAGAAATCTTCTTCCATCCTTCCTGTGATTCTCACACTGATCTTTCTCAAAATGAACCTATGAGAGTTAATTGTAAATATTCACATCACTAAACCAATATACTTATAAAGGTTAAAATGTATTAACAGACTTAATACTCTTTAGCTTTAGTTTATTAATGTGCAATGTACAATTAAATAGGTAGGCAAAGCAGAAGTCCTTTCTCATAAAAATTCTGATTCTTTCTCATAAAAATTCTGACAAAATAATGCATGTTTTCCAGGAATCCATAATTTCTTATTTTCATCCAGCCTGTTTACTTTAATCGCCAATGCTTTTTTTCCTAGCTTTATCACTTAGAAATCGATGCAGTTTGAATTTAGGAGCTCTATTTTGAGCAATTAATGGCTGATCAACCCGGCATGATCTATTTTTATGTGGTAGCTTTAAGAGCGATATAGATGTATAGATAGATCTAAAGGCTAAAATAATAATTTCTAACGTCAATATAGCAAAGTAAGAACTAACTTGATGTTTAGAATCTATTTTAGATTGGAACTACCTGGTATATAAAGTTTCGAATCCTGTTATTTATCGTAATAAATAGCTGATTGACACTCACTTGACATAAGCGGATCGGAAGCTGGCCTCATAATGGCGTCCACAAACCACGTGATCGGCAGTGGCCAATCATATTTTGACCCCCCAGTTGACCGTACTCTGTTTATAGAGGGCTCTATTTCTACTGTTACTGGAATTTACTAATGGTCTTTTCAAAGTTTTGTTCCATGCATTCCATCACGTACGTACATAAACAGTGTCGCAATTCGACAAGTGCAAATCAGCAAATTCGTACAATTTTTGTTTATTTTGAACAATCCGGATAATCGAGGTTCTACTGTATATGCTTCGCTTTTATCGTGTAAACTTAGGAGGTTACTTTTTTACACTCGGACTGTAGCTAATGGCCTAGTGTTAGTCGGGAAAAAGAAAAATACCAGTTATTTTGTTACGCTCGCTCCTCTAAGTCCTCAATGATTTATACCTGGCTACTGAACCGCTCGATAGACAATAAAAAATGATAATATCTGTATATGTAATGTGAAATTTAATGTCCGGATAGCCGAGCGGCTAAAGTGCCAGCAATCTCCGAAAACCCAGGAATTTTTCGGTCCATTGTGATATGTCCATTCCCGTCATCTCATTATCCGGCCGCTCCACGTGGGCTTAGTCGAATCCATAATGGGGTCGCTAAAAAGGCGGAAAGGGTTATAAATATATTCTTTACATAAAAATCCAAAATCAATTTTTATTTAATGCAAATTTATTATAGGAAATAAATATTAAACTTATAAGTTATTTTAAAAATCATAAAAATTTTGCATTTTCCTTACGTAATAATTAATTGGGAATTTTACAGTGACGTCATAAGAAGGTAAGTAAACAAACGTGTAAGCCAAGTGAAACGAGAGAGGTAAATTTAATTTCTCAATCGAACTGTGGAAGATAATAAAGTCGTAAGTAGAGAATTTGAATATGTTATAATCTCTCTTTTCGTTTCCTTATTTAATATAACAATTTTAAATTTTTGAGAATTATTACTCCTTGTTTTAACCTATAAATGTTAGTATTCGTATGAATGAAAACTTTACAAATTATATTTGATGAATCACGTGTTTACAATTCATTAAGTAGACTGTAATGAGTAACAGAAAATTCATTCATCTCAATGTTTTTGTATCAAGAATTTAGTGTTTAAATTCATAATTGCAAAATCATATAATGTAACTTGAACTAGTCTCAATGGAATAGAGAGGAATTTAATGTCTTCGGTTGAATTTCCTTAACTCTAATTCCCTCCGTGTTGAAGGTTTTCGTGGTCTCCTGGTGGTGATTTATGTTACTTTCAAAATCTCTGACTCTAATTTTGACATTTATTCTATCCAAAGTGATCTTAATTATTGGATTTCCACAAAATTTTCAGAGAAGCATTCCCTTCACTCCAAATGCAGTTGAACCTGTCTATGTGGTAGCAAGAAAAATATTTGAAATAAACAGGTTTTGAGATTTAGAGGTTCCTGCACAGTAAACGATAATAGGGTTGATTACAGATATGGTTTTTTTTATTAATACAATAGCAAGTACAGTACATACCTGTATTAAGTATAAACAAAACATTTTTGACATATCTGAACAGAAATAGTTGGTCAATAGTTTCTAATGCCTGACTTTCTTTAACCGATAAGAAGCAAACCAAACTTGTAGCCTTAGCTGACCAGTGGCTGATTGGATAAAACTACTGAACACTGGTAGTTGGTTGTGGGTTTGTGCCTTGCTGGCAGACTGACCATGTGGAGTTTTCTGGATTTTCTTTACGTTTGTAGCGTCTAAATAGAGACTAGTTTCCCATAGAAAGTCCTCCCGGGAGACATCCCCTCAGCAGTCACCCATGTGTCGCATTGCCAAAACAAGTAAACCAAACCAAGCTTGTAGCCAATCATAGAAAAACAGCATTAATTACAACTATGTACAGTATTGTATTGCAAGAGATGTTTCTCAACTACAATTTATGCTATTAAAATGTAGTCGCTGAGCTTTAAAATTGTAATTGACACTTCAGTCCGTAATTTGAGATATAGAGATTTTGGGAGAAAATTATTTGATTATAAACATGGAAAAATATATTGAATTTAGACTGAAAATGTGGAAAAAATAAATAAATTTTGAGATAAACATGTTTCAGATACAGATTCAATTGTATAAAGTACCCAGGTAATCCCAGCTTGCAAAAATTACTGATGATATATTCACAGACATGAAAGAAAATATTTGAATAAGGTTGAATATATAACAATTTCTTAGACTTGTGAACTAAGGTGATGTTGGATCTTTTTTGGCCTGACAACTCATTTCATCAGGAAAAAACATCACAAGAAACGTGGCATGCTACTTGCTGCCTATTTCTTTGAACATCCTCAAACTGGGCTCAGATTTGTGAACTGATTGAGAAAATTCTGGAAGAGTGATCCATTTCTATTAGGAAAGTTCTTTGAATTTTTCTCGATATAGTAACGCAACATAGTAACGGCTTTCAAGAATGTCCATGACGAGACTATAGTGATGACTTTAACTCTGAATCTATAGTTGTTGGTTTTGAAGAAGAGAATATGATTGTTTGGAGTTATAATATTTATTAGCATTCAGAAATAGCACAATTTAAGTTGCTTTGATTATTGCTTAGATCTGGTGGCTTGCAAAGCAGATCTAGTTGCATGTTATATGCAGCTCTTAAATAGGCTGAGAAAGCAGTAAAAAAACCAAAACCATTTGTTGAAAGCTAAAATGATGCAGAAGAAAAAAGCAAGAAGAGTTATAAGAATGCCATGTTCCACATGTCTACTCAAAGTACAGGTAGGCCTCCTACAACGTGGTACTTTTACAATGCGGTTTTGGGTATTTAGAAACGAATTATCTTTTACATAATAAAAAAATTGCAACAGATCACATAAGTGCAGTGGAACTTGATGGAACAAGCTCAGATCTTGAAATAAGGCCAGTCAAACATTCTCGAACAACTATAATAAGTGACGACGAGGACTGAATTTGAGCATAACATTGTTTCTTTTTGATTTTGACTTGAAATCATAATCTTTTTAGTTTTTATATGATGTTGAATTTTATTGAAGCTTTTTATGTACATAAATTTAAAAAATGATGAAAATGTTACACCATAAAAGGCAGTTTTTCTCTTTTTAGAACTGAATCCCAGTTTTTGTATTAAGTTGGTGTCGCCTATAACGCGATTTCCCACAACGTGGTATTTTCAAGGAACGTATCTACCGCATTGTAGGAGGCCTACCTGTATCTATTTATTGAGTCACTGTTATCAGTAAAAAATGAACTTCATGAAGATTTTAATGAGTTAAGATGGAATTGACTGTAGCAGAGTGAAGTATACAAGGTAGAGAACTTCAAAACGTTAAAGCAGGGGTCACCAAACTACGGCCTGCGAGGTCAGTTTATCTGACCCATTGCCGCACTGTGCCACAAATGAGATAAAATGTAATTATTTATATGGAAATATAGTAGTTTATAGATAAACTTACTATGTAGAAAAAAATAAAAATAATGTAAGTAAAAATACCAGAAGTGGTCCAATATGATTTTTGCATCTGAAAGTAATATAATTTTTAGGGAAAATCAGTAAAATAAAAAATTTGGCAACTTTTTGCGAGTTTGGATATCAGAGTGCTTTTTCTATAAGTACCTGCAATGAAGTTTCTAAGAAAGAGCTTACAAACTGACTGCAGCAATTGTGTTTCTGTATTGGTTAAATAAATATGTTGTTGTGTTTATTTTTTGTGTATTCACTATACTATATTGATCAAAATGGTTATGTAGCCTGTGCTCGTCATTCTCTCAGTTATCTGGCCTGCCATAAAAAAAGTTTGATGACCCTTGCATTAAAGGAACCATTTGCTATTGTGAGCCCGCAGGTTTTGAGGGCATGAATTCGAGAGTTAAAAGGGGGTTCATGACCCGCAAGTTCGATAGGAAATCGGATCTTTCTGATCAGATCGGATGTGTAATCAACATCCGATCAGAAAGAGAAAACAAAAGTCCTAGTCATCATGAGTCAGCAAATTAGTCATCGAACATTGAATAATAGACTGGCTCAGTGCCAACAATGATGGGATAAAAACACTGATCAACTCTGGAAAGGGGGCAATCATCCAGGAAGGTCTGCATCCAGTGTCTCCAGTCCCGGACATAAGACTGATGCCAGCTTCCATCGTCCAGGAGGTCGTCGCATACGGTCACCAGACCACATATTAAGGTATATTGACTTTGTAAACTCTCTCCCACTAGAAGTAGGCATGTAACCACTTTATTGGTTAGATCGCGATTAGCGATAGGGATATTATCCGCACTTTAGCAGTAGTTATCTTTATATCTTTATTGTATGTGTCTCTTTATTGTATGTTCGCTTTTGTTGTTTAATAAACCTTTATTGTTATTTGTAAACCCTGTCTTCTGTCCAAGTAAGGATGCCTGTTGACTTATTGACGCACCTCACCACTCACTTTTGCCCTCCTAGCCATCCAACGACAACGAGGTCAGGTTTTACCAACCCGTGCAGCGTAAGTGGTCAGCGAGGTTTTCCCCCTGACCCTCTGCTTATCTCACACTATGTACACCCATCACTAAAGGTGAAACATGAACTACTATTTCACTTGTCTTGTCCAGTTGCAGAGTTGAAATATCACTTACAGAAACTGAAATCTGTGCCAATCTTAAAGAATTTGTTATAAACTGGAAGATGACAAATCAAAGATCCCAGGTCTGGTAGGAAGAGAAAAATCCTGCATTTGTTCCTGTTTACATAACTGCAGTAACTCTTGACCCTTGTTGATTAAGAGCTGCTGCAGTTATGTTGAAAGATTCCCATACAAACTGTGAAATGCCTTAGTAAAAAATTTCATGTACATCAAACTAATTAAAATTATAAAAGTTATATAAATTTCATGTTATTAATCCCTCATTTCATGGAGATAACCCACTCTGATCTAGGTTTCCTGAATTCCACAATCCAATCAGAGGATGGAACAAGTCTAGTTCAAAATAATTCAAGTTTCTGAAACAATATTGAAGAAAACTAAAGAAAAGGCAGATAAGAAATTCTGGAAAACTTGAGATATTCAGCAGAATTGAAATTCCAATGATATCTGGATACCATGTATGAAATAAATGATGAATTGGATCCAACATCCTTCTGGAAAGATCAACAAACAAAGTTCTCTACTCTTAGTACTCTATCATCATTAGTGACATCATTAAGCATTCCAGCCAACTTAGCTAGCACAGAGCAGATTTTTTCTAGTCAGTTTGGCTTGCTCTTGCCAAAGGAACAGCTTGACTGAAGAAATTTTGAAAGAGGTTAAGCTAAAAGAAAGCAACCTTTATATAAAAGTGAAACAATAGACTGATTTAAGTTTGAAGGAAAAGCAAAATTTAATCGGGTAAGATGGATCACCAAATAAACATTATGATTATGTAATTTAAATTTTCAATTGCTTTTTGTATTTAAAGCTTCTTAGAGTTGTTAATGTATTTATATTTTCTATTTTGGTATAATGTTATAGTAATAAAATACAGCAACGAGTTGCATAACTTTTCCAGCAATATTTAAAATTGCATGTGTGGTGCCATCTGTTATGGTATTTTATTTTAAAAATTTTTTATATTTTTAATTTTTATAATGACAAAAACCTTAATTTTGAGGGTAGGGATAGGTTTTATAAAAAAAAGTATAAATGTTAATAATGAGTAAACTTGTCATTAAGTATGACCCTACTGAAGATACACATGACCTGCTTTATTTCCCCATCTCCTTGACCTTTAACCACCAAAATTTAACAGTGTCAATGCCCCTCACATACAAGCCACCATGCCAAATGTTGTTACTTAATCTTTACCTCCTCCAAAGGTATTAAGTGAAATAGATGCCCCCACACAACACACACACACAATGAGTATTATGTGAAAGAAATATACAGAGGAAACTTGACAGGACCAGGGATATTTTGGATAATTCAGAAAGTCATTGGTTTTGTGATTTAGGTTCATCAAGCACTGTGCATTTAAAGTTTCGTGAACTATAAATAATGCAGTTACAGTATTTGAAAGTAAATTAATTTACTCAAAACCTAACATTTGTATGTTAAGTTATATATGACCTGGTTTTGTAGTGCTACAATTAACAGATAACTTACTAATTTCCAGTTATGTGAGGAATTTGATCTCTGTGTACACTGATATATACAATGCTACACATTCTAGTTTTTCTTTCTTTAATCACTTCAGCTAATTGAGTTTCTACTGTATATAGAAATTAATATAAAATGCATACATGCATTATAAAACATTATGTCATACTAATATATTTCATAAATGACCAAACTTTGAAAATGAATAAAGAAAATTTCCAAAATTTTCAAAAATATGAATAATAAAACTAACAACATAAAAGTATTATTTGCTTTTGATGAATCATTTTGGTTAAATATTTTTAATTTTGTAATTTGAGATACCGTATTTTACGTACTATAAGACGCACTTTTTTTCTTCGAAAAATTGCCTCCAAAATTCAGGTGCGTCTTATAGTCCATAAAATACGGTAAATGAAAAAATTTAAAATACTACTATTTTTTTTTATTATTTTAGATGGCGCATTTTCAACCCCCGTCTGCCTGCAACGGGCCACCACCTACAATGTGTGTAACTCAAGTCGAGATTTTATGCAGTTGCCGTAATTTACTGGACAAAGATATTATGTCTAAATCTGATCCAGTTGTAGTTCTTTATTTGTATCAAGGAGGTGGATATATAGAAGTGAGTTTTTTAGGTTTTGAAAACTATATCTTACTATTTATAAGAATAAAATAACTAATCATTTAAAGAAGTGGAATGATATATAATATAATGTTTTCATTTAAACTAGCTTGGTGATTGTTTTCTATGATAAGAACACACAATTAGAAGCTTAATTTTTATGGAATGTCTTAAATATTGCTGAATTTTGATGTAATTCCATTTCAAAAGTGAAATGCAATTAAAAACAGTTTAGTATTAAACTAAGTATATATTTTAAAATATTATAAGATATAAAAAAATAAATTGCATGCTTAATGAAAATTTTTAGAATTATTCTGTAGTGAATAATTTTCCTAACCATATATTTCTAAGAATATAAGCATACCATACAGAACATCTCAATTAATATTAATATTTTCCTGGTAGATCATTTTTTGGGTTTTAATAGTCAAACTTCATAAAGTGTATGTATTAATACCTCTAAATATCTTTCAGTCAATGTTTATGTAGGAAATATTTATAGTTACATCCCAAAAATCCTGATACAACATTTCTAATAAAACAATGTACAGAAAAAGATACAATTGATAAAACATCAGAATCAGATGTAGACATTTTGAAAAGTTGATTATCAACAAAATAGATATGTATCTTGAATGTTGCTACTACTGAGAAGGCATTACAGCATCAAGCCAATTTATATAACAGGCCAACATGCTTTTTTGTGATTTTCATTAACAGTAGTCAATCAATTCTACAATTTACAGAAGTGTTAGAGACAATATAACTCGTTAATGTTCTTTAGCTTCAGCTGACGGCTTTAGTTTTCTAGATGGAATACTTTAAGAAATGTTCTGTCTAGGAAGCATTTAAGATGGCCTTTAAGAGGTTGAAAATTTTTTGATTATATGAGTTGTTAGCTGAATCTAAAGGTATGTTATAAATATACGTCTTCAGTTTGGAAAGTGTTGACAATGTTGGAGATGGTTTTTAAAATGTGTTTCTATTTATTTATTTGTTTTTTTTTTTTTATACTTTTTCAAGAAATTTTTTTCTTACAGACTTTAGGCTTTAAGCCGGGTAAGTTTCAAAATATGCCATCATTGCCAATACACTAGGTGCTAAAATAATATAAGCCCCTGATATGAAAACTAGTAATATATGATTTATTCTTATCTATTCACTAGTGAAGTTTAGTTCTTCATCGCGAGTATCAGCTTAATAAAGGTTACATAATGGCAAGAGACAGAAAGTAGGAAAATAAAATACATTGCCAAAGCTCCAGGGCACATTAGGACCTCTTAGGTTGTATGTGATCCAAGGACCACAGATTTTTCATGACTGATTTAATGTTTTTAAAGTTGAAACTTCAAGTTTAGAGCTCTGAAGAAAATTAACTACTACACCAAAAATTTTACATTGAAAACTTACAAAGTTAAAGAAAAGAAAAAATACAACTATATTAAATACTAAAAGCTGTTTTGATTTAACCTTTGCTTTACAAACAAAGATTGTCAATACTGCTGTGCAAATTCTATGTTGTGTCATTTAGTTCATTATGATTATATATTTTGATATAGTCTGATATTCTGTAGAGTTTAGAAAATAAAAATTATGACTTCAAAAACATTAAGCACATATTTTCAGATTTCTAGGAGTTGTATTGTTTTTTTAATTTAAAAAAGCCAAAACCAAATACTTAGTATTGAACTAGCAACTCAAATTAGAGAGAAAAATATTGCAAGTAATGAAACAACCTTGTCTAATTCAATTATAGAAAAAATGTGTGTAGTTCTTTCAATAAATGAAAATCTACTTAGTTTCCAAATTTCTTCATTAAAAGTTCAAACTCTTTCAAGTGTAACTGCCTGCCTTCCTAAATGTGACAACATCAAAGAAAATATTTTTTGAATCAGTATAATTGCAAATAATATATATATAATATATTTATTATAACAAAGTTACAAAGTAAACAAACCGAAAATATGAAATAAAATAATCAAAAATTAAAAACTAAACTTTAAATAAAAGTAATATATAACAGGATATGATTTTCACATTTGTATATATTATAAAACAGACACGTTAATATTATAAACAGATTTTTAAGTTTTTGTTTGATGATAACATACAGGCATCTTTGCTTAACATCAGTAAGATATTCCTGAAAATCAGACATTCTGAGAGAAAACCTTAACCTTAACTGGACGTTAATGATGTTCTCATTTATTGTAATGAGAATAATTGTAATATGTTACAACAGTCCAAACTTCCAATCGATATCCTAAATTCTAACTTAAAATATAGGATGTCTCAAAAATACACAGCATAAGCTCAGGAATGAGTTCCACATACATAGATACTAAAAATAGTTTATGTGAACATACATCTGGAAATGCTTGGTTTCTGGGTTTCTGTCTATGACACACAACTTCGAAGCCAAGCATTTCCCAGACTTGTTTTTATATAAACTATTTTTAGTGTCTACATATGAGAACAAGGACATCGCCAGGGGGAGGGGCAGAGGGGCAGCTGCCCTCCCCTAGAAATTCGAAAAAGTTATTTAAATGCTAAGTTTTAATTAAAATAATCTTCTTAGGCTTCTTGTAAATTAAAGAAAATGTTTTATTTGAGATATTTCTTTTCCAGTACATAGTAAATGATTAAAACTTTATGAATCGTTTCTATTTTACCTACATACAATTCATATCCTCTATCAATTTACATCATCTTGCCCCCCCTTACCCATTGGCTGGTGTCGTCCTTGTATGAGAAACTCTTTCTTGAAGTTATGCTGTATATTTTTGAGACATCCTGTATAGTGAACAGCTAATATGTAACAAACTATTATATTAGAATGTATAATGCTTAAAATGTCACTTTATGATCATCAAACAATTAAGATGATTGCTAACAAACATTTACTTTGTATACTGCAGCCAATACAGTTTACATACTGTAACATGTTATTCCATACAAAACATGTACTGTTTAGGGCACAATAGGTAAACATTACAACAGAGCACAGAAAATAATACATAGCGATAAAAACTGTGCAGTTTCTGTGTGTTTGTATGGTTCTTGTGCATCGGAAGCCTACAAAATTTCTGTGTGATTCACATCCAGAAAATGTTGCTCATCACTGCATTAAATATGTACTTTATTATTTTCAGTTTTCTGGAAATTATATTATTTTTTTTACTTTTTTCATTCTTTCTTATAGTCTCTATAGGACCTTTTATTATATTATGAATTAATATTCTTATATAACTTTGGTTGTTATTGAAAATTTTCATTTTATCCCTTATTATATCATGACATTACATTATTTATTTCGTAAATGTCAAATCTTTTATCATAATTTTCAATAAAGTTTAATATAATTTCAGTTAAATAAAGTTATAGTTTCTAAGATATTAGCATAGTTTCAGTACTAAAATTAAAACTTGGGAAGTAACTAAAATAATAGTTTCTACAATTAAATTATCACATATGATTATCAGATATTAACTATTATGATACTGAGATAGATAGATTAATTATCCTAATAGATAAAATCTTAATAAAAAAAATATAATTATATAAATCTAAAACAATAGAATTTTTTATCAGAGAATATTATTGTATATATTGGCCATATGATTATACCTTATTTATTTATTTTCAAATGATAAAAAAAATAAATTATATTATCATGTACATAAAAAAATAAAAATTATTGTTAAAAGTAAAAATAGTAAAAATAAATTATAAAGTTGTTTAAAAATTCATACGATTATATCAATTTTTAATTACTGCATTATGCATTTATAAACGTTTTTATCTTAATTTCTTAAGCTAAAATAAGAATGGTAATCCAAAAATAAGTGTGAAACACTTATCAATCATCAATCAAGTTATGATGTGATACCAGGATGGAACCAAAAAGTCATGTGCGTTCAATCAAACTATTGACATTTTAACAACATGAAAGCAAAGTCAATAACAAAATCAATGTCGTTCAATTTAGGCATTTTATACAAGAAAGTTAAGCAAAAAATTAATAAAATTTTCTTCTTTTTTTAGCATACAGTACATAAGATGTCACACGAGCATAAACTGAAGTACTGACTGATGATCAGTGCATCAGTCAGTACTTCTGAACCAGGTAGCTGGAATTCAATCTCCTGTACTTAGCAACATAATATTAACTGCTGCTCTGGGGCCCACTCAGTTTTCATTGTAATGAATACAGTACCTTCTCAGTAGTAAGAACAAGTGGAAGGTGGTGACAGACTGAACAGCAACAGCTGGCAAGATTTCCAACTTTGATATCTGATGCCAAAAACTGGCCAGTATCAATACTTTAAGACCAATATCAGTATCGATATTTTAAAATTACTCATAATTCCGATATTGATATTTTTATGGTATCAGGACTTCCCTACCCTTGTCACCAATGTGGATCTGGCCAAACCCATAATGAGCTTGAGGAAAGGCTCTCTCGATGTCCACAGGGCAGAAAGAGTCAAATAAAAAGTTTAATGATGATCTGATTAAAAGAGCAAAATCTTTTTATATAAAATATTATTATTATATAACATAAAACTATATTATTTTTGATATTTACTTTTTACGTTTTATAAATTTTAATATTTAATACTTTTTTATATTGCAGAAAGGAAGAACTGAAATAATAAAAAACAGTTTAAATCCTGATTTTTGTAAACCAATAAAAGTAGACTACTTTTTTGAAGAAGTACAGAAACTGAAATTTTGTGTTTATGACATTGACAATGAAACAATTACATTAGCAGATGATGATTATCTTGGAGGTTTAGAATGCACAATGGGAGAGGTAATATCAATATAATTATTTTAAATTAAATAAGAATAATTAAGTTTTCAAACAGATGAGTTTTACACATAAAATTGTTCTTGTAAGTCAATTGTTGTAAGTAAAATTGTTATTCAGATTTTGATTGGGCTGCAATTTGAAAAAAATTGTAGACTCTTGAATTTTCACTGTTATCTGTCTGCCTGATGTCTGTCCTTCCTTAATCTTGAGAACAGCGTTAAATGAAAGACAAGATCAGACATGGAAAGCTTAGGGGCAGGAGGCCTCGATTAACTATATACAAATTTCTGCTTTGGGTCAGAAGTCATGTTATTTCAATTCAAAAATTTTCTCTTGAAAGGAGTTAAATAGATGACAGGTAGGACTTCATTGTTAACAGGAATAGTATGATGTGTTGGAGCGAGACACCATTGAACTTAAGTGCATAATGAAAAAAAATTGCAGCCTGGCATTGTGATAATGTCACAGTAAATAATTGCTCATTACATATTACATAAATTGAATAAAAAATGTAATGTATTTCATAATATAAAGAATCAAATATAAACGGATGGAAGAAAAGTAAGAAATATGATTTAGATTAATATTAAGAATTATTATATCTAATTTTGCATTTTTATTTATTTAAAAAGTGCATGCAGACTATTGAATGCTAATTCTAATTAAGAAAGGGAATGAATTAGGTAGATAAAGAACTTTGGAATTTTTTATGGGTGGTCTGTTTCAGACTAAAACCCAAATAAAACAGTTAAAGGCTGACTTTTTTTGTCTGAAGCTTAGTGAGTAAATAAGCATTAATGTGTAGTGACATCATTTTTGATTTTTAGGAGTAACTATGTAAAAACATAACGTGAAAACACTAATATTTTTAAGGAGCATGCTTTAATTAAGTTCTAATGTGATAAAGATGATTCCCATTAGAACTTAAAGAAGTGTATACTTAAAAATTATGCACTTGAAACCAATATATGGTGTGATAACATCAAAAAACATTGAAAAAACAAATGTTTTCGAACCCCTTCTGCGCTCTTCTTCAGGTTCTTAACAGTTTTTTACATGGAAATTCTATAAACAAATGCCATTAACTAAGAGTTTGATCTTGAGTTCAAAGGATTTACAAATACAAGTGTATACTGTTTAAAAAGTTTAGTGTTTTTATGTTATGTGATTATTAGACAGAGTTGATAACAATGAACTAACTGTGCAATGTATTAGTAATTAAATTTGTTTATTAAGCACAGTTTTTGTATTAAACTTTTCATTTTTAATTAATTTTTTAATACGTCAAGTCAAAAATATTTTTTCAGCTGTTCAACAGTGTCTTTGAGAAACAGAAAACTTTCAATAGTTATCATTGATAAAGGAAAGAATCGCATGAACAAGAATATGGCAGTGTGACTTCTTATTGCTAGAATTGTTGAGGATCCTAGTATGAGTGCAAGACAAATAGCCAGATCAAGAGGCACCACTCATTGAAGTGTATGGTATATTATTTGTAAATATCAAGTGTATACATACCATTAAAGTGAATGCAAGTACTTGTACTATTCAATTCACAAGTATAATTTTGTCAATGGTGTTTGTAAGGGGTATTAATCATCAAAATGATGATTAATACCCCTTGCAAACACAAATGAGAAATATACTTTATACAGTGAAATGATATTCAATTGAAATGAACTGTGAACTTTCACAGCAAATGTGTGTGGGATTAGGAAAATCCTAAAGCTATTAATTAATCTTATTATCAGCAATAGTTTAGTTGAACCATTTGGACTAGAATAATTGGTGATTATTTAATTGGCCCATTTTTTCTGCATTACCACTCACAGACCAGAATTACAGACATTTCTTAAACGAAGAACTAAATATTCTGTTAAAAGATGCTCTATTGGATATTTGACACTAAATGTTCTTCACACATGTTGGTGTTACAACATATTTTAGTCACCATGAACAAGAATACTTTGAAATAGATGGATTGGAAGCACCGTTAATTTGGTCTGCATGATCTTCTAATTTAAATTGTGATGGCAGAGAGCATAGTCCTGGTGAGAGGAAGGTTAGCAACACGAAAAGAAAAAAACAATGTCACAAGACAACAATGACGCTTCTCTTACTCTGACTTGAGGACAATGGATGCAAGTCATGTGTTTCTCCCCTTTTGGTGCAGAACAAAAATCTAGATGCCTACACCGATGAACAGGGTTTACGCACTTCACTCTTTGTGTAAATGATTCTTCAGATACCAACAAACATATCACAAAATTTAGTGAAGAATTCACTTCAAAGAAATAAAGTTAGTTCTGAGTAAAGATTAAGTGTAGTGGAAATCTTTATTGTAATAATTGAGATCAATCCCACTTCAAAATCCTTTAGATGTTTTCTTACGGAGCATTTAAAATCAATGATTTGTGAAAATCTACTCCTATTATCAATGTACAAGTTTTAAGACCTTGTTTGTCGAAAGATTGGAAACAATCTGTAATACTCTTGACATATTTGAATGTATTTGACAATCAATGATGTTTACAGACCTGTGTGGATGCTCATGGGGAATTATGAGCACTTGTGGTGATGTTCACAATTTGGATTTAATAAATCAATTTCTTGATAAATCATTATATCTAAAAAGTAGAGATTAATTAAAAAATGAGCTGAAAAAATAAGAAATTGTGATTAAAAACAAATCTAATTACTGATACATTATATAGATTTAAAAAAATAGAAATGATATCACTGTACATTGACACTAAATAATTCACTAATTAAACTTTGGGTCAAAAAGACTTCGAATTTTTTTATATGAAGTTTTCCTTCTATTAGCCTGTGAAATTTGGTTAAACACATTGTATATTATGCTAAGTTGTAATTATATTATATATGTATATCATTCTGTACTCATTTTTTCATAATAATGAGTTAAATAATTATCAATGTTCAATTGTGTACTCACATTGCTCTCACATCACTGGTTCTCAATCAGTATTGCTGATTTGTTATTCCTTCTGTTTACCATTGCTTCAGCAAATAGCTTCTCTGATACTGTGATAGACCCAGCTCCTTTCTCCTGTTGTAGTGGTCTGCGGTAGCCACTGACTTACTTCCTGCCTCCTTCAACTGGGCTAAATGATTTGCAAATGTTCTCTTAGTTTTGATTAGTTAATTTTAAATTATATTGTTTTTTATTTGGATCAAAGCTGAAGATGGAACCAAAAATGTTTTTTTTGGCATAATTAGTAGCCTGCTTGCATTTTTATATAATAGTGTCAAGATTTGTTCTTTAAAAAAAAATTTAAGAATGACAAGACATTGTCTATATTTAGGAAAGAGTTAAAAACATTGGTTTATACTGTGTTGGAAAAATTTTATATCATATCAGTTAGATGATTTTTATAATGTTCCATTATTAACAAGCATTTAAAACTTAACAAAATATATAAAACAACAGTAAAATTTAAATATCCATTGTATTTCTTCTTAGCATCACTTTAATAGAATGAAATAAAGTTATTATCTATCATTGATGATGCTAGTATTACTATTTACTAGAGAATTCTTGAATATTCTTTTGCGAATCAGATAAAAATGTATTTTAAAAATTACTTTCAGAATAAAAGTGCTAAAAAATGAAAAGAATCAACAAATTTATAGTAAAAAAGATGATAATATTAAAACCAGAAATATTAACAATGACAGATGTTCATTACAACAAATCATTTCAATAAATAGCATTTAAAAAAGTGTCAGCTATTTAGGTTTCCATTTTATTAACAGAATTCTAAATATACAAATATAAACATCCAAACATATTAAAGTCAAACTAGTGCCAAATTATATTAGGTTATATTAGAAGTAATATAGCCCAATATAATTCAGCAATTGTTTAGCTTTAAGAACTCTAAATTTTACTTGATATATATATACAGTGGTGCCTCATATAACGTACTTAATCCGTTCCAGGTGCACGTCCGTTAAGTGAAACGTCCGTTATACGAAATGCATTTTCTCATAGAAATACATGTTAAAACATCTAATTCGTTCCACAGCATAAAATAACCGTATTGTATCATAAAAAAATGAACATGGGGTGCGTTCTTTTATTCCCCCGCGTAACTCTGCGTGAGCGACATCCATTTAAAAATTCCTGTGGAACGCGTTTCTAAATTCCGGTGGGAGTGCACGCTGTCGAACGGCAAAAACGGTCACTTGTAGCAGTAGTTTACGGTGGAAAGCGACATGGCGTCTTCCGTGGCTCAGATAGTTTCGTTTCCAGGTCCATTACGTGGTTTTATGAATGAGAATTTAGAAATTGTGAAAGCGCGAGTTAGCGCACGCGGTGATGTAAGTGTCTTCTTTATGAATTTTTTTTCGAGGCTATTTTGAATGCTCTTTCAACAAATAATCCATTTTATGGTTAAATTTTACAATTGGGACCCTTCTTTTGCCTTTTAAAGCTCATAGTATGGTGATGGAGGAATCTATAATTCTATACTATCGATAGTGCGGGCACCGCCATCTTTCTTTCTTTCACCGTCGTTTCTAAATGCCTACAAACAGCAGCGCACTCTCGTAGTAGCGGAGTCACATTAAAGAACGCACCCATGGAGCAGTCACCAATTATGCCGGAAAGTCCGTTGTTCGCAGCGTCCGTTATTCGAGGCGTACGTTATACGAGGCACCACTGTATATATATATATCAGATTATTTTTGTGTATACTATTATGATTATTTTCTGGTTATTTTTGCTTTGAGATAAATTTATATGCATTAAAATTTATAACTATTTATGAAATTTTGAAGACTGTCTTTGAACTTCCATAAAGTTACTTAATTTTTAAAGAACTTTAATAACCAAATATTTTTTTAGGTTGTTTCTTCATCTCCTTTTACAAGAAATTTAATATCAAAATTTGGGCAGAGATTGAAAAGCACTATAACAGTAAGCTTTGTTGTTATTTTATATTGCAAAATAATAATAATAAATGCAAAAATTGTAATGCTCTACATGGAATGTAATGTAATTAGTATGGATCATATTGCATTTACTTCATTAATGTTTTTCTTGGATTTACAACTAATTTTTTTGTTTTATTAGATAAGAGCTCAGGAAGTAGGCAAAGAGGGAAAAGATCTTCTTTCACTCTCCTTTCATGCAAAAAATCTTGATGATAAGGTTTGCTTAATTTTAAATATAAAATCATCCATGAAATAATAATATAAACTAGTTTAATATAAATTTCAATTATTAGGATTTCTTCAGTAAATCGGATCCATTTCTTGAATTTCGTGTGAAAAGTATAGATGGAAACTGGCATTTAGTTCATCGGACAGAGGTGAGCGATTTACCATTTTTAGACATTTACCGTGAGAAGTAATGTTACAAGATTTAAACAATTAGAAATATTTCAAGAGTTAAAATGTCTGTCAGTGCTCTATTTAGGCATCAGATGTATTCCTGAGGTTATTGAATAAGTAAAGGATTGTTTAAGTAATAAGTTAAAGATTGAATCCTGAGCAACTTTATTTCAGAATTTGTGTTTGAATGCCAAATTGTTCAAGTACCAATATACCACTGTATTTCATTTGTCATTTTTACGAATGAAGTAAACATTTGTAAGTGATGTCTGCAGTTTAAAAAAGTTTTAACGGCATTAATCTTCATATTTGGTAAAGTTTATTAATCTATTAAAAGAAAACACAGTGACATTCTTAGAGGCTAAAGTCTGAAAACAATGACAACAACTGGTTGATAGGAAAGTTAGTGCAATTTTTTTCTTCTTGTCCTATCAGTTTTCATTGAAATAAACCTGTCAAAAAGCACAAAATAATTTGAAAATTTCAATATTCTAAAATCTGAGGGAAAATTTGAGACAACATACATGCTTACTTGAATGAAAAAAATCAATAACAAAGTTTACACTTAAAAATTGTGAAATTTTATACAGGGGATTTCCCAAATTGTGTTGGAGTGAAACCGGAAGTTATGTTGTACGGGGATTTCCTCAATTTTCAACTGTGTTGTATGGAGGGATACCTGTATATGCGGACTATGAAACAAAGCCAAATGATAGACATATCTTTACATTTCTACCATGGGTTTTGTGATGTTCCTTCTTTTCTTAATTAGACATGACTGCCTTAAATGAAATAAATAAATAATAAAAGTTAATAAGGGGTTAAAGAATCTGTGGGTCTTTTGTATAGAATAATTTAGAAATTTTAAAATAATTCAAACTAACTAATATGAATTATTTTACTGTTTTATTATTCAAGCAATTATCATAAAAAATGTTTTGTATGACAAATAAAATAAAGTTGAAAAGATAAAATATAGGAAAATATTATAACAGTGATTGCTACAATACATTAAAATGAATTTATTTTTAGCTCAATATTTTTTTAAAATGTTCTATAATGTATAATCTGTTATATTTATGGGTCTAGTCATGGTAGAAAAGTATGTTATTGCATATTTGGTAGAACCACATACTTACTTCAATGACATCACACTCAGAGTATGGTGCTATTCATTATAAATATACGAAGTAAATTTCCTTTTCTGACATATTTAGAGTCATAAAAGAATTATTAACATAATTTTATGGTACTTCTATATATCACTATACACATTTTATTTTTAAAAGTTTTGTTAAACAAAATTTAACTGTTAATAGCTTCAATATGTAAATTAATTAATAGGTGATCTCTCAAATTAATCATTATGATATTTATATCCTACACTAATGCAATTTAATGTTGTAAAACATTGATGTTAACTACTTAGATGTACTTTTAAAGAAATTAATCTAATTCTTAGGATATTAACTTTAATTTAACATCCATTGAAAGTTACGATGTTACTATTTATAACTTTTAAACTTAATATTTGCACAAATAAAAAGTAACTTTTGCATGTAATTAAAATATTAAACATTTAAGTGTTAAAAAATCAACAGATACAAAAAATGAATATTTCGTAATAAATACATATTTATTAAGTTAAATAATTATGCTTAAATCAGAAAAAAATAATTAACTTGTAAGTTTATTTTGAATAAATTGAACATTTGTATTGACTACATAAGATTATGAGAGTTAACAAAATACAGCACAGAAAATATACTGTATTATTATATATCAGTTGTGAAAAGTAACAATCAGATTACAAACATTAACCTATAATGATCAAAATTTAACTTTTTTTCTTTTGTATAATGTGTTATCAGAATTATTCAAGTAAATTAATCAATGGATTTTATTATACTTGAATTGATTTTAAACTTTAAATACAATAAAAACTATAATAATGAAAAGTTTAATTAAAAGAATGAAAGTATGCAACTATATTCTATGTTAAAAATATCAGCTTGTCAACAAATTTTAATCCACTTTTTTGGTCATGGTCAAATTTTTATCCTTTTGATAGCTAAAGTATCTAATTCCTGTTCCTTTGGTCTTCTTTGAATAATTTAAACATCCATAAACTTAACAACCAGGCATATTTATTTTTGAATGTACATTCAAAACAAACTCAAAGCTATTAACTCTTATGGCAAATTCTACTGTTCTACTCTGAGTATGATGTCGTGTGCAAGACTATGAAATAAAGTCAAGTGATAGACATATCTTTATATTTCTACCATGGGTTTTGAGATGTTCCTTCTTTTCTTTTATTAATTAAATGTGACTGCTTTAAATCAAATACATAATAAAAGTTTAATCTTATAAGGAGTTGAAGAATTTGTGGGTCTTGTGTAGAGTAATTTAGAAATTTTACAATAATTATACTTTATTTAAAAACAAATAAAATATATTGTTAATTTGATTTTTAGGTAATTATGAATAACTTAAATCCTGTTTGGAAGCCTTTTCAAATTAACATGCAGAGTTTTGGAGGAAATAATGTTGAAACGTCAATTTTGGTAATGTCTTTCAAATAAACTATATATTTAATAATAAATAATATTGTTTTTAAAATTATTTATTTTAAAACGACTATTAAAACATAGTCAGTTTTCATTGCTATTATGTCTTAATTTAAAATTAATTTTAAAATGTAATATTTTGTTTTTAATTAAAATAACAAAACAAATTATCATTCTGAATTGTTGCGGGTAAAAGTAATTATATAAATGTAGGTAATTAGGTAAGTTTTATATTTATTTGGTATAGATTTAAAACTTTTAATAAATGCAATATTTTGATTTGACTTGAATTTTAGATAAAGTATTAGTACATTATCTGATGTTTCATCCATTATGGATAATTCTGACCTGCAGTTGATCAATACAAATAAAAGATAGCAATAATGCCAATTAAAATTGCATGAGTGAAGATCACAAAGGTCTATATAAATTTTCTTGCAACAGTAAGATGCATGATAGAGCAGACTCAACATATATAAATTTTGAAGATATAGAGAATTTAATATTAATATTTAGAAGTTGAAAACTAGAAATTTGAAAGTTGCTATTTCTGAATTTTTATTTCTGGAAAAACATTCATATTTCTTGATATCAAAATATTTGCTATAAAATTTATATGATGTTTACAAACTTCAAATATTTTGTTAATTTTATTCTAAAAACAACAATAATTTTTATTTTAATACAGTTAATTTTCTGTTCTAAAATAAACTTAATCTTGAATACATTGATCAGATATTGTGATAATTACAAAATTTTTAATCATGTACACATAATAAGATATACACATAATTATAAATTAAACCATTTTGTTTTTTATGTTTGAAATTTCTTAATCTGTTCTTTATTATTATAATCATTAGAAAATGTATATTATTTTTATTGTTTTTTTTTTCTATTTTACTTTTTCAGATCAGTTGTTTTGATCATGAAAGTGATGGCAATCATGATTTTATTGGAAAATTTACAACAACTTTTGCAGAAATTTTAGAAGCTCAACATCGTCAAGTATGATATTTTAATTCTTTAATTTAAAAGCTGATTAATAAATTAGTGAAAACAAAAAGCATAATAACTGTTCTATATTCTATATACTCAAATACTAATAAATTTTCTTTGTGGTTGACTACACCTAATACACTATACTTATGGAAATCAAAATCATATATAATCACAATGTTTGTGTCAACTGTGCCATATAGGTGTAGTCTAACCACAAAATACTGTGACAATTCATTTATAATTAGCATTTATGGAAATTAGCACACTTCCGTTCATGCCATAATCACCTATATTATAAACTAATTGCATAAAATACTATTAAGATATATTTATTTCATTTTCTCACAAAATAAATAATCTGTTCCAATTTAACAATGTGATATATTTTTAAATAAGTAATTAAATTTTAGATTTTTACTATATTAAAAATAAAAATTTTTCTATCAGTTTCTATACAATGATACATAAGACTAGGGATGTTAAACTGGTGGCCCCAGTGGGATTTTTCGTGGCCCACGGCCATGATGCTCTGAAATTAAATAAAATGGCTTACAGATTAAGAGTAACATAAACATCTGTCTGCCATAATGATTGTTTGTTCTCAGTCTTTAAATCCAGATTTTGGAAAACTAGGAGGAGAAAGATAGTGCTGGCAAGTTTCTGGTGAAAACAATTAATTTTAGTTTTATAAATATGTACATTAAATAAAATAAATGTTTA
The DNA here is from genome assembly GCF_030686945.1 of Centruroides vittatus. Lineage (NCBI taxonomy): Eukaryota > Metazoa > Arthropoda > Arachnida > Scorpiones > Buthidae > Centruroides > Centruroides vittatus. The sequence goes on along the minus strand of NW_027122328.1, from coordinate 124,336 downwards.
AATAAAAGTAATTCTATAGCAATTACATATTGTTGAGTTGTATTTACTGAACTACATAATGTGTTTTAATTGCCCTATCTCTATTCCTGCATTCTCGCTTCAAATTATAATTTTAAGAAAATTTGTGGCCCGTGTGAATTTTACCAGTCACATTAATGACCCATTGCTTAAATGAGTTTGACATACCTGCATAAGACTATCTGTTGTAATCTAATTGTTAACTATTTGTAGAAAATTATTCTGGTATTAGTTTTGAACATAGTTGATCTGATATAACATATACAAACAATTTCGTTTGTATACGCAGCCTATTTTGTTGTAGATAAAAGCCGAAACGACCCCAAGAAGGTATGATGGAAGAATAGAAAGACGTCCGTATATCACCAGTAACTGCTTTTTAAAAATGTTTATATTTTTAATTACTTTATATTTGTGTTTTTTAAAGGAATGTTTGGCGGCCAGTAGCCTCAAAGGAAAGGTCAGTTGCCAAAAATGTAATGTCCAGAACACAATGGTGTTCCTTATTTTGGGAAGGACTTTGTCTTCAAATAATTAATCATAATTATCGCCATCGGACGAAGATTTACAAAAACAAATATACAAACAAATTTGATTATTTATTCAAGATTTTTTCTAAAGGAAATGACATTTTAAAATATTTGTATTTTTCAGCTAGCATTAAATTGTAAAAAACTATTGTATATCTTTATTTATAAAATTTTATTTAATAGCAAATACTTTTCAATGTATAAAGTAAATCTCTGGCATTCTGTTAGAATATGTGCTATTTTGTTTCAGTAAACTTTTTTAATCATTGAATATAATTAGAACTGTTTCTCCAAATTGAATGTGTCTGTTGATGTCTCATAGGTGACATAACTGTTTGATTAAAAAAAAAAAATGCTTATCAAATATTGAATACCAATCGGTTTTATTCAAAAAAAATTTCGAAAATTCTTAGTAGTGTAAAGAAAAATTATAATTTCATATACCGTATATCTCTGCGGATAAGACGATGTATAAATTTTCGTCGAAGTTTTATAGTTTTAGCATATATCTGTCCTATAAGACGACCCCCAAACTATCAATGGCTTGTGAATTTAGTTTAGATCAGCGATCATCATCTGGATAATAATACTGTATAGCGTATAAGCGTTCGTAATTTTTTGAATGAACAAATTTTATTTTCTTGTATCTGGCGATTTTTGCAAACATTCATACTAATTCAGACATTCGGGTAATGACCATGACTATTCACTAAAACATTGTATGGACTATCCTGTTTTGTGCACATTCTGTACTCTCTTCTAGTAAATAATTATGGTTTGTCTGTCTTTTTATAATGGTTTTAATTTATATAAATTTCAATCTAATTTTTTTTGTATCTGTCCTATAAGACGACCCCAGATTTTCGGGGCCATTTTTTATGGTTCAACTACCGTCTTATCCGCCAAGATATACGGTATGTTTGTTTCTGTTAGAATTCACCAATTGAAAATTTATAAGTTGTGACCAGTGAGTTTGAGTTGATATTAACATATTCAAATTCACTAACTACTACAAAATTTGTGTTAAAATTAGGTGTATTTCTGCAAATATGAAACTGGTTGTAATCATTCATTTTATTGTTTTAGAATTTTTTAAAGAAAAATCAACCTAATAAGTTAAAGTAACAAGATACCTTTTAGAGATGAACTTGGGAAACCTTTCACCATCTAGTGCTCAAGTGCTGTTGAGCTGGCCAGGCTCATCTTCAGGGCTTCACCCTAACTGTAACTTTCAGTTTTGAATAAATGCTTGAGGAATTGATATTATACTTGTATCAGTAACATTTAATCCTCTGTGTGTAGAAGATGAAAGGTTTTCTCAGGTTGTTCTCTGAAAAGTGTTTTGTTACTTTAATGTATAAAGTTCGTGTAGAGACTGATTAAAGATTGAAATATCAACAATTTGCCATTCTTAATGGTTCCATTGGTTTTGTAGTGATTGTGAACAAACACATTCCATTATCTTTCAAGTTGCACAATGCTAGAAATATATTAATCTGAGAGGTGTGCAGAAAATACGGAATGTTTGGTTATAAAAAAGGAAAAACTAGAAATGATAAGACAAAAGTTTTATTAAATAATTAGTACAAGACCAGTTACTTTTCTACATTATCACCATTATGATTAAAGCACTTGGCATGGCACTAGTTTTTGAATTCCTTTGTTGTAGACTTCCACTGCCAGTTCTTCCAACCAGCTTCTTTTACCTCTCATCCATTCCAAAACATTTTAAATTTACCCAAAAACTTTTTCAGCTTGGGAAAGAGATGAAAGTTATGTCAGGACTGTGTGGTGGGTGATTGAAAATGTCCCAGTCAAATTTCTGAAGCACAGCTTGACTGGCTGCAGTAGAATGTGATTGTACATTATCTTCCTTGATTAATTAAACATTAAATACTATTTTCTCAGACTTCTTTCATTCATAATGTGATCACCAACTTTCTTTGCATTTAGAAATTGAATAACATTTTACACTTTGCACAATTTTCGATTTTTGTACACATTTTAACCCTTGTCAAAACAGCCAATAATAAGCCTGTCATTGAAATTTTACACATGCTAAGCTAACATATCAGAGAGCAAATTGACTTTGAAGCAATGGTGGTAATTTATCTGCACAGAGTGCTGTGCATAAACATTTTTTATTTTCTGGACATCTCTCGTAAATTAAAGTATTAAAATTTGAATAAATCTTATTTTTATAATATGTTTGGCATGTCTGTCTTCTTTAGGACTTAAATTTTGATATTAAATATTCGGTTTTTGTGAAACTGACAGAAAACCATTTTTATATTAAAATATTACATGTAAAATACTGAAAGTTTTTATAGCAAGTATAAGTTATTTATTATTATTTTTTGTAACAGGCAACAAGTTTTATATTGAAATATATCTTAGCTGTTACATATGTAATTTTTTTTATTTATAAATTTCTTATAAAAAAACACTTGAAGTATTTATATATTTATTTTTGTGTTTACAATGGTATAAATGCAGTAAATGAAATTTATTGATGATAAAGCTATATATTGTATAAACATTTAAAGTGTAGTTTTTTTATGTGAGCACCACAACTAAACTTTGTCAGTGTTCATAGCAGGCACACCTTGCTGTGCTGTCAAAAAACAATTTTTTTTATCAAAAAACTGCAGCTAATAGTAATAACAAATATTAAATGATTAATAGTACTAGTAATAGTAATAATGATAACAATCAAGAGATTAATTCTACTAATAATAATTAATTAATTTGACAATAGTTTATCAGTACACCATTGTGTAATGGTTGTTACTTCACAATTGGTTACAAACAATAATTCAAGGAACAAATAAACAATCAAAAAAAGTACTTTGTCCAGGTTTTACAGTTCAAACTCCAATCAAACAACTGGTAATGCTAGAATACTCTTCAATTTCAGTTGCTAATTTAAATGGCTTGTCATGTTATTCCTTTTGGTATAGCAACATCACAGCCACCTACCTCATTTATGCAATCTTTTGGGGCTTACAATTTGTGCTTTTCTTATTGTTAGTAACTGTAATTCTAACAAATTGTGATATTAATTTACTGATGAATAAATTAGTTTTGTAGTACTTTTTATCTTTTTGATATTATTTCACTTGTCAGATGATTTACTGATTGTCTTCCTTCAGAGATTCTATGGCCCGCATAGACTAATGGTAAAATCCTTTTTAATGTTGTTTTTCTAATAGTAGTTCCCCTAAACTAAAACTTCCCAAAGTAAACATAACTAAAGAAAATAAGTGGGCAAGAACAAAATGAATTCAGGTTTTCCCTCACAAACCTAACATATTTTTTAGGTTAAAATTTTGTTATTTTTATAGTAACTAACTGTTTTTACACTGAAAAATAATAGTATTTGTAGTCTCATAATTTTAAAATTTAATTAACATATTATCAATTTATATTATTTACCTTTAAAAATAAAAATAAGGAAATTTGTTGTATTATATCCTATATGAGACAATATATTTTACTTTTATTTTTAGGTTGAATGGCCATGTATTAATGAGAAAAAGATGAAAAAGATGAAAAAGAAAAATTATAAAAATTCTGGAATAATATATTTATCATCTTGTAAGGTAACTTTTGATACCATTTTAAATAATTTTAAACACTGAAATGTTTTTATACGTACAATATGAGAGATTAATTCTACAAATAAATGAACAACATTCTAAAGCCTAACATTTAATTCCTATTATATTTATTTATCTATAGAAACTAAGACTATTTTTATTTAGTTAAATTAGTACAAGGTTTTTCATCAGTGTATGGGGAATAAAGCGATATAAAATAGACTAAAAATATATTTAACTTAAGTTAGAAGTTGTATTAGAATAAGCATAGGGTATCCAAAAAATAAGTTTTCTAGTTTAGAGCAGTCTCTTTTCGATCTCTTTATACAGAGTGGTCTACATATAAAATGCTATATAGTTTCAAAGAAATTAGCATATAGCACTTTACATGGGTTACTCTGTACATAAATAAATCAGTTATCAAGTAAAATATTTAAATTAATACATATTAAAAAATAATTTACTAATTACTTCAATAAAATTTGAAACCTCATTATTTCCCAAGCAGAGATGAGTTTCAGGATAAAATGTAATATTCTGAGTTGCTTTTATCATCATCATTGTTGTTGTTATTTTAAATTACAATAATTAATTTTTCTTTTTTTTTTTAGATTATCAAAAATTACACATTTTTAGATTATATTTTTGGTGGTACTCAAATAAATTTTACCGTAAGTATACAAATATTTTTATAATTACTTTTATATAAAATTTCTACAAAAACAGCAAATTTCTCATATAGGTTGCAATTGATTTTACTGGATCAAATGGAAATCCAAGAGATCCTAATTCTCTACATTACATTAGTAGTCACCCAAACGATTATATGAAAGCAATTTGGGCTGTAGGAAATGTAATTCAGGATTATGATAGGTAAGCTAATATGGATCTTTCAAAACATTTATTTATCCAGTTATTACAGGTATTGCTTAAGAACATTTGTTACCACTGGTTATAACAAACTTTGATATATTAAAAAGAATAATCAAATGAAATACATTTATAAAAATATGACAGAACAAATACGTTGAAAATGATAATATTCTGTAGGTGTTTTTATATTTACAAAATTGTAGATGCAGTGCATCCTCAAGCCTTTCCATTAAAAATATACTATGATAAAAGCAGGTTCTTGGGACAGACTTAAACAAAAAGGAAGAATGTATAAGCAACTAGAATTCTGTATAGTTCTGGCTGGGACATGGTGACAGAGTCTGAAATGATAAAAACTTAAAATATAGAATTATTTTTTTTTTACTATTCTGAAACCGTGTCATTAATCTTATTTGTTTCTTAAACACAATGTAGCGTAATTAATCGATTACTTGGCATTTCTTCGTCTCTCTATTTCCAATTCAGTTGATACACATTTTACATACATGTTTTAGGCTCAAATTGCTCCTCTTCAGTCAACTCTAGATCACAATATTTTAAACCAGATTCTATTATGTATGTACATACACAATAGATATATGACTTATTATTTTTGTCTTCATGTATTCTTCCTTTTGGACTACCATAGTTAATGCACATGAAGGGTAAGTGTATGGCTATTACAGAATTTTATGTCAGCCTGATTTAGCAGTTTTATACTCATGTTGTTAATGTTCTTTTATATCCTTCTTTAGAAAAGCATTAGAGCATCTAGAGAAAGATATAACTTTATTCTGATGTGAAAATTTTATTTTAAAAAATAGTATTTCAATTCTAATTTTTAATTCATTTTAACTTTCTTGAAAATTTAATGTTAAAAAGTTTCCTTAAGTTAAAAAACAAAACATGATGATTGAGATTTTGGCTAATGTCATTCATGTTCTATAAATTGAACTTAGTATCTGATTTCATTCAAAGCAAATACATTTTGTAGACAAAGAAACAATTATCATAACTGTTTACAAAGCAAGCACAGTTATTTTATTAATATACATATGGCATTCATAGTTTCAGTTTTGCTATTAAAAATATAAAATAGGAATTATAATTGATTTATATGGAAAAAACATTTATATAATTTATTTCATAGTTAAAATATTGATTTAATACTTTATACTTTAATTTGTTTCAGTGATAAAATGTTCCCTGCCTTAGGGTTTGGAGCAAGAATACCTCCAACATGGGAAGTGTCACATGAATTTGCTATTAATTTTAACAATAGCAATCCATTTTGTTCAGGTATATGACAAAAAGAACATTTAATACATATGTCTAAATTATATTATTATTATAAATTAAGTTATTAAAGACTATTTAATCTACAAGTTTAATAAGCAATTATTAGCGAGGTTGAGGCCGAAGTTTTAAATGCGAAAACTGTACGTCAGACGTTCAGCGCCGCTTTCTTGTAAGCCTGGAAGTTTGACAATGGTGTTTGGAAAGTCAGTGGAATCATGTTCGACATTCCAAATGCCATTGTCAAACTTCTAGGCTTACAGGAAAGCGGTGCTGAACGTTCGACATACACATTTTCGCATTTAAAACTTTGGCCTCAACCTCACTATTAAAAACTTATTCTGGTTAATCATTACATAATAAGCATCTGAAAGAATTCTAATATCTGTGTAAGAAATGTTTGTGTAATCTTAAAATTACAGTTTCACTTTTTTAATGCAAATGTGAAGTTTACATTTGCATTAAAAAGGTGAAACTGTTTAATATTATTTGAATAAAAAAAATAAAATTGTGAATATTACTTAAATTGTTCAGAGATTATAAAATTATTCATAAAATTTAGCTTTGTTAGCATCTTGTGTTATTTTATTGTGCATCAAATGTAGGCAGTTAGGCTGAATCTTGTATTAAACAAATGATTTAGTCTATTCTTATTTTAACTCAAAAGTATTTGTCATTATACACTACTGGTCATTAAAATTGCTACACCAAGAAGGCAGCACGTCACACACGTGAAATTTGGATGACAGGTAGAACTTGCTGTGATATGCAAGTGATTAGCTTTTCAACGCATTCATGCAAGGCAGGCAGCAGTAGTGGCACCTACAATGTGTATAAAAGAAGCGATTTGACAGCAGGTTTCTCATACAGAAATTGCATTTGAATGTTGTTTTCTGATAAGAACATTGTTGTTATGTCTCGTGTAAGAAGAAATGCTTACCAGCATGTGTCTGACTTTGATTGAGATCAAATTGTAGCCTACTGGGATTGGGACAGTCGTAAGGAATGCCATGCAGGATCTCAGCGGTCCCCCATCACTAACAGCCGAGAAGAGAGACATATTCACATGGCCTTAAGTGATTGTACAGCCATGTCACAAACTCTTAGACAAGAAATGGGGTCATTTGCAAGACAACAAGTGTCTGCACGAGAAGTTCGACAACATTTTCAGCAGCATGGATTGTCAGCATGGCAACCATGGTTTCAACTACCCTTGAAGCTGCATCACAGACAGGAGTGCCTCCAATGGTGCGTCATCAATGACGATGTGATGCCATTCCTGCATCAATGGATGCAGGAATGGCATCACATCGTCTTTTCAGACAAATCCTGGTTCTGTTTAGAGCACTATGATGGCCGCATCCGTGTTTGGCAGCATCATAGAGAACACACATTGCCAGTATACATTCGACATCATCATACCGGCCCATCACCTGGAGTGATAGTATGGGGTGCCATTGGATACATGTCTCGATCACTTCTTGTTTGCATTTCTAGCACTTTGAACAACAGCCGTTTCTGATGTGTTAAGGCCCGTGGCTCTGCCATATCTTCAATGCCTCCATAACGCTACATTTCAGCAGGACAATGCACGACCACATGTTGCCCGTATTGTCCTAACCTTCCCTGATACAGACAGAACATGTCTGACTGTTGCCCTGGCCATCACGTTCTCCTGATCTCTCATCAATTGGAAATGTCTGGTTCATGGTTGCCGAGCAACTGGCATGCCACCACTCGCCAGTCACCACAGTTGATGACCTACGGCATAGTGTTGAAGCTGCATGAACTGATATACCCATACATGTCATCCATCCCTGTTCAACTCCATGCCCAGGCGGATAAGTGCTGTTATTGCTGCGAGAGTGACTGCTCTGGGTACTGATTTCTCAAGATCTGTACCTCCAAATTTCCTGAAAATTTAATTACTTGTTCTTCCATTATGATATATGTGTCTAATAAATATCAATCTGTTATTTGCATTCCTTCCTGATGTAGCAATTTTAATGGCCAGTAGTGTAATTTAGTATAAATACATGTTACAAGATAAAAATAGAGAAAATAAAATATTGCTTCTTGTTTCAATCCTAATTTCTTGCTGATATCTAATTTGATATTTCTATATTTTAAGATAACTGTCTCTAACAAATATTTTTATTGATCTCTAACATTGTATTTTATATACAATGCTTTAATTAAATTACCATTTATGATTTTATAATTATTTAATGATGATTTTCACTTGAAAAACTTAATTCAAAATTATGTTTTCTATTTAACTGTGTATATAGTACTTAATTCTTTAACATGTTTAAATTTATATAAAATAATTGTATATATTTATTTAGGTGTTCAAGGAATAATTGATGCCTACAGAAATTGCATCACTCAAGTACAGTTGTACGGACCAACAAATTTTTCTCCGGTCATTAATCATGTTGCCAGATTTGCTCAGCATGCTCATAATACATGTGGTGTATGTAATTGAATAATTAAAAATAATAATTTTGCTATTTAATAACAATTATTGCATATTTCGTAATTTTGATTAGTCTGATTTTCAGAACTACTTTATTTTGTTAATTTTAACCGATGGAGTTGTGACCGACATGAACGAGACACGCAGAGCAATAGTTCAGGCTTCCAGACTTCCAATGTCTATCATAATTGTAGGGGTTGGTCGAGCAGATTTTGAAGCTATGGATTTCTTGGATAGTGACAACCAGAGACTGTGTGCTCCTGATGGGACTTATGCAGAAAGAGATATAGTTCAGTTTGTCCCATTTTATAAATATGAAATGGTATTTTTCATCTTGGCTTTTTTTTAAAATTAAAATTGACTTAATTAAAATATTTTAAATTTTTTACATCATAAGTATTATACAGTAGAGCATCGATTATCCGACTCAATTGGGGACTGGGGTTGGTCAGATAACTGAAAAGTATGAAAAATTACATTATTAGTATATCCCATTTAATTAGTATATTAGTATATCGCTATTAACCTACTTCGTGTTGAATTTTCGTCAATGTTAAGCCTAACAAAATTTTTTTTTAAATAATTGTCGCTATTGTATCGTTAAAAATTATTTCTTTATTTTGCACAAAATAAATACAGTACTGTACTGTATATTGAAAAATATAAAACAAAAAAAAAATATATATTTGGGTTACATATTTTACATAAGGTAAGCCTATACATTCAGTGGCATAGCGTAGTGGGGGCGGCAGGGGCGGCCTGCCCTAGGCGGCACTTTTAGGGGGCAGCAAAATTTCACAATAAATAATAATAATACAATACATCTGTACAATACACAATAATGATGATTGTTCTTGCCAAAAATTTCTTTAGAATTACTGTATATTTTAGTCTTTTAAATTGAAATACCTAAATAAGGGGGTGGCGAAATTTTCCTCCGCCCCGGGCGGCTGACACCCATGCTACACCACTGTATACATTAGAAAAAGAAGTCCAAAATTTTCTTTTGCTTCACAGCTGACACTCGTTTTTATGTCACTAAATCTTTCACATGTTTTAAAAACACCAATTGGATAGCGTCATTAAATAAAATTAAGTCTCGTTTAAATACTGGCCTCCCTTTCATGGTCGAGCCAGTGTTGCCAGCTAAAACACGCAAAAGTTTAACAAAAATAATATTAAAGTAGCCAAGACATAGCCAAATATTGTAGTACCACATCACTAGCGGACATTTGAATTTGCCGACTAGAACGCGGTCGGTTAACCGATGTGACGGTTGATCGGGGGTCAGATAATCGATGCTCTACTGTATAAGCATTTATTTTCTTATTAAACATATAATGTTAATACATTAGATTCTTGTTTTATGTGGGATTGATACTTGCTGATTCATGTTTTCACAGAGTGCAATTGGTTAGGTTAACCCTTGGATGTACAGTACTTATTTTAGAAGAAAAAATTAAAATTCTAGACTTAAAAAGAAAAAGTCTGTTTCTGAAAAATTTTTAAAGTTATTTTTATGATTTATAGTATTATTACACTATTTATTATTAATACAGTGTTTATTTGTCTTATTTATGCAAAACATGTATGATAGATATGTTAGTACAAATGCTAATGGGATTGCTATTTTAATAATTAATATTTCATACTATTTCCCTATTCTACGTAAATTTTCATTTATGTGAGAAGTCTTGGAATGTGTTGGTTGTGTATAGTGGAGAACCATTATGGTGATATTTTTATTACAATATGATATGAAATTTTATAGTTAGGTTGATGTGGATTTCCTAGAGTCAAACAAAGCATATTTTTCAGATGAACTTGCCTTGTTTAAATTCTGGTCACTTGCTACTTTATCATAAAACTTATCACATTATAAGTCTCAGTTTTGTTTTATAATTAGCTTTACTTTCATGGCTTCATTTTGATTTCTCTTTTGACTGCAGGGAATTCATGAGTGAAAATACTCTTTCTACAGAAGCTGTCTTTCCTGATAAAGAAAGGACTAATTTTATCAAATTAAAGTCTTGGAATTCAAGATTCTTTTCATAAATTTAGTTAAATATTTTGACTCATCTGTTAGCTAGATTGATTTTTCTTTTCTTTCATTTTCTTCAAGTGTTTGGTTATTAAGGAATATCCATTAATCCAATTTGTATATTAATGTCAAATGATTGCCAGATTACATCAGGCTATAATAATGCTACTGTATTAAAAAGTAGCAAGTAATTTGGCTGAAGATAGATAGGCACCCTTGATAAATTTAATAATTGTATCCAGCAATCATTTGGCATTGATTATTAAAGTCTTTGTTAGTGCCCGTCAATTGAATTGTTGAATTTCATCTGTTTCTGTTCATGTAATATGTTTCTTAATTTTGTTGAAACTATTCTGTAAGCTATATTTCATTCCATTTCTTCCTTAGCAGCATTCATTCAGAGAGTATTATTTTTTAAAAATAGACACATTACTGTATTTTTGCAGAATGACCAGTATACTGGTCTATCTGGAGAAGACCACAAAATCAGATATTTCTGTATGATAAAAGGTGGCATGCTGATTTATCTGGGGGAATGCCAGCATGCCAGTTTAAGCGAGGTTATACATCCCTCTCTAGAGAGTGCATTAAAAAAAATGAATGAGTTACATCATGTAAAAACAAACCAGCTTTTATTCTAAAACTGTGAAACTGTCAGCATTACATCAAATACTATGATTATATGTTTAATTTCTTCATTTTGTCTTCTTTCTAATGATTTAATACTTGTGGAAGTCCAAAAGTGCTTTTTTTGTGTGTGTATTTTGTTATTTGATTCAAAAATGCAAAAAATGAATGTATTATAGTTAAGAAACTCACTGTAAATTATCTCATCTTACACCTATTAACATGGGCTTTGTGTGAATTTTAGAAGGTGTTATTTTTAAGGTGGGGGTAAATGGTTAGTGTAGCCCACACTGACTAACTACTATTTCAAATATCAATAATTGTTTTGTTTTATATCAATAATATCGTTAATTGTTTTATTGTCTTGTAAATGAAAACTCTCTTCCTGATCTTAAGTTTATATTTACATTTAACTCACAGTTAGAGGCAGTTGCTGGTTTGATTCCCACTCTGGACCAATTCTTTTCTTCCAGTTTAATCTAAAATCATTTAATTAAATTATAATTATTAAATTTAATATGAGATGGCACCTAACACCTCCCTCTAAGGTCAAATTTATTAGTAATTTATAATTATTATCTCCAAATTATAGCCCGATGTTATACATCAGTGTTATTGAAACTCCTCATTTTTGTAGAATATTCCATGTAGAATGCCCTTTTCATTGATATCCTCAAGATGATGGCCTTGTGTCTTGGGATGGGCTGTGTAGTTCCTTAACCCTGTCCTTTCTGCTATTTGTTTTTGAAAGATCTTTAATTTCTCCCTCATTTGAACCTGAATTGCCACTCACCCCCTCCTCAGCTTTTCACTGCTTTAATATCTATGTCCATGTCTTTGGAATTTAGATTTGTTTTTAATGTAGTCTTTGTTTTCTCAGAATAATCTGTCCTCTGTGGGATCAACAGTGATAACTTCTGATTTAAGTGGGGATGTTCTTCCTCCCATAGATTTGGCAAAACTGCTTGCTGGTCTAGCCACTTGCTGTACCAGCATTTTATCAGATTTCTTATTACTGTTTGTTAAAAGTCTCTTGAAGTGAATTATTGTCTGCTACTCTAATTATATTAATTAGTTCTTTTACCTTCTGCATTAATAAGTTATGATGTTCCTTTGTATCAAAGTGCCAATTTGGCATCTTCCTTATGTACTCACTCCGTTCAAGTCTAATACTTTCAGCCAGATCGAGCTTTTCTTCTACAAGACTAACAAATTTCATTTCTTCACAGCAAAACACAACTTTTCATGGCTTGATCAAGCCATATGGCAACACAACACAGCTCTTCAGTATGATGTGCAAATGACTGTGTGGTGATAAAGAGGAAGAAAGTATAAATTTGCAGAATTGAACAGGTTACTAAATGTGGATTTGGATGAGGAAACAGTACTACTACTTACTCCTCAAAACAAAGCAAAGAAATGCAAACAAAAGTGTAGATTCTGTCAACATATAGCATGTCAACATGATGTGTCCCATTTGCACAGCCTCTAGACACATGCCTCTAGCAACAGCAAGTAAACCTCTGCCACATGGCAGAGTTTTACTTGCTGTTGCTGTGGCTCTTGTGTGGCTAGGACCTGGTTATTATGCTTGGGGATGGAATATTCATTGCAAAGTGCCACATCACCACAAAGTGTCCCATGTGTCTTAATCAACATAAAATTGTATCAACAGTTTTATTAAAGCTACAATGCTTGGGCCATTTGTCTGCTAAAGTATATGTATCTACTGAATCTAGTATAGAAATACAGTATTCACTGTATGGCAAAGTTAATATTTTTGAAATTAGGCAATAGTATAACCAATAGTAATTATTTATTTATCTTTAAGCTAAATTTGTCAAATTATACAAATAAATTAACAATTTGAAAACATTAAATCAAAACTGAATTATTACTAATTTTTATATATATATATATGTATATTTTCATAATTTACACTTATATTTTTTTCAGTCATCACCAGAGGTTTTAGCAAGAGAAGTGTTGGCCGAACTTCCTCAACAGGTCACTCAATATTTCATGTCAAGAAATATTCCACCTAACCCACCCCGTCAGGCATCTGCACCATTGCCTATGGAACCAGCCGTATAGTTATTTCAGAATTTATTGCATTTACCAAGATCGTATTTCATTTTGTTTTGATGTTATTGGCATTACAAAATCACATTCTTCTTTTTAGTTAAGAAAAAGAGTTTTATCAATTTTATTCTGTAAATATACTCTTTTAAAGTGTTACATTTTAAAGATTTTTTATAAAAAGAAAAGAATATATTTACAAAAAAATTTATGTAGAAAATTTTATTGATACATTTTAACTGAGTATAATATATTTTTGGTTACATTTTATATTTTTATCAATCTTAAAAAAAACTTTAAAAATTATTTAATAAAGCTTTGAGGAGGAAAATTGTACACAGCTCCTAAATAAAAATGTATAGATTAGAATTCAGCCATCAAAACAAATATTTATATAAATTTATCACTTCGCTATATTGTATAGTGTCAAATTTATATATTTTTACTACTGTAAACACTTTAAAATTTAAATATTTTATATTTATTAAACAATACACCTCAAAAACTAGATAGAATTTTATCTTCTAATGGCAAATTGTTGGAGTTAGTAAACATCTTGTCTTATTATTCAAAACTCATCAAATTTATTGATATTTGCTAATATTAACTCACTGGGAAATTTATTCATAGCTTTTCTATTCTTATAGTTGTTAGAGATTCAAATATAGCTTATAAAATATCACTCAACATATTTTTATGATGATATAATTGAGCTTCAGAACAACTGAAAAAAAATCATAAACATATTTAATTATACTTTATCTAAATATAATTTAAAATGCAACAAGTGTTACTGTATTGGATTTTATTTACAGATTAATTTTCAATTTGATACTATATTTATATATTATAATTCGAAATTATATAATATAGAGCAATCAAAGTTTTGATAAAATTATTATTACAAAACATAATTGATAGCTTTAACAATAATTATAAGTGCCAAGTTTTACGGTAGATTATAATAAGTATACTTCCATATTTGCATAAATAGTAAAATGTAAGATATCCACTATATCTTGAGATCATTAACAGTTCATGAAAGTTTAGGTTAATGTGTATTATTTTGTTGAAACGCTTACAAAAACTATTTACTTGCAAAAGTTGTATCTTTAAAGCCATGTACAGACCAAAATTAGAAGTTTGAATAGTTTGAAAATTGTTTGAGAGCTTAATATCTTTATCAAAAGATTTGTATGTATTGCTCTTGGTATTTTATTTGCAAGTTTATCAAGAGTTCAAGAACAAACTTGTCAAAACCTACTGCCTTGAGAGTGAACTTGCTATGAATTCTAGAGCCATTCTAGAACTGTTTGCGAACACCTGCTACAGTTCACCAGGTTTGTGAATTTTTCGGCTTTCAAATTTGTTTTGTATGTGGCTTAAGATTCCACGCAGTCAAGCAATGAATCAATTCACCGTTTTCAATTGTTCAAAAGTGTCAACTTTACATTTTTTTACCCTATGCTCCAAACTCAACCATGTCGTAAGAACAAATTTATAGACTTTTATGTACTCAAGTTATAGTGGATACATGGTGTATATTATTAAATCATTTGGTAATAATTAAAATTTAATGAAATTATGCAAATTTATACTCTTTATAAAAAATAATTAATATTTTAAAATTCAGTTGTTATATTTGGAAGATTAAGTAAAGCTTTATCAAATTAATTCAATATCTGACAGCTGTCTGATATCTAAAGTGAAGAATTTTAAGTCTATTTAGTATATAAATCAAATTTAATCATTCAAATGTATTATTAATAATATGCATAAGATTACGGTTTAGTTTTCTAATGATAATTCCAAAGATTTTGAAGTATTCAAAGAATTACTTTCAAGGTTCATTTTCATCCTCTTGTATTTGTTTTCCATAATATCTTCGAGTCGTGTTAAGCTGATTTCTGACTTTTACAAATATTTTAGTGTTGTGTGATCCACTTACATATACGCATTTGTAGTTTTTGTGTATCCGAACTGAAAATATAAATTGAATATTTCCATTTTTATTTAGTTTTAGTTTAGGGCAATTTTTATTGCACAAAGCAAAATTTACAGTAAATCAATTTTATAACCTTATATATACACTGAAAAGCATACTTAATAGTTAAGATATGCATATATTCATTCCATAGATGACTTATCTCTTTGTATTATATTATGAATGAACTGCCACAAGCTCTCAAGTTTGTCCATTTATCATGTTAAATTGCCAGTTGGTGTAATTCTGCATTGTGTGACCTTCGTGCTGCATCACACGAATTGTGTGTTAAATTGATGAAATTATAAAATTTTAATTATTATTAATAAATATTTATATAAAATAATTGATAATTAGAATAAAAATCTATCGAAAGTTGGTAATTACATTTATTTTTCTGTTGAGACTGTGTGTTCTAGAAAATTTTGTGGATTATACATAAGAAATTGCAGTAGATTGTCTAAATAAATTTTTGTACTGAAGCTGTTATTTATTTTACTCAATTAAGTATTATTTAGAAAAAGATAAGCTTTAGAATATGTCAAAATGAAAAATAATACAGAAAATTCAGTTTTTTTACATTTATCAAGTAGTAATATATTGTATATTATTACTACTTATTATTATATATATTATTATAATAATATTATTATATATATGTATATTATTATATATTATTATTATATTATATATTATATTTAATATTATTATGTATATTATTATAATATATTAACAATTCTTCTTAATTAGAAAAATTGTCTTATTTTATGAAGTGAGTCCTCTAAGTTTAATTTTTTGTAAATGATTAAATAGGATCCAAAAAACCTAATTATTTGATGGTTTCTAGAAATTGGCAAAAGAATTAACCTCATTTATAAGTAAATATCATTTTTGAGGGTTTTACACAATATTATTTTCAATAACCAAACTTCTTTGATACAAATCTAATTATTTAATTCTGTTTAGTGTGTTTTTTCATCTCAGGTTTTGTATATTGTTGCCAATCTTCCAATTGCTAAAATTTTCTAAACAAAACTTCAATAATATTAATAATAATAATAATAATTTGAAATGTATTCTTTCAGAAATTTTAAAATTTTTGTTAAATGGTTGTGTTTTACAGAAAGAATTAATAATGATAAATGTATATTAGTATAATTAATATGCTATTTTGTAAATTGTTATACTGCTTTCAAAGTGGTACACACAAATATTTCACATCAAAAAGCTATATTTTCAAGTATAAATCAAATTTTATCTGTGTTATGCCATTTGTTTGCACAGAAATCTTATAACAATTGTGTTTTGTTAGTTTTTCAATTCTTTCCTCTCCCTTGGGCATTACCAGGGTCTTTTTTCATTCCCATTATGGATTTGGCCAAGTGGCGAGGGTTGTGGCCTTACATATGGGGACAAACCACCCAGAAAAGCTTTGTGAGGTCCTGACCCAGATTTGTCGTGGCAATGGGCTGATTCTTTAAGCCATCTGCTGTAAGATTGCGAAAATCAGAAGATATACCATGCGTACTAATATCTCCATACACAGAACAATGCACATGTTGATATTTATATTCTTGTGTTATCCTGGTAATTTTGGCCTTACATATGTTTTCAAAACTGTTTTAGATGAATAAACTTTCACTACATTGTAACTTTTTGGCAGTGCAAAGGCAGTTCATATTCTTATTCAAGAATTTCTCTGTTCCAGGACCTAAGGTTCTGGATGCTGAGAAGACTATAAGTAAATATTCACTAATGAATAACAAATTATGCAAAGTATTCATTATTAATGAGTTTCTTAATAATAAACACTTTGCTTTTCTCTAAGTTGGCAGGACCTTTATTGGGTTTAACCGAAAGAATATTAATATTTAAGAAAATTCCAGCACGGAAGAATCCCACAATACATTTACTTTTCGAGGCCGAGAGTCGAACAATACCCTATATTTAAATGTTGATTATCGATATATTGCATAGATTAATACTGTATTGAGCATAAAATAAATTTATTAATGTTTACAGAAAAATTTATATCTTTCATATTTTGAAATTTTAAATGTATTTTATTCCTAAGAGCTGAGTACTTGAGGTAATATTTTGTATTGTGAATTTCATTCATGTTTATAGAATATATTTCACGTTGTATTAAGTCAGTGTTATGTTATGATGTTTATATAACTTAAATGTATATTTATGAAAAATAATGAATAAAATGAATCATGTAAACTTAAATGTAATTTTAATATAATTTTCAAATGAAATGATTCTTTGGAGTAGGAATGCCCTAGTTTTAAGGACATTTGTGCTAGATAATAGTGGAGAGAGTAATAATCTAGTACAAACCTTCTTAAAATTGGGACTTTTTGCATTTCAAAGGATCACTTCAAATAAAGTGACCAGATCCCAAAATTTAAAAAGTGGGACCTAGGCTGGGTGTTTCAATGTCATGTTAGATGTGTGATCAATTTATTTGATCACGTTATCATTTGAATAGAATTAGGAAACAGTTCAAAATCGAGACAGCGTATTAAAAAGGGTGAGCATCTCAGCTAATTTGGGCAGTCTGGTCACTTTAAATATAATTGTATTTTCACTTCCATCTTTTGACATATTGAACTCTTTAATATATTCAAAAATCAGTTGTGAAATGATAGTTGAGAGATAAATCTATCAATTCATACTGAGAAATTTATATATATAGTTTGTATGTTCAGGAAATAGAATATTTTATCTGTTAACTTTGAAATCCTCTTCCACTATGAGTGTTCTTCAGCCATTTTGTATCTTTATTTTAAAAAAATGTAACTAATTAACAATACAGTATTTTATTTCCTTGTATAAGGGCATTGTATTAAATTCGTTAGAACTTTACATTTATTTACTTTTATAAATATAATACAATTAAAGCATAAAACGATTTAATGTAGCCTTTGTGTGTTAAAGAAGTCACATAATCAGTTATACTGAGAGTGATTTCCAATGTATTGGCAATATAGTAGTGATGTTTAAAATTGAAATGTTGTTCGTTATGATTTCATTGTATATATTGTTGATTATTTTAATTGTTGAATAAATATATAAAAATATTTTGTATATGTGATTAGAAGTAATATTACATTGACATTCACCTGCCTAATATACCGAAGTGAATATTCGTGTTGCACTTTATTTTCTACTTCACAGCAATCTTAAGTAATGAAACGTTGTATTTTCCTCCCTATAAAAGTTGTGAAGTTGTCAAGGGGTAAGAGGAAACACTCAAGTTTCTTAGCGAGGGTATTTGATGACCCATGAAATACTACCAAAGGAGGACCAAAAATTCCCAAATTTAGGCCAAATGGATTGTGGATGGCCTAATAATAATAATGATTCACCTTTCCTGGTAGGATGAACGGCCATGTTTATTCCATTAATCCATTCAGTACTTGCAGGCATCGAAATCCGTTTTCGTTCGTTAGAGCCTTTAATAAAATTGTAAATTATATTTTTATATCTTTATATTATCGCGTTATAGCAATATGTATTACAGTACTTTATAATGTCATATTAACACTTACATTTTCTAAGTGTTTTCTGTTGAGTTCGTAACACACACTGGCTTTATTGAAGAAATCACTTACCTAAAATGAAAAAAATATATTTAAAATTATATATATTTTTTATAAGAAATTTAATAGACATATATAAATTAAAGTCTGTAAGCAACCTCTCCGACACGAAGCGAGCAGATTTTTTCAAAGTAGTTAAATGAAGACGATAAATCGAGGCAATTTACATAATTGTGCATCTAAAAATGAATAAACAAAGAAGATTAATTAATGCTATTTAAATTAAATAATAATTAAATAATGATGATGTCTTACAGCATTTCTGACTTCTTCACCCATAGATTCTTCTATGCAATCCGCAAAGTCACTTAATTGGTTTGTAGATAATCCTGGAGTCAGCAATTATTAATTAAAAGTGAAAATAAATTTAATTTAATTTATTTTTCACTTTTAACATTAAAACTAAATTAACAATTTTCTCTAAAACATTTGTATTTATTAATTTTAAGCCCGCCTATCAGTTTTTTAAAATTGTTATATGTATTTGTGGTAGGACACTGAAAATTCTTTCTCAGAACCTGTAGTATCTGGAATAATTGCGTCGATGCTGACTTAATTTTTAACCATGCCCAGTAGCTTCAATAACCGCATTATGCCAGGTTGTGCGAATTGGGCAAGGATACAAACGAGTAAGAAGTTTACACAAGTATGAAGTTTTTCTTCATAAACCCTATTATTAAAGCCAAACGAACTGCCGAATTATCGGGCTATAAGCTCGATACTGCTATTAAAGCAGCCGAGGTAGACAAATCAAGAATACTAGAGAGCAAGAAGTACTACAAGTCATCTCGAAAGCAAACTAGAAATCTTCGAGGCTACGGATGAAAAAACACGTAACGTTTATCTTCTCTTAAATGCATTGAAGATGATTCCACCCACATCAATTGAACGGGAAAGGGCATTTTCGGTAGCGGGACTTTTCATTAAAATAATACCCAGATTGGGTGATCGGAGTATCGACCGTCTTTGGTTTTCAAAATCTTACAAAATATTATTGTAAATTTTTGTATCATGTTTTATTTAAAAAACCAAAATTAGATCAAACTTCTAACTTAGAAGGTAAGTTTATTTTCTACGTAATTCAAATCTAATTTTTAATACATATTTTACACAGCATAGTTAATATTATGATTTTGGAGGTTGCAGAACGTATTAAATTACTTTAAAAAGTGAAAAATAATTATATCATTCGATTTTAAGATTTATTTTATATCTTAAAAGTATTTAATTCTATCCCGGGAAACAGTTCACTTTTATCCCGGAAACCCGGGACAAGCAAAAGACCGGGAAATGAGAAACACTAGTTCTATGGTTTCCATTGTCAGCTACCGCCGATCCCGATCGGACATGCTAAAACACGTGACTCCACTAGGTATCTTACCCCGACAAATGGGAAAGATGCCATATTTTTCTTGAGATAACATGCCTATTTTTAATAAATTTTTGTTTTTTTTTTTCGTTGTTAAACGTTGTTAAATATCCCGCAATAAATTTGTTTTTTATTGTAGGATATGCTTATAAATTATATAAGGACTTCTAAAAAGGTTTTTCGACTGAAAAAAGCTTTCGGCTAGCTATAGAGCACGTTAGAACGGGCGGGAGCTTAACAATACTTATATACTGTGCTGTTACACTTACTATAAAGTACTTTGTACGACACATGCAATAAATTAAATTTGGTTAAGATATTCGAAAATGATTCTATGCAATTATATTTGTTATTTTACCCCAATGGCATTTGGCATCTCACCTGGATACTCGGGGTGAGATGCCTAAAATGCAGACAGTGAAAAAGTCGTCATTGCAAACACAATACATAACTATTTTTGATACATTCCAAAGTTTTATTTGAAAAACATGCTCAGGAATATATTTTCGTTAGAGGCCCCCAAAACCCAAATTATCGCTATAATTTCCTTCGTAAGCAAAATGTTAGGCATCTTCCCCCGATCCACTCTATTAGTAATGAACGTTTGTAATATGCATAAGTATATAGTCTTATAAAAACATTATTGTTTGCATTAATTATAAATTCATTACTCGCATGACACGCAATTATAATATTGTCTTCATAAGTATATTTTGGAAAGGAGACTTAAAATAGTTTTAGAAAAAAGACAGGGTTTTTGACACTAAAACTCCTCTCACTCATAGGCAATAATAGGCGGAGGGGACGTAATGTTTGCTAGGAAGAACTAAATTCAGTACATATTTTAAATCAGAACACAATCTCTAAATTCAGTGTGTCTGGTCACTTTAGCTCTTTTAGAAGTACTTTAAGCCTGGAGGAAAGCCTAACATAAAAACTAAAAACTGAGGGAAATCCAGTTGCGCTGTTCTCCGTAGAGGCATAATTTAGAACTAATACTCGCTCGGGGGCTGGACAATAGTGTTGTTTCGAGGCATCATGCTTTTAACAAAGTCTCTATATTTATTAAACTCTTACAAGAAAAACAATTAAATTGCTTAATTGGTACAATCGCGTTGAGTCTATCACATGGTAAGTCATACTTTAAGATCTGTTCGATTATTGGAATAGAATTTACGTAAATTTGACATCATCCGTTACAATATTTCATTGTCAAACTGAAATATTGACGTAATAATGTATCCCATCCCGATCAATCGAGCAGATCCGAAAATCATTAACTCTAGCTCTCTCTTGAATTTCGATCACAATAATTTAAATAATCTTATTTTACAAAAATTCGATAATAATAGTAATAATACAATATAAAGGAAACGAAGCTATTAATCTCATTAAACTGAATTAATATAAAGATATAAACTGCACTCACCGCATACGATTTCTTCGAAATTTTGCCTTTTGCTAAAGGACTTAGCCGAAATGCAAGTAAAATACGCTAGAAAAATGGCGGACATTAACATCTTACTGGCGATTTTCTCGATTCAATAATGTATAGAAGTTAATCTAATAATTGGATGCGAATGGTAAGTGAACAAACAGCCACTGGAAATCGACAAAGATGAGTAACTGCATATACACTTGCAGTCTGTATATTAATAAAGCAACGAACTGAGGAAGTTTTTATCTATAAAAATAAATTTCCTTCCTTTAATTTAAGTTTATCTCGAATATATCTATTACCTCTTAGGGGTGGAAAGAGGCTTGGCTCGCATACTATTCGAGGCCTGCGTAAATGCCAGGTCCTAACAAAATGATCCCGCTGGACCCCTCGATAGAGTTTGAATTAATCACCAGATAAAATTCGGTGAAAAATTATTATTGCTGCGTTTTTAATTCATTATTGGTACACTTAATTTCAAAATACAGTGGGCACTCCGATAACGCGATCGTCGCGTTATCGGAGTGCCCACAGTATTTACGTTGTTATTACGTCAGAAAATACTAGTCTACGTAACACTATAGTTTATTGCAAATAATACAAAAATAGAATAGAAAGTTTTACGTGGAAATGAAATTTATATAATTAATAGTTAATCGAGGATATAATGGATTAGTATTGGATTCAATTAGACGCTTTGTAGAACCAAAGTAGACTATATTAACGAAAAAAATCACTCTTTAATTTATCCATTCTGATGGTCTGATGACTCCTTTTTTTTCGGCAGAAACAACCAATCTTTTAATAAAAAACAGAATTTGTAAACGAAGATGGTGTTTGAAATATATTACAATCACGGTTAGTGATAACTAACGTATTTTCTTTAGAGGAGATCGAGGGTTCGCACCCGATTCTGTCCTCCTCCATAAGTTTTGGCTGGCACACTACTCCATCCCATTGTGGATCTGGCCTACCTGCAATGGGCGTAACTATAAACCTCCTGCAAACTCGTAATGCACCAGTAATCAATCAATCTTCTCATAAAATATAAACTAAATTAGCTTGCGTTGTTTTAATGAATTATAAAGAAAATCGTAATAAAATTAACACAAAAACATTTTAATTAAAACTTGAATTACAAGAGACTTTTTAAAAAATCAACAGTTTTTTAAAATGTATTTTAAAATTTTCGAGGAATCGATTTTCCGTGCGACGTAACATTCCACTGTCGAAAAATCTTCTTCTGTAAACATAAAAAACTGAATTTAATAACTCTATTAGGACACTAAAAAAGAGGAAAATTTTATAAATTACGTAAAGAAATAAATAGTCGTAAAACGTTATTTTTGAAACTGGTTTCAATTAGTAAAATATAATTTATGAAATTCATATGTAAAATTGAAGGTGAGATGCTTGGAAAATATTTGGAAAACTTCTGGAAGATGTCCTCCAGCACTTTTTAAATGAAAAATGTCATTAATTAATATAACGTGGAAAATATTGGACACTGAGGTATGACACCGGTTTGGGATCTAAACACATTAAAGCCGCCATGATCGCTTATGTCACGTCTGTAACTTAATTTACTACTAGATTTATTTATCTTGATTGTACATTGGGCCGTAAAAGATAACGAAAAGAATTATATTTACCTCTAGAGATTGTAAAAGTTCTTGTTCATTCCACTTTTCCGGCTCTCTCCAGGCAATTACGTTCGTCTTCTGCCTTTACACCCTTTAAGAAATATAATTACGCATTCTTTGTGTTATTTGTGTATATCTTACTATACTGTAGCATTAAGCATCATTAACACTTACAGTGTTTAAATGATTTCCGTATTTCTCAGCACAAGACAGGATTTTTATGCCCATATCTTCCGCCTGAGATTTTAAAAAAGTATATAAAAATTTAATAAATTAAAAAAATATATCATTTTTAAAAACTTCTTTACGGCATCTTGGTTATCAATCGCGCAGGTGGCTTCTAAATAATCGAAGGGCGTATAGAAACCGAGGCATTCTATAAAATCACGCGCCTAGAAATAAATATTAAAGATAATTAAATTTAAAAAATAAATTTAATTGATTTAATGAGACAACTTACAACGACTCTGATTTCGTCACTCAAGGAATCATCTAAGCAGTCGGAAAACTCGGACAACTGATCTCTAGGTAATGCTGGAGTATTCACATTTTAAAGATTAAATTCTTTAAAAGTTATAGATTAATTAAAGTTATATAAATATCACTTCTTATTCACGCTATAATAATTAGAACTTGCTGCCTGAGTGAAGCCATATAACAGTAAAAACAATTGTAACGTGTATAGGGAATATATTCCTAAACTTCGAATGTGGTTTAAAATGGTTTCGTTCAGGAAAATTGGATTAAAGGATACAAAACGTACGGGGGTACTCAAAAGGTGTCGACAAAGAAAAATTGCAGAAAGATATTGTTGAAAATCGACGAATAACACATAATACTTTACATGAGTAAACACACCAAAAATAAAGCGAAAAAAGCACCGAAAACAAGCAAGCATTACGCAATTTTTCAAAGCGGGCCGCATACAAAGAAAAAAAATAGAAAGGTGTAAATTATGCTTACCGCATATTTCGATAAGTGATCTTTTCACAAAGGAATTAGCCAAAGTGCAACTAACATACACCAGAAGGATGGATATTACGATTTTCTTCATGTTTTTTCGACGTAATAACACAGAAAAACTATTTTAATAATTGGAGACGAATTGAAAACGATGAAAGAATCGATGAAAATTATCCTCTTTAAAAAACAAAGAGTAAAGCAATTATATATATACACGAATATGTTAATACCGATAACGAGTAGAGGAAGTTTTTATCTTAATACGTTTCCTTTCCTCCTTGTAGTTTATAGTTAAATCTGTCGTTTTATACGAATTTTAATTGTAATCTATAATTCTGTTCTATAAACTTATTTATTAATAAAACAACTGTGACAACTTGTTAACTGTGACGTGTAGTAAGAAGTAATCGATAGTAAGACAGAAGAAAAAGTTGTCATTTAAAATAATGTAGAAAAAATTAATAATAATAAACATTTCAAAATAGGTAAATACTACTTTAATTCGACTGTTGGCGTAGAGTTTTGTTCTGTGAGTTGTGGAAATTTTTGATTTTTCTAATACATTTGTCATCGTCTTTCGACTGTACCATTTCGTGTTTTTTAAATTAAATTTCCTATACATTTCCTACCACCGGTGAGATAAATGTACAATATATATATACATTGTATAAAGTATATATTAGACATATACTACGTATACTATATATGTTTAATTAATTAATATCTTGATATAACCGCATAATTATGAATTAAAATTTAAAAAGAAACCGAAAAGTTTCTATGAGTAATTTTTTTGATCAATAAACATCTTCGCATATTATTTTTAAAATCCTATTTACATTCAGGAAAAGACATTTAATTAGCACTTTCGATTTTAAGGAACGCCCAAATAAGTCGTATATATTTATCTAAATAATTATCATTAGCTCTATGGGAACTTTGACCTATCGACCCGGAAGTTTCGCCAGTACCTCACCGATAACGGGAAAGGATTAAGTTTAAAATCTGAGCTTTCTAGACCCAGTAGTTTTTCTCTGCGTGCCGGATGAAGAAAAATGAGAAGAAAATTAGCTTTTTTGCAGATTTTAGCGCTTTTCGATTGCTTGTGTTTCGGCAACCGCTTTATACAAAATCTTGAAATTTTGCACACTAAAAATACAATTTTCCTTCGAACGAGACGAGATATTGAAAGTTACTATAGATATTCGGGGAACAGAGAAATCGACCCCGAAAATTGGAAACTTCGATTCCTGTATATGTAGTCATAGTCAGTCAGTGTCATTTTTACTTCCCGAGGAGTCACTACCGTGACTCCTGATATAAGACACTAGTTTATTGGATGAAATTTCGTCTGTTATTATTAATAGTTGTCAAGTATGTAATAAGTTCGCAAGGTCTTTACTTTGAACTTCTCTTTGTTCTTCTAATCGTTTGATTCTTTGTACTGTCAGAATGCAGTCAGATTTTGGAGTTGCAGATACAAGTAATCCAAGAAGTTAAGTCCGCATCGGATGTAGTTCGAAGGATCGTCGCTCGGGTTCCGGATGCTGTCGATGTAGAAGATCCTTAGCCCTGAGGCGGGTGTGAGAAAGTTGCAATCCCACAAACTAAAGTGGGTGGCGTCAAACGGTACTTAGTGTTCACAGAGAGTTGGAGCGAAGCGGGGGGCGGGGCGCGGCTCCAAGAGTAGCGCCCAGGTAACAGTTTCACAGTTGAGTCTCCCGATTTTGAAATCACAGTTTTTATTGTTAACAATAAAAGTTTGTTTCATTGGACAGATTTGAATATATGGTGGTTATACTTTTAAGTTAAATTTGTTTTCTGGCCAGAACTGGTACACTGGCCAAAACTGGTACATCTACCCTATTCAGTAGTTTTTCCAAAAATCTCTAATGGATTGTTTATCTGCTCCATCTGTTTTATCAATCAGTTGTCGGAATGTCCGCCACAGATAATGAGCTTTAAAATTTGATATTACGTCTTGATCCATTGGTTGGATTAACGAAGTTGTATTTGGCGGCAGGAAAACAACTTCTACTGCTATGCATGTTGTTAAGCCAGACAAATGCGTTGGATGGCTCGGAGCATTATCGATCAAAAGTAGGGCTTTCGGTTCTAGCTTTTTAAATTCGCAGTATCGTTTAACAGACGAGCAAAAATGTTAACCAATTCTGAAAAATTTTCATAGTGATCCAAGATCTTTTACCGGACTTACAAATTACTGGTAAAGATGATTTTGAAATTTTCCTCATTACTCTTGGGGTTTTGGAACGATAAACAAGCAGAATCTTTAATTTAAAGTCTCCATTAGCGTTACCACCCAGTAGAAGTGTTAAACGATCTTTTGTAGCTTTAAATCCTGATGCTCGCTTTTCTTCACGGGATAAAAATGTACGTTTGGCATTCTCTTACAGAAAAGGCCCGTTTCGTCAACATTGAAAACTAATTCAGGAGGATAATTCCCTCGTTCAATGATTACTCTTGATATTGCTGGAAATACTGCAGCTGCTTTTGTATCTCCACTTGCCGCTTCTCCAGTAACCTGTATGTTATAAAGATTGTTTCTGTTTTTAAAATCGATTAAACCACCCACGACTAGCTACAAAATTTTCACTCGTGTCGCCTTTTTCATTCTGAATATGGTGGTTTAAAATATTTCTCGCTTTTTCCATTATAATTGCTCGACTTAATGGCATATTGCGTTCAACTTCATCGTCAATCCAGATGGAAAGTCGTTTTTCCATTTCCTCAAACACGTTGCTTCTGGTACGGGTAATTTTTGTTGCCGAAGTCGTTGTGGTTGTAGTTGCTGATGATACGATTTTTTGTTTATTTTTTAAAATTGTCCGTATTGTTGAAGTTGACAAATTTAATGCAGTGCCGATATTAGATTGCCGTTCACCTGCATCTAATCGTCCGAGCACCTGCGTTTTAGTTTCCAGCGAAATGCTTTTTCTTTGCAATCACCCATTGTATAAACTAAACCAATGCCGTATTTATCACAATGAAATAAAATAATGTTTATATCTTCATACACACAATAAAGTTGATGACCGATCATAAATCAACTGTGACGTTCGGGGAATTCCAACGCTGCGTGCAATTTCGGGAATACCGCGTAATACCGAAACAGCGTTAAGCGGGGTCTTACCGTAGTTAGTTAGTGGTGGGTTCGAGCGAGGCAAAACGGCTGGAGTTTCCGGGTTTTCTTCACGTTAGTAACACCTAAATAGAGTCCAGCTTCCTATAAAAGGGGAATGATTCCCAGCTTCCTGGGATGAATTCCCCTCGGCAGATCGCTTACGTGTCGCGTTACCCTAACCAAATAATTCAAACTAATTCTAATGAGCGATTATTTTGTGAGATTCTGAATATTTGGAGATTAATTATTATAAAATATTATAACAAAACATTTTATTTCTTTGATAAAATTTTAACAAAAAGGATGTACATTTTTCGTTTCCGTAATAGGGAAGAAGCGAACTTCCTTTTTGTTACTGACTAAAAATTACTCACTGTCCTATGATGCTGAGTCAGTCACTCAGCCATCCCTATAAAAAGGAATAGATTTCCCGCCTTTTCGCGCAGTTCTCGGAACCCGAATTAGCCACATAAGCGCAGTTCTTAGAAGACAGAGTTTGCCGCCGATCCTCGAGAAGAGGAGATCCATTCCAAAGCGGGAAGTCGTCACTCCAGTCCGCTGTTGAAGATATCCGCCGTTTCTCTAAAGACTCCGACTGAAATTCCATCGGAGTCTTTAGAGAAGATCCATAAGAACATACTTCATAATCATAACATTTTGATGAGGTAGTAGTAGTATAGGTTTGGGCCATACTGATCACAAAATTAATTTTTTAATCACAAATTTGAAGTAAATTAATTTTATTTTAACATTAAAGCAAAGTTTTTGTATTAATTATTAAGATTACAAATAATTCTTAAAATCTAATGAAATAATTTTTTTGAAATTATGTTTTTAAATTAATTATTTTCTCAACTCATATTTATTATAAATATTTATTGAGTATATTAAATTAAGGTTACAAATAAAAATTTGTCGAATAGATAAATTCAATTCATTGCTTCAGTTTTGACATTTAGAAAACTTTAAAACTAAATATGAAAACTGAATTGAATATAAAAGTTTTTTAAAAATGTTAAAATAAATTAATTTAATTCAAATTTATAAAAACATTTAATAATTAATTTAAATTTGTGATCAGCATGTCTCATAAAATTAATTTTGTGATCAAAGCTTCTCAAACCTGTACTACTAATATAAACTAAATTAGCTTGCGTCGTTTAAATAAATTATAAAGAAAATCGTAATAAAATTAACACAAAAACATTTTAATTAAAAATTGAATTACAAGAGAATTTTTAAAAAATCAACAGTTTTTTAAAATGTATTTTAAAATTTTCGAGGAATCGATTTTCCGTGCGACGTAACATTCCAATGTCGAAAAATCTTCTTCTGTAAACATAAAAAATTGACGTCGTTACATAACTCTGGATATCTTCTGTTTCGAAGTTAAGACAATGAAGAAAATATACATTTTCAAGTCTATGTTTTAATCCATTTTTTACACCAACCACAGAAGTAACAGCTAAAAATACATGAAGATAAACTTCACGAAAAAACAAACAGTAAGTAGTGTGTGAATTTTCTACTTACTGTTTGTTTTTTCGTGAAGTTTATCTTCATGTATTTTTAGCTGTTACTTCTGTGGTTGGTGTAAAAATGGATTAAAACATAGACTTGAAAATGTATATTTTCTTCATTGTCTTAACTTCGAAATAAAAAAATTGAATTAAATAACTCTATTACCACACTAGAAAAGGGGAAAAATTTATAAATTACGTAAAGAAATAAATAGTCTTAAAACGTTATTTTTAAAACTGGTTTCAATTAGTAAAATATTCAATATAATAATAATAAATTCATATGTAACGTCTGTAACTTAATTTACTACTAGTTTTTATTTAACTTGATTGTACATTGGGCCGTAAAAGATAACGAAAAGAATTATATTTACCTCTAAAGATTGTAGAAGTTTTTGCTCATTCCACTTTTCCGGCTCTCTCCAGGCAATTACGTTCGTCTTCTTCCTTTATACCCTTTAAGAAATATAATTACGCATTCCTTGTATTATTTGTGTATATCTTACTATACTGTAGCATTACGCATCATTAACACTTACAGTTTTTAAACGATCTCCGTATTTTTTAGCACAAAACACGATTTTTACGCCCATATCTTCCGCCTGAGATTTTAAAAAAGTATATAAAAATTTAATAAATTAAAAGAATATATCATTTTTAAAAACTTCTTTACGGCATCTTCGTTATCAATCGCGCACATGGCTTCTAAATGATCGAAGAGCGAAGAGAAACCCAGGCATTCTATAAAATCATATGCCTAGAAATAAATATTAAAGATCATTATTATAATTAAATTAGAAAAATAAATTTACCTGATTTAATGAGACAACTTACAATGACTCTGTTTTCGTCTCTCAAGGAATCATCCAGGCAATCGGTATACTCGGACAACTGATCTCTAGGTAATGCTGGAGTATTAAAGATTAAATTCTTTAAAAGTTATAGGTTAATTAAAATTATATAAATATCACTTCTTATTCACGCTATAATAATTAGAACTTGGTGCATGAGTGAAGCCATATAACAGTAAAAACAATTGTAACGTGTATAGTGAATATATTCCTAAACTTCGAATGTGGTTTAAAATGGTTTCGTTCAGGAAAATTGGATTAAAGGATACAAAACGTACGGGGGTACTCAAAAGGTGTCGACAAAGAAAAATTGCAGAAAAATATTGTTGAAAATCGAGGAATAACACATAGTACAGTCAAACCTGTTTTTATGCGCTCTTTTTATGTGCGATTTTTATTTGTGCGATTTTTTTAATGCGAATTTTTAATTTGTGCGGTATAGTTGGCGACTAGTCTCGTGCGATTCGTCATGTCTTACGTTGACTTATTATAGCTAAATAAACTTATTATAGCATAAATGCACTTATTATAGTAATATTATTGCATGAATATGCGAAAAATGAAATAATTTACTTTTTAAGTCAACAAAACACCACCTTGACAAAAATATGTAAAACAGACGATAGACCAGACGATGCAGTCAAGTGCTGACATCTGTTGTCAATAAATTCTATTTTGTACGGTTTTGAGTTATTTTCTATGTGAGACTTTTTTATGCGGTCCCTGTTGACCGCATAAAAAAAATATTTTTTTAATTGTGTTGCGAAAACTATTATTTACAGCCATTCGTGAAGTTTCGTGAGATTTTTTTATGCGGTTTTTTTAATGCGGTCCCTATCCCCCGCATAAAAACAGGTTTGACTGTACATAAGTAAACACACCAAAAATAAAGCGAAAAAAGCACCGAAAACATGCGAGCATTACGCAATTTTTCAATGCCGCAAAGTGCGAACTTCGAAGCATCGTTCGAAATTCTGTCGAATTTTGCGTTCGAAGTACGAGGTACCACTGTATTGCAGTGTGTCTTTCGGGAGAGACCACAATTCAGTCTCCTCTTCGGCCGAATACGACACCCTTACATTTTTTAGATACCTCCGTTTTATTTTTTACTCGCTTCATTTATACTTGTCTTTTTATGAACTGTATTCTATTTTATATATTTGCATTCCGGGGGGAGTTGGCAGGTAGTCGGCGCTGTTGGTGACTTTTTGTCAGAGCTCAGTGGTACAGTTCGAGTGTTTCAATGCTTAAGATTAAAAGGATGATTTATCAGATAATCTTGATAAACACGAATAGACTTTGTTTTAGGCTAATTAGATGCTTGTTGATTATCGCTGGGATAGAACCCAATCCAGGCCCCTTGACTAGATCACCTCAAGCTACAGAGTGCGAAGATATGCAAAAACGAGGGCGTGGAAGACCCCGAAAAGGTAATAAGAGTAATAATGATAAGAGCAATTTAATGGAATTTGTAGAAGACCACGAGCAAGATGTAGAATCCTTGTCGAAAGGAATAACCAGGACAAAAAGGGACGCGAATATCCAGGACTATTTTGTGAAGACTTCGGAACTGGAAGAGCATGAATCTGATGAGTCGAAGTATACCATTAAAGCGGTTTACGACTTGATACAGGAAAAGTTTAACCAACTAAATTCTGAGTTGTGTACAATTAAAGCCGAAGTAATATCATTGAAGAAGGAAAATAAAGACTTGAAGGAGGATTTGAATCGGGTTTCTCGAAGAATGGATACGCTAGAACAAGATATCAGGACGGGCAAACAACTGAGAGGTATGTTAGAATTTCAGATCGATAAGTCTATTAATGAAAGAAAGTTAAACAACATTATAATTTTGAATTACCCGTTTGAGACAAATGATCTGGCCGATGAGATCTCCCATTTTATTAAGAATGAGTTAGATCTGACAGATTGTTCCTTGGAAAGTTTAGTTAACATTTCAAGATCTGATAATAAATCAATAGTCAAAATTACGCTTAATTCTATAATTGAGAGAAATTCAATTTTACGAGAGTTTTGGAAAGCAAAGTCAAAGAGACTTAAGAAGTTTAATGGGAATTTGGTGTTTACTGC
Organism: Centruroides vittatus; assembly: GCF_030686945.1. NCBI lineage: Eukaryota > Metazoa > Arthropoda > Arachnida > Scorpiones > Buthidae > Centruroides > Centruroides vittatus. Next base: position 92,185 of record NW_027122328.1, on the reverse strand, counting down.
CGATTTATGTAAACGGTCTAGGTTTAGGAGGAAAAAACTAATACCCATTATATCCCAAGAAAAATCTAAGGGATGCAAAATTACTGTTAGAGATGACTATTATATAAAAGAGGGTAACGTGTTTACCTACGATATCAACTCGAATGAAGTTATCCTGGTAGATCATTTTTTATAGGGAAACAATCTTCTGGCAACTTTGGGCCTACATTGGATGAGGAAGATAATAATGAAAACTTTGAAACGACTATTAATAATAATAGGTTGTTGAGGTGGAACTTCCATGCCCACGCATTAATAGTACCTGTACAGTACAAGATTTAATAAAATATGTGTGTCTCTAAAACAGTCAGATACTAAATGATAGGGTAGCTGGAGATTTCCCAGCTAAATATACATTCATAAGTCATGTTGGTATTTCAGTAATGGATTACTTCAATTGCTCAGAAGAATTGCTTAGATTACAAGTTAAGATGACAGTGCTTGATCTGGAGATGTCAGACCATTTCCCAGTTCAGCTGGCTCTACTGGGTTATGGGGAGAATAACAATACTTCACAATTTATTATACAAAAATACAATGTGTCCAGCGTAATAAGGATCAAAAAATTTAATACACGGAAACTATCAGAAGAAATTCCTAATATGTTGAATGTAATATTATATCAGGAGAGAGAACTTGGTCCGTTAAGAAATTATAAAAAATTAATTGTGATGTTAGAAACTTGTCGCGTCAACTATTGCCCTGACAATTTACGACAGAGATACAATCAGTCATGTTATGCCAACAGATGTTGTTATTACAAGATTACGAAACAGAGGAGATTATCATGTTTTAGGAAAACTAATCGCCAATCAGGTTGGAAAAGATATGTAGAAAATAAAAAATAAAAATCTATAGAAGTTTTTTGAAGGCCAAAAGAGAAGATTTTTTCTGATCTAAATAACAATCTGATAGACAATAAATTATATGTGTATACTAATAATTTGTACCCAAGATGTAACATGGTCTTCTCAAAATTTCATTTGTTATGTGTATGTGAAAAGGCTAACGATATCAGGAAAAAATTTGATCTCGTGTTTAAAAAAATGTTGTACGGAAAGTGCGATGTACATTATGTTTCATATGGCAACATTAAGTATAATCTAAAATTTGTATAATTATGTTAAAAAATTGTATTGATTAATTGAGAAGAGCTGATTGTTGACAACTTAACCCCCTTTGTAACAGGTTATGCCTATTACGATTAAAGAATTAAAGGATAAAAAGGATAAAGGATATATTTGCATTCCACTGTTAAGCGGGGAAGGAAATTTTACTTCGTATACATGGCATTTTCAACTGTAATTGTGATAAATAAATACATCACAAACTTTACGGATATTCCAACGATATTATAAAGCAAGTACCATCAAACTCGCACACTGTAGTATTTGCATATACCCAAAAATGACTATAAACACATCTATTAAGTACAGTATTGCATTAAATATTAAATTAATCAAATTTAAAAGCCGATCTGGATAGTTCGTACGTTTTAAGGAATCGTTAATCTTATTAAGTTATTATGTGTTATACATGGGTTGGTATTCTTGATATCTAATGACATCATTCTAATTACGTACACAGAACGCTATTTTCGTTAATTAATAATTATTAATAACAATAATAATATAAATAGACTGCAGGCAAAAACAGTACGCATTCTGTGAGAACCTCACGGGTTTCCAGATAGATTTTATAAAAAGTAAAGCGGAATTCCTCGAAACGTACCCTAGATTATTTTTAAAGTGACCCAAATCTAGTATCGTAGAGCCCTACAAATGTCTGGATCTGCTAATCTTAGCCCAGCCCAATCTCGCAATCCCGAAACCAAGCCGCATTTTACGAGATAAGAGAAAAAAGGGTAGTCCGTATGTAAGGTGACACCCGAAAATGTGTTAATGTAAAAGCAAAACCATATTTACCAGATTAGAGTTGTTCTTGATCTATTGTTCTATTATAGTACGAAGGCACTTCGGTGTAAACGAACCAGTTAACATACTCTTATCTCGGTTGGAACAGAATTTTCACTTCGAATTTCGAAATAGCCGAATTCCTTAACGCAGGGATGGGCAACCTTTTTCTATGTAAGGGCCGCATTTTAAAACTTTTGAACTGACGCGGGCCGCATACAAAGAGAAAAAATAGAAAGGTGTAAATTATGCTTACCGCATATTTCGATAAGTGATCTTTTCACAAAGGAATTAGCCAAAGTGCAACTAACATACACCAGAAGGATGGTTATTACGATTTTCTTCATGTTTTTTCGACGTAATAACACAGAAAAACTATTTTAATAATTGGAGACGAATTGAAAACGATGAAAGAATCGATGAAAATTATCCTCTTTAAAGAACAAAGAGTAAAGCAATTATATATATACACGAATATATTAATACCGATAACGAGTAGAGGAAGTTTTTATCTTAATAATACGTTTCCTTTCCTCTTTGTAGTTTATAGTTAAATCTGTCGTTTTATACGAATTTTAATTGTAATCTATAATTCTGTTTTATAAACTTATTTATTAATAAAACAGTTGTCAACTGTGACGTGTAGTAAGAAGTAATCGATAGTAAGACAGAAGAAAAAGTTGTCATTTAAAATAATGTAGAAAAAATTAATAATAATAAACAATTTCAAAATAGGTAAATACTACTTTAATTCGACTGTTGGCGTAGAGTTTTGTTCTGTGAGTTGTGGAAATTTTTGATTTTTCTAATACATTTGTCATCGTCTTTCGACTGTACCATTTCGTGTTTTTTAAATTAAATTTCCTATACATTTCCTACCACCGGTGAGATAAATGTACTATATATATATACATTGTATAAAGTATATATTAGACGTATACTGCTAGTACCATATATGTTTAATTAATTAATATCCTGATATAACCGCATAATTATGAATTAAAATTGAAAAAGAAACCGAAAAGTTTCTATGAGTAATTTCTTTGATCAATAAACATCTTCGCATATTATTTTTAAAATCTTATTTACATTCAGGAAAAAACATTTAATTAGCACTTTCGATTTTAAGGAACGCCCAAATAAATCGTATATATTTATCTAAATAATTATCATTAGCTCTATGGATAACCCGTGAACTTTGACCTATCGACCCGGAAGTTTCGCCAGTACCTCACCGATAACTGGAAAGGCTTAAGTTTAAAATCTGAGCTTTCTAGACCCAGTAGTTTTTCTCTGCGTGCCGGATGAAGAAAAATGAGAAGAAAATAAGCTTTTTTGCAGATTTTAGCGCTTTGCTTGTGTTTCGGCAACCGCTTTATACAAAATCTTGAAATTTTGCACACTAAAAATACAATTCTCCTTCGAATTTCACAGCCTGCACAAATTATAATTTGTGCAGGCTGGTAAAGTCGGAAAGACTTCGTATGAATTGTTTAAATAAAAAAAATCTTGTAAAATTGCGAAAATAATTGGTCTTATGTGAGCCCGTAAAAAACCGTGAAGCCAGGTCGAAAAAGTAAAGCTCAGCGAAAACATCCAAGTAAAGAAAACTTTTGAAACTTGTGGCATAAGAATAGAGGAAGCAGATTTGATAGTAAAACTCAACGTGTAAATAAAGTGCACATTACACAGACTACAACTACAGGAAATTTTGAATGAAACAATGTCGCCACGATCGTAAATATAAAAAAATAAACATCGGCACAGCAAAAGACTTCGAGCTGTACTTTGTGACTTAATTTTACTAAAATGCGTTTCGTGTACATCTGAGATAAAACGGTCATAATTTGAAAAATATTAATCTACGCGTGCTTGAGGGCAGTTTCTGTACCTGTAAGGCTTACAGGTATGTCTTCTGGGAATATCATTGGTTTTATGAAAAGTTACAACATTGCATTTTAAGTTTATGTAAAGGAATACGGCTATTAACTTCTAGTAAGAACACAGAACGCGGTGATTTTGCTAGGACGTTGTCAAAATGGAAGAAAAAATGCAATCTTATATATTAGTTTCCTTATCTTAATTAGCAGTTGGCATACAGAGATGATTTGAGATTAGTTTGTCTCTAACGGCTGACGAAATACGCGGTGTTTTATATGTTTTAAACGTAGACACTCTGTAAGAGTTTAACCTATCATTCAAAGCGAGTGTCAAAGGTTAAATTATTCCAACATCACCTTTAAATGGTATCTGAGGAAAATTTTCTAATTTATACGAATTAAATATTTTCGATAAATGACAGCGCATTTGTCCGCGGTCATATCGAATCGTATTGTGTTTGATACCAAATGTTAACGAGACGGCAAATGCAATTACATATACACCGCATGTCGTCGTTGTTGTACTCTCGGAAAGCTCAAAGATCTATCAATATTAATATCGGGATACAACGTCTGTTAAAATATTGTGTTCCGTAGATATTTCGTCATAATTCACAATACACGAATGTCTTTTGTGTGGTAATATGAATGAACAAATCCAATAATCATTGCTACACAAAATTTGTATATGATGAATATCGGGGCTTACAGGAAAAATAAGTGGTAACGTCGAATAGTAAGTGAACTTTTAGGGCGAAACAAGTCATGTGCAAATCCTCTAGTTTTCCGTTACAACCTGTGGTGTAATTGCCCTTTAAATATAAACACGTTGTGATTCTTCGTATGAAGAAATCAGTTATAGAACAATAGCTTTAGTCATTTTTCTATATATATATATATATTATTTAAAATACATTAATTAATATCTTACAGCATTAAGTGGATGCAAAATTTAAAGAAATAATTTCCCAATTCGTCTGTAAATACACACGCGATTTTTAACGTTATATATTAAAGTTTCTTAAAAACTTTTTAGACGCTTATTTGAGAAGATCTTAAAATAGCCGAAGAAATGTTTAATGTAGGATGAATATCATTTTGTCATTATTCTCGACTGGAGATAGAATGAAATTTTTGTGAGAAAAAGAAACAAACACCCATGTAAAGTAAACGAAACTTTAATTTTATTAATTATGTTTAATTAATTTTGTACTTCATTAGAAGATTAATTTATATCGATTGAACAAATCATAAATTTTAAAAGAGGATAATTAAATTTTTGTAATAAATTTAAAATAAAATTATTTGACAATTGATTAATTTGTCAATTTCTCGAAATGTGTTCGAGTGTTGATTCGTTCATTCGAATCTTTTAGTATCAACCGCGTTAGTTTGGCGGTTTCAAGCAAGGAACGACCCAAAATGGCAGTCGGCGAAGAAACTTCAGCAAACTCTGCCAACAAGTTCGTCTTTCCTAGAAAAAGTAAAAGTATTTTTAAATATATGTGATGAAATATTACACATAATTTCAATTCTAAAACAATAATCAAATTAGTGAAAGGTATTCAATGTAAGTTCTTTAATTGGGATGCAATTTGAAAACCTTGTAGAACTATAAATAGCCACTGTCGTCCGTCGACGTGTCTGACCGTCCTTCCTCGATCTCGAGAACGGCGTCAGATAGATAAAAGCCGAGACCAGGTATGCAACGTTTGCGGGAAGCTGGATTAACTATACACAAGGCTTACGGTCAAAAATGAGAGTAACGTGCTTTCAATTCGAAATTTTTCCCACAATGGAGTTACATAGATGATCGGCATGATTCCCTCATTACAAGGAAAAGTATAATGTACAGGGGCAAGACACTACTAATTTGAGATCGAGAAAATAATTTTTAAATTAAATAAATTTCAATACGATCAAAAACGGCATGGCAACATTGTGAATAAGTCGCGATAATTTTTGCTCGTTTTGAAATAAATTTCTTCCGGAATAAAAACCTTTGAATGATGGATGACAAATAATAAATGACATAAATCAAGGAAATATTAATTTAATATTTTTCCGAATCGCACGAGTAGAAATGGTGTATTTAAACGAAAATTTAAAAAATTCCGATTAAAAAGAGGTAAATTGTCGTCTGCAATTGCCTTTAACACGTTCACTTCTAACAATGAATTCACAGTTAATTTAATAAAATGAATAAGCAATATTTAAAACATTTGTAATTTTACAAATAAAATTTAAATATTTACAACCCGATCAACTGTATTATTAATGCTTACATTAAAACTAAAAATTTATTTTGCTAATTTAAAACATTATTTCGTCCATAGTATAGAAAGTGTAAGTCTTGGCGTCAGAATATGATTGTGAGTGAAAGTTTAATACGAAATGTTAATTATATTTGTTGTATAATCCGAAACCGTCTCTTCTTTTCTTTGATTAATTTGCTATCGCTACTAGGTGCATAGTTGCCAAGTGTCTGTATATGCACCTAGTATTGATAACAAATTAATTAATTATATTATAAATCTAAACTAAGAGAAAAATAAAATATTTTCTAACCTCTTTTTTATATTCCGAGGTGAATTCGTCTCCAGATGAACATTCGTAATCATCATTTTTCCTATCTTTTGATTCGATCAATTCAATTATGAATTCTGTTCTGTCGGTTTTCTTGTTGTTTTCTAAAAATAATAATTTCATAATTTAAATTCTACTTTTCTAACTAAAAATATAATAAATACGCCATTAACTACAAGTAAAAACTAAAAATATAGCGGGTTATAAATATTCAATTATATTTCCTCTCACAAATTAATACAATAACAAATAATTGATGTATTTCAAGCAGTAGTTAGACCCATAGATATTAAAACTGCGATGAGTCATTCAATTTAAACTATACAATTATCATTTTATGCAATTATATCAAAACTATAACCTACAAAGAATATCACAGAGCAGTACAGATATGTAATTATAACATAACTGCTATAAAACTACTTAGAACACTGATTCCTGTCCACAGCGACCGGATTAAAGAATCACAAGTATAATTCACTTGCTATTAATATAAAAATGTATAGTAATTTCCTGATATATTTCACGGATTGTCTGCTTTCAACCATAGTTTGAATTCAGATGCAGAAAATCCGTTCTATTAATACTTTGCGAATTATGTACCAGACATTAGTAATACGCTGCTGAGTTGTGTGCACAAAATTACTTTATTATTCTGAATACAAAATCAAGTAATTTTTCCTTCTAGTTCATGTCTAATATGCATTGTAAGTAAACACTTAAAAATAAAAATAGAATGGTGTCGTGTCTTTTTTCCCATTGGACAAGAACATTCGAAAGACGTTGTGCTGGAAAACAGGAAACCACGCTGTCATATTACTAAAACATGCGTGAATAAGAATAACGATTGACCATAGTGCATGCTGAATGTTTATTTCTGAATAAATTCTAATTATTTAACACTAAATAAGTAATGTCGAAAACCAGAGGCTATCACAGTGACTTGTCATTTGTTTCTGTCCAGATACGTGAACATTTTCAAGCATTTTTCATTGAATATATAAAATATTTTCGTTAATAAAACAATATTCGGAAATTAGTTCTTTATTTTGGGTTTTTATGAGAATAATAAACATCAACCCACTGAAAAACTATGCATGGAAAATTAATGCTAAACTCGACAATGTACTAATAACACATCGGAGTGACAAATATCTGAATATAATTGTATTTTTTTAACAATATTTCAATAAATTACTTTGAAAATTTAATAATTTTATTTGTAACATTACCTTCATCAGATTCTGTTATCACTGTTGATAGTTCTTCGAGCGTCATCGATGTAATAACAGACGGATCACAGTTTTCATCTTCAATATCGTCTGTCATGGAAGATGTTGACAGATTAAATTCAAATCTTTCCTCTTCCAATTCATTTAAGTAATGAGACGAAGAGGCGTTTTCTCCCGATAATGTCGTTGGGTAACCGAGGTTTTCGTCTTCGGATACTTCGTCTTCCTCCTCTTCGTAGATTATCCCCAAATTATGAGAAAGAACGTGTAAACTCATCAGATCGTCTTTTAATGAGCGGTAATTTTCAGTTTCCATTGCCGAAATTTGTCTCGGGGACAATGGAGCATAAATATCCTCCTGGTGAACAGAATTATGAGAAATAAGATATTGAAATGTTTCTTGAAAGTTACGTAAACATAAAACAATAAAGTTAAATTTATGTTTAAGAGTTTTATCATAAATGAACGTAATGCTAATTAAGATTTTATTACACGTTCAATTGAAGACAGAGGCGATAGAAAATGAACCCGATTGCCATCACAAACTTCAATTGTTTTCTCTTTATTAAGCAAGACTAAATTTATGTAATAATATAAAACATGTAGAGCAAATTTAAATAAACATTTACATCTGTGCATTACCAATAATCAGCTTTTAAGCGATGTAAGGATTAATAAGTTAGTTTCAAACAATTTAATTGAATTTAAACTTACGAGTGAGAACAATTCCGTTTCATCTGAGTCGTCCTCACACATTATATTTTCGATTGTCTTCGTAATATTAGAGATCTTTTCTTGTTCAGTATTTTTGTCTGATTCTTCTCTGCTGATGTCATTGAAATTAATTGGGGACTGTTGATTCGTATCACGAACACCAGTTTCAGAATCAAAAGCTAAAGTATAAAAGAAAAGCCATTCAGTTAATTTTTAACACAGTGAATTCAAGTGTTATATAAAAATTTGAATGAGTAAAGCTACAAATAGATTACACGAAATGAACGGATCAAATGCAAACTGACAAGAAATGTATCGAAGATTTACTTAAAAATATTGCAGTTACGTTTAATAATTTTACATTTGAATTTATTTCATATGAAATGTTCAGAAATACAATAAGTTTATGTTTACAAATTTGTTGAAAATTCATCAAGACATAAAAGCATAAATGATTTTACGGTAATTAATGTCTCGAGTGCAAATTATCAAACACATAAAGTCAACTTAAGCTATAATATTACTGAATGTTTATTGTGTGTTGACGTGAAATGTCTGCACGTTTACTAATGCATAATGAAAAACGCTTGAGTATTGATAGAATTTAAAGAAAAAAATCTATATGAAAGGTGCTATATATATTGAATTTAAATTTTTAGCTTAAAAATTATTTTGCTTTTAAACAAAACGTTTGTTTACATATTAACATGAACGATGCGATTGCTCGTTGCTTTGTTCTGTCTTCTCGTTTAGTCTCTCTCTTTATCACATTGGATTTTAATCTTTATTTATACGCTTTAAGTATTTGTATTTAAATTTCTTTATGTATATTTTGTCTCGGCTGCTGTACAAGACCGGACCTCAGGGGTAAAGCCTCTGCTTTTTTCCCTGTAGTGGCATAGATGTTCATTTACGGAGATATGTAAACATTTTTGTTTTTAATATTTTTATTTGTGCGATTTGTTTTGTGCGGTATATGAAAATTTCAATCAAATTGGAACATAATTGACTCCTGTAAAATTTTTAAAAACTCTATTGGTTGTTTTCTATGACATCAGCAGGTTTTTTCATTTTTTATTCAGTAAAATTTTTTTCTCTTACGTTTATTTCGGTCCCCTCTTATTTTAATAGCATAAAAACCATAAATATTATGTTATATTTGAACAGATGCGGTAAGTTAGCTCCCCTCCAGCTTTAGACTGCAGGTGTGAAATTTCACGCCTTGTTAAATGAAATAACACTTCCTGCAGCTATATTTATCAAATAAAATCATTATTTAACGATTATTTTTAACTTTTTAATGTTAGATTCGTATTTAAGTGAAAATAATTAATTAATATAAAAATTAAAATTCTTAGAGGATTTTTTCCCCATTAGGTGTTGCAGAAAAAGGCCCAAGGAGTTAAAAAAGCAATTCCTAGTTATTTCGTACGGTTTCGAGTTATTTTCTACGTGAGACTTTTTTTATGCGGTCCCTATTCACCGTATAGAATTATATTTTTTTAATTGTGTTGCGAAAAGTATTTTTTATAGCCACTCGTGAAGTTTCGCGCGATTTTTTTTATGCATTTTCTTTTATGCGTTCCCTATCCACCGCACAAAAACAGGTTTGCCTGTACTAATAACACATCGGAGTGACAAATATCTGAATATAATTGTATTTTTTAAAACAATATTTCAATAAATTACTTTGAAAATTTAATAATTTTATTTGTAACATTACCTTCATCAGATTCTGTTATCACTGTTGATAGTTCTTCGAGCGTCATCGATGTAATAACAGACGGATCACAGTTTTCATCTTCAATATCGTCTGTCATGGAAGATGTTGACAGATTAAATTCAAATCTTTCCTCTTCCAATTCATTTAAGTGATGAGACGAAGAGGCGTTTTCTCCCGATAATGTCGTTGGGTAACCGAGGTTTTCGTCTTCGGATACTTCGTCTTCCTCCTCTTCGTAGATTATCCCCAAATTATGAGAAAGAACATGTAAACTCATCAGATCGTCTTTTAATGAGCGGTAATTTTCAGTTTCCATTGCCGAAATTTGTCTCGGGGACAATGGAGCATAAATATCCTCCTGGTGAACAGAATTATGAGAAATAAGATATTGAAATGTTTCTTGAAAGTTACGTAAACATAAAACAATAAAGTTAAATTTATGTCTAAGAGTTTTATCATAAATGAACGTAATGCTAATTAAGATTTTATTACACGTTCAATTGAAGACAGAGGCAATAGAAGATGAACCCGATTGCCATCACAAACTTCAATTGTTTTCTCTTTATTAAGCTAAACTAAATTTATATAATAATATAACACATGTAGAGCAAATTTAAATAAGCATTTACATCTGTGCATTACCAATAATCAGCTTTTAAGCGATGTAAGGATTAATAAGTTAGTTTCAAACAATTTAATTGAATTTAAACTTACGAGTGAGAACAATTGCATATCATCCGAGTCGTTCTCACACATTACATTGTCGACACTCTCTGTAATATTACAGATATTTTCAAGTTCCTTAGATTTTACAGTTATGGTATCAGTGTCTTTAACTGACTCTTCAGCGCTGATGTCCTCGAAATGAATTGGGGACGATTTGTTCGTATCACCAACACCAATTTCAGAATTAGAAACTAAAGTATAAAAGGAAAGCCACTCAGTTAATTGTAAACAAAGTGAATTCAAGTGTTATATAAAAATTTGAATGAGTAAAGCTACAAATACATTACACGAAATGAACGGATCAAATGCGAACTAACAAAAGATATTTTGAAGATTTACTTAAAAATATTGCAATTACGTTTAATAATTTTACATTTGAATTTATTTTATATGAAATGTTCAGAAATACAATAAGTTTATGTTTACAAATTTGTTGAAACTTCATCAAGACATAAAAGCATAAGTGATTTTATGTCAATTAATGTGTCGAGTGCAAATTATCAAACACATAAAGTCAACTTAAGCTATAATATTACTGAATGTTTATTGTATGTTGACGTGAAATGTCTGCACGTTTACTAATGCATAACGAAAAACGCTTGAATATCGATAGAATTTAAATTTTTAATTTAAAAATTATTTTGCTTTTAAACAAAACGTTTGTTCACATATTAACATGAACGATGCGATTGCTCGTTGTTTTGTTCTGTCTTCTCGTTTAGTCTCTCTCTTTATCACATTGGATTTTTGTCTTTCTTTATACAATTCAAACTATATTAAGTATATTTTGTCTCGGCTGTTGTACAAGACCGGACCTCAGGGGTAAAGCCTCTGCTTTTTTCCCTGTAGTGGCATAGATGTTCATTTACGGAGATATGTAAACATTTTTGTTTTTAATATTTTTATAACAAGTAATTTGTCAACGTTTTAACACGGGCATTCGAAAAATTTTATTATGTAGCAAATTTTCTGCTTTATCAGACACCCTCGGTCCGAATCAGTACGTTAAATCAAAATTTTACTGTATTATATTTCACTAAATGAACGTTCCGATGTAAATAGCCAGAACTGTGAACATCGGAAACAGAGTGACTTGTGTCCACGGCTCTGCCTATTTATACCGTTTCTCTATACCTGTTTTTTTCTATTGATGGCTACGGTGTATTGCTTTTACTTTTAATCTATATTTATGTACTTGTAATATATAAATTACCTCGGCAGCCTTAGCTGTAGAGATACAGCCTCGGCTTTCTTTTCATTCAGTTATTTGAATTACAGCTGTTCATACAGGTGCATGATCATTAACATATAAGTTTGTATTATATATTTAATATGTTATTATTATTTTTATTATGCATTTAACGTAATTTACCATTAATGTGTGGATCCATAGAATTCGATATAACTTGACATGTTTCAAATGAGGAATGTAATTCGGGCTTAGTATTTAGCAACACATTTGGTTGCTCCGAATTTTCTGCTATAGAAGAAAATTCTGATATGTGTGTTTGCATCTCATCTTCGAGAGGTTCACTTCCGTCCATTTCTGTTTGTGCCTGATGCTGAGATGCCTGCAAGCCGTAATCCACGACTCCGGATGGCGGTCCATAAATACCATCTTCAGTTGGAACTCGATAAGCAATCATTGTGGGGGCTTGCTGATGTGGAAAATATTGAACGTATAGTTCGTATCCTTGTGGCAGGACATACTAAAAAATTAAACATAGATTTGATTAGTTATAAAAATATCAAATATTGAAGTTATTTTTAATTTCTAATTGAAGAAATCTGATGTCACTTGTATAATTTATTTTCAATGAATTGAATATTAATTTTTTGCTGGGCAAAAGAATAACAAGTGATAATATTTACTGAAAGAATTATTATCAGAATTATAATATTTCTAGTTTCACGCTTAGAGAATTTCTTATAATTTGTTTTTTGTCAAGTAATAAATAAATATTTGTCTGAGTATCTTTTACTAACAACAGTTATTTTTGGATTGCTTATTTTATTTGCACCAAAATTATTTCGGCAAATAACCTGAAAATTTGCTCTATAACATTTAATATAACATTTAGATTGTTGTATTGTTTTATAAGCAGTTTAAACAAAAAGAAGAAACACTGTAATCTTGATATTAAAATCGTCCATTGAAACACTATTTTTAACGGAATCATAAGTTTTAATTCATTTTAAGCTTCTGTATCTAGAAAATACTTTGTCTAACTTAAATATTGTTATGTTTAATCTTTGTGTTTTGTTGCATGAATTTTTATGTGATTAACCCAAAATTAATCAAGAATTTCTATTGAGATAACATTATAATTGCTAAATCATGTAACTTTCTGCACACCCTCTAAATATTTCTGCATTCGCTGTTGTGTGAATAATATTTAGAGTATTTCAAATTTCTCTTTTCACTTACCTGATAATCGTACGTTACGTAGAAACCATCTTCGTACGGGAAAACAGTTTCGATGCAAAAGCAGTCAATATCTGTAAATGGTAATTTTATAATTATTAAATGTATTTAATGGCAGTCGGTCATTTTCTTTTTTTAATCAATTCATTGAAATGAATAAATGTATTAAAGATATTCATCGTAGTTTACAACAGAATATTTTCATTTATATTAGCTACCTGCGGTCATCTAATGAATACAATTATAATTACTGTATATATAATAGAATAAGGTAAACTTACTTATTGAATTCATATTATTAATAAAATAACTATTTCGCATTAAATGAAATGACATCGAATAAACTCTTCGAAAATTTGCTTAACTCGCTTCGACAATGGCCAAAACTAGAAGCATTTATTGTTAACGCGACAATAGATAATAAGTATTGTTGCGCGGCGCGTCCGACGCGCGTCACGCGCGCCATAATTAGTTAATTACTTATTTCAATATAAAAAAAACTAATATAAGGGATTGGAGGTTATTACTACTTAACATTACTATATTTGCTGCATTTTACTGGTTTTTTTGTTATTCGTTCGTCAAAGAATTGGCTACGAATCTCGATTTAATGTTTTTCTTCGGCGTGTCGCGTGGAGTTGCGTTTCTTTATTACAGTAGTTTTTATTTATTACAGCTTTGTGTCCACCGGGCGGAAAGAGTAAAATAAATTGCAGACAATAAGAAAAATTAAAGTAATGATGTCAGAAAATAATTTCCAAACCATATTCCTTTGGCTTATTACGTTGATATGTCGTATGTTGAATTTGTATGAGACAGGTAAATTATCTGTAAATTTATCTCTTTACTTAGAATCGTAGAAAGATCATATACTTTTTTTCCCTGCTTGTTTTTAATCATTAAAAATTTTAATTGATGACGTAGAATCTTTTTCAACAAAACGGATTACGAGGTAATAGTTTTGAGCGTAGGGAATCCGTTAAATATATGGTTTGGTGCATTGGTGAGGCACTGCTGTTTCAACACGTTTTTGAAATTTCTCACGAGGCTACTTCTTCAGCTTGTCAATTGAGAGTTTTCTTTAGTTATTTGATTTGAAATTCTTTTTCATACTAAGGCTATAAGTAATTCTCTGCAAAATAGCACATCCACCTATGCTAGGAATAGAAGCAATAAACGGTTGTATTCTGTTTTTAGTGAAATACAAAGAAAACACTTTCGAACAATCTATTTCGACTGCTACTGAACCTGCTAATCCACTAGAAGTCGAGCCTGAAGTGTGAAAAGAATAAAATATGATAACTTAGCATAATTATGAAAGAAAAGAAAATACACGAGACAATTCGAAATCGAATTTTTCAATATATTGCTCGACACAAACGTAACGTCCAGTGGCGTGCCGTGACATTTGATGATAGGGAAGCTGTGTTTCTGTAAGAAGCCGACTTACAGGGGCAATCAATTAATTGCGCGTCAGGGTCCGTTCGTATTCGTTTGTTCTATAAGCCAGTAAAAACCGTATACTTCTTTAAATGTATTTTTAATAGATTATCTGACGTACTTAATAAAGTTCAATATAATTACCTCCGTTATTAGATTCAATAAATTCCCCATGCCCTCTAAATGCCAATTCTCGCTTTGAGAAAAAACACATAACGTCTATTAATTTAGATATATCTATTAATCGTAATTATCTTGTTATAATTTTCAATATTTATTTTATATTGAACATAAACGTACTCAGCAAAAATATATATACTCCAATAGTCACCACCTTATAAGTTGCTGAGGGAATTTTAATTAAGAAAACTAACGTTTTCGATCTATTCCATAGATCATCCTCAGGTTCGAACTGACGAACAAAAACAAAAATAATTCCAAAGAATGGAACACAAAATATTTAAATTCAAAAAACCGACAACGAAGCAACTAATTAAAATTAGAATTGAAGCGCAAAAAATACATAAATATAAACTAACAAACATAAAACAATACCAAGGTTATTAGTACACGCTAACATCATTTAACAGATAATAAAATATTAAAATCCTCCAAATATGAAACACATCGCAGGTCATGAGCCATTTGTAAGTCTCTTAATTGCAAACTTCCAAGCCGACGGTAATCCCTCAGCGTCCTTGGCGTTAATGCATCTGTTGTCGAGTCTACTCTTATATATTTCTATTTTTTCCGCCATCCTTGCTAAAGTTGCAGAATATATTTGCTTGACGATATCCGCTTCTTCCCATCCAACGACGGATCCTTTGGCTGGGCCATCTGGGCCAGAACAGTTGCGTTAGAACTTTTCCTTACATCATATTTATGCTCTTTGATTCTTACACCTAGGTTTCTCGTTGTAACCCCTATATACTCCTGTTTTAGACCTAATTGCTGGTTTTCATAAGAGATCCTATAGACCCCAGCTTTATCCTCTTTCTTCATTTCCTCTTTATCAGTTCTTAGAATTTTGTAGAGGTTCGGGGCTCGTTTTAAGATCAATGTTGATTTTTTAATGTCGGCTATCTCCTTTATAATGCCCCGTGCATTTTTGTTGAATGTAAACTTAGTATATCCACTAGGCCTTTGTTTAGAGGTTCTTGCATCGTTCTTTTCAAACTTCTTCACGATACCATTAATTACGCTTCTTCTGTATCCCAAGTTCTCAGCTATTTGCATGATCCTGTCGATTTCGTTAACCCTGTCCATAACGTTATCGCAATAAGTAAAAACCCTCCTGACTAAGGTACGAAAGGCTGCCAATTTATAACGAAATAAATCATTTGACTGTGGAGGGATGTAGAGTGGGCTATGCATCGGTTTAGTATACACTTTAGTAGATAAATGCTTTCTCTTAATAGGTCTAAAACAGGAGTATATAGGGGTTACAACGAGAAACCTAGGTGTAAGAATCAAAGAGCATAAATATGATGTAAGGAAAAGTTCTAACGCAACTGTTCTGGCCCAGATGGCCCAGCCAAAGGATCCGTCGTTGGATGGGAAGAAGCGGATATCGTCAAGCAAATATATTCTGCAACTTTAGCAAGGATGGCGGAAAAAATAGAAATATATAAGAGTAGACTCGACAACAGATGCATTAACGCCAAGGACGCTGAGGGATTACCGTCGGCTTGGAAGTTTGCAATTAAGAGACTTACAAATGGCTCATGACCTGCGATGTGTTTCATATTTGGAGGATTTTAATATTTTATTATCTGTTAAATGATGTTAGCGTGTACTAATAACCTTGGTATTGTTTTATGTTTGTTAGTTTATATTTATGTATTTTTTGCGCTTCAATTCTAATTTTAATTAGTTGCTTCGTTGTCGGTTTTTTGAATTTAAATATTTTGTGTTCCATTCTTTGGAATTATTTTTGTTTTTGTTCGTCAGTTCGAACCTGAGGATGATCTATGGAATAGATCGAAAACGTTAGTTTTCTTAATTAAAATTCCCTCAGCAACTTATAAGGTGGTGACTATTGGAGTATATATATTTTTGCTGAGTACGTTTATGTTCAATATAAAATAAATATTGAAAATTATAACAAGATAATTACGATTAATAGATATATCTAAATTAATAGACGTTATGTGTTTTTTCTCAAAGCGAGAATTGGCATTTAGAGGGCATGGGGAATTTATTGAATCTAATAACGGAGGTAATTATATTGAACTTTATTAAGTACGTCAGATAATCTATTAAAAATACATTTAAAGAAGTATACGGTTTTTACTGGCTTATAGAACAAACGAATACGAACGGACCCTGACGCGCAATTAATTGATTGCCCCTGTAAGTCGGCTTCTTACAGAAACACAGCTTCCCTATCATCAAATGTCACGGCACGCCACTGGACGTTACGTTTGTGTCGAGCAATATATTGAAAAATTCGATTTCGAATTGTCTCGTGTATTTTCTTTTCTTTCATAATTATGCTAAGTTATCATATTTTATTCTTTTCACACTTCAGGCTCGACTTCTAGTGGATTAGCAGGTTCAGTAGCAGTCGAAATAGATTGTTCGAAAGTGTTTTCTTTGTATTTCACTAAAAACAGAATACAACCGTTTATTGCTTCTATTCCTAGCATAGGTGGATGTGCTATTTTGCAGAGAATTACTTATAGCCTTAGTATGAAAAAGAATTTCAAATCAAATAACTAAAGAAAACTCTCAATTGACAAGCTGAAGAAGTAGCCTCGTGAGAAATTTCAAAAACGTGTTGAAACAGCAGTGCCTCACCAATGCACCAAACCATATATTTAACGGATTCCCTACGCTCAAAACTATTACCTCGTAATCCGTTTTGTTGAAAAAGATTCTACGTCATCAATTAAAATTTTTAATGATTAAAAACAAGCAGGGAAAAAAAGTATATGATCTTTCTACGATTCTAAGTAAAGAGATAAATTTACAGATAATTTACCTGTCTCATACAAATTCAACATACGACATATCAACGTAATAAGCCAAAGGAATATGGTTTGGAAATTATTTTCTGACATCATTACTTTAATTTTTCTTATTGTCTGCAATTTATTTTACTCTTTCCGCCCGGTGGACACAAAGCTGTAATAAATAAAAACTACTGTAATAAAGAAACGCAACTCCACGCGACACGCCGAAGAAAAACATTAAATCGAGATTCGTAGCCAATTCTTTGACGAACGAATAACAAAAAAACCAGTAAAATGCAGCAAATATAGTAATGTTAAGTAGTAATAACCTCCAATCCCTTATATTAGTTTTTTTTATATTGAAATAAGTAATTAACTAATTATGGCGCGCGTGACGCGCGTCGGACGCGCCGCGCAACAATACTTATTATCTATTGTCGCGTTAACAATAAATGCTTCTAGTTTTGGCCATTGTCGAAGCGAGTTAAGCAAATTTTCGAAGAGTTTATTCGATGTCATTTCATTTAATGCGAAATAGTTATTTTATTAATAATATGAATTCAATAAGTAAGTTTACCTTATTCTATTATATATACAGTAATTATAATTGTATTCATTAGATGACCGCAGGTAGCTAATATAAATGAAAATATTCTGTTGTAAACTACGATGAATATCTTTAATACATTTATTCATTTCAATGAATTGATTAAAAAAAGAAAATGACCGACTGCCATTAAATACATTTAATAATTATAAAATTACCATTTACAGATATTGACTGCTTTTGCATCGAAACTGTTTTCCCGTACGAAGATGGTTTCTACGTAACGTACGATTATCAGGTAAGTGAAAAGAGAAATTTGAAATACTCTAAATATTATTCACACAACAGCGAATGCAGAAATATTTAGAGGGTGTGCAGAAAGTTACATGATTTAGCAATTATAATGTTATCTCAATAGAAATTCTTGATTAATTTTGGGTTAATCACATAAAAATTCATGCAACAAAACACAAAGATTAAACATAACAATATTTAAGTTAGACAAAGTATTTTCTAGATACAGAAGCTTAAAATGAATTAAAACTTATGATTCCGTTAAAAATAGTGTTTCAATGGACGATTTTAATATCAAGATTACAGTGTTTCTTCTTTTTGTTTAAACTGCTTATAAAACAATACAACAATCTAAATGTTATATTAAATGTTATAGAGCAAATTTTCAGGTTATTTGCCGAAATAATTTTGGTGCAAATAAAATAAGCAATCCAAAAATAACTGTTGTTAGTAAAAGATACTCAGACAAATATTTATTTATTACTTGACAAAAAACAAATTATAAGAAATTCTCTAAGCGTGAAACTAGAAATATTATAATTCTGATAATAATTCTTTCAGTAAATATTATCACTTGTTATTCTTTTGCCCAGCAAAAAATTAATATTCAATTCATTGAAAATAAATTATACAAGTGACATCAGATTTCTTCAATTAGAAATTAAAAATAACTTCAATATTTGATATTTTTATAACTAATCAAATCTATGTTTAATTTTTTAGTATGTCCTGCCACAAGGATACGAACTATACGTTCAATATTTTCCACATCAGCAAGCCCCCACAATGATTGCTTATCGAGTTCCAACTGAAGATGGTATTTATGGACCGCCATCCGGAGTCGTGGATTACGGCTTGCAGGCATCTCAGCATCAGGCACAAACAGAAATGGACGGAAGTGAACCTCTCGAAGATGAGATGCAAACACACATATCAGAATTTTCTTCTATAGCAGAAAATTCGGAGCAACCAAATGTGTTGCTAAATACTAAGCCCGAATTACATTCCTCATTTGAAACATGTCAAGTTATATCGAATTCTATGGATCCACACATTAATGGTAAATTACGTTAAATGCATAATAAAAATAATAATAACATATTAAATATATAATACAAACTTATATGTTAATGATCATGCACCTGTATGAACAGCTGTAATTCAAATAACTGAATGAAAAGAAAGCCGAGGCTGTATCTCTACAGCTAAGGCTGCCGAGGTAATTTATATATTACAAGTACATAAATATAGATTAAAAGTAAAAGCAATACACCGTAGCCATCAATAGAAAAAAACAGGTATAGAGAAACGGTATAAATAGGCAGAGCCGTGGACACAAGTCACTCTGTTTCCGATGTTCACAGTTCTGGCTATTTACATCGGAACGTTCATTTAGTGAAATATAATACAGTAAAATTTTGATTTAACGGACTGATTCGGACCGAGTGTGTCTGATAAAGCAGAAAATTTGCTACGTAATAAAATTTTTCGAATGCCCGCGTTAAAACGTTGACAAATTACTTGTTATAAAAATATTAAAAACAAAAATGTTTACATATCTCCGTAAATGAACATCTATGCCACTACAGGGAAAAAAGCAGAGGCTTTACCCCTGACGTCCGGTCTTGTACAACAGCCGAGACAAAATATACTTAATATAGTTTGAATTGTATAAAGAAAGACAAAAATCCAATGTGATAAAGAGAGAGACTAAACGAGAAGACAGAACAAAACAACGAGCAATCGCATCGTTCATGTTAATATGTGAACAAACGTTTTGTTTAAAAGCAAAATAATTTTTAAATTAAAAATTTAAATTCTATCGATATTCAAGCGTTTTTCGTTATGCATTAGTAAACGTGCAGACATTTCACGTCAACATACAATAAACATTCAGTAATATTATAGCTTAAGTTGACTTTATGTGTTTGATAATTTGCACTCGACACATTAATTGACATAAAATCACTTATGCTTTTATGTCTTGATGAAGTTTCAACAAATTTGTAAACATAAACTTATTGTATTTCTGAACATTTCATATAAAATAAATTCAAATGTAAAATTATTAAACGTAATTGCAATATTTTTAAGTAAATCTTCAAAATATCTTTTGTTAGTTCGCATTTGATCCGTTCATTTCGTGTAATGTATTTGTAGCTTTACTCATTCAAATTTTTATATAACACTTGAATTCACTTTGTTTACAATTAACTGAGTGGCTTTCCTTTTATACTTTAGTTTCTAATTCTGAAATTGGTGTTGGTGATACGAACAAATCGTCCCCAATTCATTTCGAGGACATCAGCGCTGAAGAGTCAGTTAAAGACACTGATACCATAACTGTAAAATCTAAGGAACTTGAAAATATCTGTAATATTACAGAGAGTGTCGACAATGTAATGTGTGAGAACGACTCGGATGATATGCAATTGTTCTCACTCGTAAGTTTAAATTCAATTAAATTGTTTGAAACTAACTTATTAATCCTTACATCGCTTAAAAGCTGATTATTGGTAATGCACAGATGTAAATGCTTATTTAAATTTGCTCTACATGTGTTATATTATTATATAAATTTAGTTTAGCTTAATAAAGAGAAAACAATTGAAGTTTGTGATGGCAATCGGGTTCATCTTCTATTGCCTCTGTCTTCAATTGAACGTGTAATAAAATCTTAATTAGCATTACGTTCATTTATGATAAAACTCTTAGACATAAATTTAACTTTATTGTTTTATGTTTACGTAACTTTCAAGAAACATTTCAATATCTTATTTCTCATAATTCTGTTCACCAGGAGGATATTTATGCTCCATTGTCCCCGAGACAAATTTCGGCAATGGAAACTGAAAATTACCGCTCATTAAAAGACGATCTGATGAGTTTACATGTTCTTTCTCATAATTTGGGGATAATCTACGAAGAGGAGGAAGACGAAGTATCCGAAGACGAAAACCTCGGTTACCCAACGACATTATCGGGAGAAAACGCCTCTTCGTCTCATCACTTAAATGAATTGGAAGAGGAAAAATTTGAATTTAATCTGTCAACAACTTCCATGACAGACGATATTGAAGATGAAAACTGTGATCCGTCTGTTATTACATCGATGACGCTCGAAGAACTATCAACAGTGATAACAGAATCTGATGAAGGTAATGTTACAAATAAAATTATTAAATTTTCAAAGTAATTTATTGAAATATTGTTAAAAAAATACAATTATATTCAGATATTTGTCACTCCGATGTGTTATTAGTACATTGTCGAGTTTAGCATTAATTTTCCATGCATAGTTTTTCAGTGGATTGATGTTTATTATTCTCATAAAAACCCAAAATAAAGAACTAATTTCCGAATATTGTTTTATTAACGAAAATATTTTATATATTCAATGAAAAATGCTTGAAAACGTTCACGTATCTGGACAGAAACAAATGACAAGTCACTGTGATAGCCTCTGGTTTTCGACATTACTTATTTAGTGTTAAATAATTAGAATTTATTCAGAAATAAACATTCAGCATGCACTATGGTCAATCGTTATTCTTATTCACGCATGTTTTAGTAATATGACAGCGTGGTTTCCTGTTTTCCAGCACAACGTCTTTCGAATGTTCTTGTCCAATGGGAAAAAAGACACGACACCATTCTATTTCCAATTTTAAGTGTTTACTTACAATGCATATTAGACATAAACTAGAAGGAAAAATTACTTGATTTTGTATTCAGAATAATAAAGTAATTTTGTGCACACAACTCAGCAGCGTATTACTAATGTCTGGTACATAATTCGCAAAGTATTAATAGAACGGATTTTCTGCATCTGAATTCAAACTATGGTGAAAGCAGACAATCCGTGAAATATATCAGGAAATTACTATACATTTTTATATTAATAGCAAGTGAATTATACTTGTGATTCTTTAATCCGGTCGCTGTGGACAGGAATCAGTGTTCTAAGTAGTTTTATAGCAGTTATGTTATAATTACATATCTGTACTGCTCTGTGATATTCTTTGTAGGTTATAGTTTTGATATAATTGCATAAAATGATAATTGTATAGTTTAAATTGAATGACTCATCGCAGTTTTAATCTCTATGGGTCTAACTACTGCTTGAAATACATCAATTATTTGTTATTGTATTAATTTGTGAGAGGAAATATAATTGAATATTTATAACCCGCTATATTTTTAGTTTTTACTTGTAGTTAATGGCGTATTTATTATAGTTTTAGTTAGAAAAGTAGAATTTAAATTATGAAATTATTATTTTTAGAAAACGACAAGAAAACCGACAGAACAGAATTCATAATTGAATTGATCGAATCAAAAGATAGGAAAAATGATGATTACGAATGTTCATCTGGAGACGAATTCACCTCGGAATATAAAAAAGAGGTTAGAAAATATTTTATTTTTCTCTTAGTTTAGATTTATAATATAATTAATTAATTTGTTATCAATACTAGGTGCATATACAGACACTTGGCAACTATGCACCTAGTAGCGATAGCAAATTAATCAAAGAAAAGAAGAGACGGTTTCGGATTATACAACAAATATAATTAACATTTCGTATTAAACTTTCACTCACAATCATATTCTGACGCCAAGACTTACACTTTCTATACTATGGACGAAATAATGTTTTAAATTAGCAAAATAAATTTTTAGTTTTAATGTAAGCATTAATAATACAGTTGATCGGGTTGTAAATATTTAAATTTTATTTGTAAAATTACAAATGTTTTAAATATTGCTTATTCATTTTATTAAATTAACTGTGAATTCATTGTTAGAAGTGAACGTGTTAAAGGCAATTGCAGACGACAATTTACCTCTTTTTAATCGGAATTTTTTAAATTTTCGTTTAAATACACCATTTCTACTCGTGCGATTCGGAAAAATATTAAATTAATATTTCCTTGATTTATGTCATTTATTATTTGTCATCCATCATTCAAAGGTTTTTATTCCGGAAGAAATTTATTTCAAAACGAGCAAAAATTATCGCGACTTATTCACAATGTTGCCATGCCGTTTTTGATCGTATTGAAATTTATTTAATTTAAAAATTATTTTCTCGATCTCAAATTAGTAGTGTCTTGCCCCTGTACATTATACTTTTCCTTGTAATGAGGGAATCATGCCGATCATCTATGTAACTCCATTGTGGGAAAAATTTCGAATTGAAAGCACGTTACTCTCATTTTTGACCGTAAGCCTTGTGTATAGTTAATCCAGCTTCCCGCAAACGTTGCATACCTGGTCTCGGCTTTTATCTATCTGACGCCGTTCTCGAGATCGAGGAAGGACGGTCAGACACGTCGACGGACGACAGTGGCTATTTATAGTTCTACAAGGTTTTCAAATTGCATCCCAATTAAAGAACTTACATTGAATACCTTTCACTAATTTGATTATTGTTTTAGAATTGAAATTATGTGTAATATTTCATCACATATATTTAAAAATACTTTTACTTTTTCTAGGAAAGACGAACTTGTTGGCAGAGTTTGCTGAAGTTTCTTCGCCGACTGCCATTTTGGGTCGTTCCTTGCTTGAAACCGCCAAACTAACGCGGTTGATACTAAAAGATTCGAATGAACGAATCAACACTCGAACACATTTCGAGAAATTGACAAATTAATCAATTGTCAAATAATTTTATTTTAAATTTATTACAAAAATTTAATTATCCTCTTTTAAAATTTATGATTTGTTCAATCGATATAAATTAATCTTCTAATGAAGTACAAAATTAATTAAACATAATTAATAAAATTAAAGTTTCGTTTACTTTACATGGGTGTTTGTTTTTTTTCTCACAAAAATTTCATTCTATCTCCAGTCGAGAATAATGACAAAATGATATCCATCCTACATTAAACATTTCTTCGGCTATTTTAAGATCTTCTCAAATAAGCGTCTAAAAAGTTTTTAAGAAACTTTAATATATAACGTTAAAAATCGCGTGTGTATTTACAGACGAATTGGGAAATTATTTCTTTAAATTTTGCATCCACTTAATGCTGTAAGATATTAATTAATGTATTTTAAATAATATATATATATATATAGAAAAATGACTAAAGCTATTGTTCTATAACTGATTTCTTCATACGAAGAATCACAACGTGTTTATATTTAAAGGGCAATTACACCACAGGTTGTAACGGAAAACTAGAGGATTTGCACATGACTTGTTTCGCCCTAAAAGTTCACTTACTATTCGACGTTACCACTTATTTTTCCTGTAAGCCCCGATATTCATCATATACAAATTTTGTGTAGCAATGATTATTGGATTTGTTCATTCATATTACCACACAAAAGACATTCGTGTATTGTGAATTATGACGAAATATCTACGGAACACAATATTTTAACAGACGTTGTATCCCGATATTAATATTGATAGATCTTTGAGCTTTCCGAGAGTACAACAACGACGACATGCGGTATATATGTAATTGCATTTGCCGTCTCGTTAACATTTGGTATCAAACACAATACGATTCGATACGACCGCGGACAAATGCGCTGTCATTTATCGAAAATATTTAATTCGTATAAATTAGAAAATTTTCCTCAGATACCATTTAAAGGTGATGTTGGAATAATTTAACCTTTGACACTCGCTTTGAATGATAGGTTAAACTCTTACAGAGTGTCTACGTTTAAAACATATAAAACACCGCGTATTTCGTCAGCCGTTAGAGACAAACTAATCTCAAATCATCTCTGTATGCCAACTGCTAATTAAGATAAGGAAACTAATATATAAGATAGCATTTTTTCTTCCATTTTGACAACGTCCTAGCAAAATCACCGCGTTCTGTGTTCTTACTAGAAGTTAATAGCCGTATTCCTTTACATAAACTTAAAATGCAATGTTGTAACTTTTCATAAAACCAATGATATTCCCAGAAGACATACCTGTAAGCCTTACAGGTACAGAAACTGCCCTCAAGCACGCGTAGATTAATATTTTTCAAATTATGACCGTTTTATCTCAGATGTACACGAAACGCATTTTAGTAAAATTAAGTCACAAAGTACAGCTCGAAGTCTTTTGCTGTGCCGATGTTTATTTATTTATATTTACGTTCGTGGCGACATTGTTTCATTCAAAATTTCCTGTAGTTGTAGTCTGTGTAATGTGCACTTTATTTACACGTTGAGTTTTACTATCAAATCTGCTTCCTCTATTCTTATGCCACAAGTTTCAAAAGTTTTCTTTACTTGGATGTTTTCGCTGAGCTTTACTTTTTCGACCTGGCTTCACGGTTTTTTACGGGCTCACATAAGACCAATTATTTTCGCAATTTTACAAGATTTTTTTTATTTAAACAATTCATACGAAGTCTTTCCGACTTTACCAGCCTGCACAAATTATAATTTAAGTGTTTTTCCAGGGTGCCGAATTTAATTATTTGGTCCATTTTTCGCGAAATTTGATTGGTTGGCAGATCGCCATTTCATATTCGGCTGTGAATAAAACAGTTTGTTAGCGCTAACATTAGAAAAATTTAAGATATGGTATTTTTAATTGGTATCTATTTGACCAATGGAATTGTGCCATTTCGTTCCATTCGAGTATCGCTATAAACGTGAAAATGGTAGCCAAACTCTTTATAGGGTTTTTGTTTTAATGTTTGTTATATTATATTATATTTGATTTATATAACTACAAAGGTTATCTTATCCTCGATTTAATCTGAAGAATTAAAGGTAATGGTAACGATTATTAAAAATGAAAAGGAAATTTTTATTATAAGCAAATTTATTGAAAACAAACATTCCCTTGTCGTTTCGCTGGCCCAATTAATGCTAGCCCAATTAACCAAACTTTTGATATGGTTATTATTTTAATGTTTGTCCTTATTACTTCTCGATCTGGCAGCACGGGTAATTCGTTTATTCGGTGCTGCTTGATCGAAAAGTAATAAAGACAAACATTACTGAACAGAGGCCTCTGAAAGACGAAAAGAGACCCGGGCCATTAACCATTTAAGGTCTTTGTAAATGGGAGGCCCTACCGAATGGTCCTGCCTGACTCTTTGGTAGGGATTGAATGTATCATTCGTTAAAATTCGCTGTAAAAAATTATTATGGCTGCGTTTTCATTATTGATAGGCTGTGGATATACTTAACTACCGTCCTTCTCCCGAAGGCCTTGTACATTTCTAACGTTTCAAGTTGTTTCGGCCGAGACAGTATTTTCTCTCCGTGGCGTATTTTTCGTTTCTAAGGAGTGAGGAATTGTAGGGTTCTTGTAAAACCCTGCAATCTCCTCACTGCTTAGACCGATGTAGTAAGCACAGAATTCTATCTCCTTATACATAGAACAGAGGGTCTTGTGGTAGGTGTGATAGAACTGCCTCGGCCGAAACATTCGGAAAGGATAGATATCTACAACCTGTTCGGATAGTTCATTTATATGTTACCGTAGGCCTGTAATCAGACAATTTAGCAAAATCGCCGTAGAGTCAATTGCCGCCAGCTTTGATGTTAGAAACAATAATGTAAGGAACGCCGTTTAGTAATTTTAGCTTTTTAGTTTTGAGTAACATTTTAAATAAAATTCATCCGTTTCCATCCAATTTTCTTATTATAAGCATAAAATTAAGCCGTAAAACTAGATTAGTTGTATGCGAAACCCCCGTGAACTTTCACCTATCGACCCGAAAGTTTGGCCAAGTACCTCGCCGATAATGAGAAAGGCTTAGGTTTCGAATTTGAGCTTTCTAGACCCAGTAGCTTGTTTTCTCTACGGGGGGTCTGCAGTGCGGGATGAAGAAAATGAGCTTTTTTGCAGATCTTAGCCCTTTTCGATTGCTTATATTTGGGCAACCGCTTTATACAAAATCTTGAAATTTTGCATACTGTAATGGGCGCAATTATGGCCCTTGTACATACCCGTTATTTGCTAGTAATAAAGCAAATTTCTCATAGAATATAAACTAAATTATTTTGTGTTGTTTTAATCAGTTATAAAGTAATTTATAATTGAATTAACTCAGAAAAAAATTTAATTAAAAAAATTAATTACAAGAGATTTTAAACAAGTCGTTAACTTTTTTCATAAATGTACTTTAAAATATTTGGATGGATCGATTTTTCGTGCGAAGTAACATTCGAATGTCGAAAAACCTCGGGTTTGTAAATATAAAAGAATTACATTAAATAACTCATAATTATGACACTAGAGACAAGAAGAAATTTATAAACTCCTTCCTATAAGAAAAACGAAAAAAATGATATTTACCTGTAGAGATTGTGCCACAAAAGAAAGCTCTTGGTTATTCCACTATTGCGGGGGTTACTTTCTCCAGGCATTTATTTTCGTCTTCTCTTGTTACAACCTTTAACGAAAGTAATTACGTATTCCTCGTATTATTTATATATATTTCATTATATTAATACGTTACATATCATTAACACTCACAGTTTTTAAACGTTCTTCGTATTCGTAAGAACACAAAAAGGCTTTGAGGAGAGTCTCATCCATCTAAGATTTAAAAGAAAAACAAATAGCTTATTTATAAAAGTTGAATAAATAAAAAAGAATTATATATTTATTTTAAAATTTTCTTTACGTCATCGTTATTAACGCATGATTTTTCTAAAAAATCGAAGATTGAAGAAAAACCGATGCAGCCCAAATAACCATGTATCTACGATTAAATATTAAAGATCATTATTATAATTGTATTTAGAAAATCATTTTAAATGATTTAATGAGAGACAACTTACAATGTCTCTGCTTTCGTCACTCAAGGAACCATCGAAGCAGTCGGAAAACTCGAACAACTGATCTCTAGGTAATGCTGGAGTATTCACATTTTAAAGATTGGAAAGTTTAAATTTTAAGTTCTATAAATTTCATTTCTTATTATTTACGCTACAATAATCATATTACACTAAAGAAATTAAGTTAAAATTGATTGTGTTTACTCAAAAATGTCTGGTACAAGAAAGGTCCACAATTGCCCGTGTGAATAAAACTACTGAAGATTGGTAGCGGGTTCGCGGCTGGTCACGTAGTGTTTTTTGGATATTTATCGCGTGTCTAACACCTTAGTAGGGCGGTTTCCTTCTAAAAGTCTTCTCTGGAGGCAAACCCGCCTTTGATTCCCATGGTTACATTGTTTGTTACCATCATTCTAATCCTCATACGAGAAAGGAAAAGACGAACGATTTGTGTGTAAGGTGTTCAATAAATCACGCGTTTTCTGTCATTTTTTCTTGTCGACCCAATTGTCGAAATTCAGATTTAATTGATACCGTTGTGGAAATTCGGATGATCGAAAATCCCAGGAAATTTTTGAGGGTAATCGGGCCACCTCCTTCACCACCCGCTCGCTGTCCATTGCGAGTGTGGACGAGCCAACGATAAGTGTGACTAAAAAAGGGCCCTGCTAATACTCATAGGGCGGAAAGAGAGGGAAAAATAAGAAGGTGTAAATTACACTTACCGCATAACTCTGCACGATTATTTCTCTTCAGAAAGGACCTGGCCGAAATGTAACTAATACACATCAGAAAAAGGATGAATATTGCAATTTTCCTCATGATTTTTCAATCTAATAACACAATAAAACTATTTTAGTAACTGAAGACAAATTCAAACCGAAAGAATGGATGAAAATTACTCTCCTTTCAGAAGTAAAGCAATTATATATAAACACTGGTACACCTATATTAATGCCAAGTACAGGAAGCTTTTATCTTAATAACACGTTTCCTTTTCGTTGTTGACGAACCGTTTCTATACGCATTTTAATTGTAATTTATAAATGTTCGTAAAATTATTATTATTATTATTTATTTATTTATGAAACAGTTGTTAATTGTGACGTGTAATTTTAGTAAGAAGTAATCGATAGTAACACAAGAAAACGTTGTCGTTTAAAATAATGTCGAGAAAATTAATCATTATAAACAAACATTTTCTCAAATTATCCTTTATAATACTAGTAGTAGTCAAATGACACATACGAATCACAAAAATTGTCAAGTAAATAATTTTACAAATAATTTATTAATACTTATCTTATGATTGGTTGAATTTTGATATAAATTAAATTTTAAGATATTGTAGAATTTATTTTAATGCTAGGATCGGTCATGGAAGCATACGGTTTTATTATTACCTACGACAGT
This sequence comes from Centruroides vittatus, assembly GCF_030686945.1. Taxonomy (NCBI): domain Eukaryota; kingdom Metazoa; phylum Arthropoda; class Arachnida; order Scorpiones; family Buthidae; genus Centruroides; species Centruroides vittatus. The sequence continues at coordinate 62,534 of NW_027122328.1, read as the reverse complement.
AACAGAAATTATTCTGTTTCTCCCCGTTTGTACAAGTCACTTGATAGTTGCATTGCTGCGGTAAATAATTTTTCTTTCGATATTCCTGATAATTTTCCTATTGTTTTGCGTTATTTTAAAGTTAACGGAGAAATATGGAAAGGTAATGGAAAATTTGGTTTTGTAATTGTTGATGATGACGGTAGAATTAACGAAGTTAGTAACAACTTATATCATTCGTTTGAGGAATGTTCAGATGTTATGAGGGAAGTTTATGTTGAAAAGAATAAAAGGAATATATTAATATTTAGAGAGATAAATTGTGGATCGAAACATTATAAATTTACTAAAGTTCATAAAATCGATTGATATGTATTTTAAACATCCAAGTAACTGCATAATTGCTGGACCGTCACAATGCGGAAAGACTACATTAGTAAGAAAAATTATTCGTTGTAAAATTTATGATAAACCATTTAAGAAAATTTTATGGTGTTATTCTGTATATTTGCCGTTTTTTCGAGATGAAAAAGAAATTACATTTATGTATGGCCTACCTGAATCTGTACAAGGATGGGATTTGGTAATAATTGATGATTTGATGCACGAACTTGGTTCAAAAACTGCGTTTCTGTTTACAACAGAGTCGCACCATTATAATGTAAGTGTGATCTTGATAATGCAAAATTTGTTTCCAAAAAATAGAATTATGAGAGATATAACATTAAATACGCATTATTTGATTTTATTTAAAAATAATCGGGATGAAAGTCAAGTAAGTTGTTTGGGCAGACAAGCTTTTGCAGGAAAATGTAATTTTTTAATGGATGCATATAAAAAAGCAACAGAGAAGGATTTTGGTTATTTGTTATTGGATTTTCATCCCAAAACGGACAAGAAACTTTCGGTGCGGGATTCGTGTTTTCCGGATGAACAAGGTATTGTTTGGATATACTTACCGATAAAATGAAAAACGTAAAGAAAAATTATCATATGCTAGCATTTTTAGCCAAAACTACTCCCTCTCAACGAAAAGCGATATTGAAAGAGGCCACTCCCGATCAAGTTAAAGTTTTGTGCGAAATATGTGATAATTTGCGGAGGGGAAATATACCCGCTAATGTTCATAAATTACGAAAATATAAAAAAATAATTAGGAAATTAAGTGAAAAACAAGTCCCTTTAAATACCAAGAAAAAAATTTTGGTTAATCAATCTGGTGGATTCCTTCCTCTTCTATTGGCACCACTTTTGTCTATGGCAGGAGGATTAATTGGTAAAGTAATAGGAAAAAGAATTTAATGGCAAAGCAAATGGCACTGGTTCCTCCCGAATTGTTGGCTGCGTATAAAATTAAACCTGAAATAAGAATTGGAAATAATATCGAAGAATTACTCGAGAGTACTGATTTATCTGACGATAGTAAAGTCAAATTACTAAGTCAGTTGATTTCGAGATATCAGAGAACCGTCCATGCCCCGAAAGAGCCAGTCAGAGTATCTGTTGTGTCCGATGAAAATCAAGAACTGCTCGATGAAAAACCCTCTGCTGACGATAATGGTGAGGATGCATTTATTAAACAAATAACTATATCTGTACCGCAACTATATCAAAAATATATTCCTCACTTAATTGATAAATTGAGACAAAATCATTACGGATGGAATACAAAGGGTGAATTAACAGTTAGTGGCAGCCCCGTGGGGGGCAGTAATATGGTGGATTTAATTTCGCACTTAATGAGAAATCGAAAAACGCCGTTATCTCCAGTGGGCTTTAACGTTTTTTGGGAAGCTGTAAGAAAAATAAATGTTCCCAGAGAATGGATAGGAAATAAAGGTTTGGCAACTCTACCCGAAATCGGCGAAAAACCAAGATATCAACCGACGCCAGTCGAAAGTCCCGAAGAAATTTTTTCTACAATTTCTCCAAGAGTATTTTACCAGTGGAAAAAGTCATCGAAAAAGAGGAAGAAGAGTCCCGAATGGAGAAACTATTGAAATCAATATACTATAACCCGAAATCTTCGGCATCGTTCGGAGGAGTGAGTAAACTAGTTAAAGCTTCTAATTTATCGAGATCTACTGTCAGAAAATGGTTATCTTCTCAATCTGTTTATTCTCTACATAAACCTGTAAGAGTTAAATATTCTCGAAGAAAAACTAAAGCTTTTCATCCTAATGATTTATGGCAGGCTGATTTAATTGTGTTAAAGCAATTTTCCCGATATAATAAAGGGATAAAATATTTATTAACAGTAATTGATGTATTTAGTAAATATTGTTACGTTGTGCCAATAAAGGATAAAAAACCTAAATCTGTTTCGGAGGCATTTCAGATTATTTTTAAACGAAATATTCCAAAAAATGTACAAACTGATAAAGGAACCGAATTTTATAATAGATTAGTAAAAAATTTGTTTAAAAAATATAAAATTAATCACTATTCAACTCATTCAGATACTAAAGCTTCTGTGGTTGAGAGATTAAATAAAACTTTACGAAATAAAATATATAGATTATTTACTTATCGTAATTCTTATCAATATATTGATAAATTAAACGATATTGTAAAAGGATATAATAATAGTTTTCATAGAAGTATCGGGATGGCTCCATCTGAAGTTGGTCCATTGCATTACGGTACAATTTTTGGCAGGCTATATGATATAAAAAGGAAAAGTAAATTTAAATTTAATATTGGTGATTTAGTTAGAATTTCGAAAATACGTAAAACATTTAGTCGCGGATATCTGCCAGGGTGGACAAAGGAAATATTTGTTATTCACGATCGATTTCTATCGCATCCTCCGACTTACGTATTAAAAGATACACATAACGAGATTTTAGAAGGAAGGTTCTATACCGAAGAATTACAAAAGGTAACAAAATGATGCAATCAGACTTTTTCGTAACGTTAATAAGTAATGCAAGTATGGACTTGTTTCCTGAGAATACACAGTCTCGTTTTATGGTGAAAATGAGCCCTCCTATTAATTTACATGGAAATTGGGGAGTTGGACTTACAGAAGTTATTATTCCAAGAAATTGGTTTAATATATCTAATCACAATAATGATTACGTTGTTACATTTGAAGAAACTGTAAAAGAAAAAGATGAGCTACTGCCAGATAAATCGTATATGATTCCATTAACTGCCATTACAGATGATAAGAAGAAATTGATTAATATAATAAATGAAAATATAATTAAAATAACGGGTTCTAAATTAGCTGAATTTATTTTTGACGAAAATAATCAAACTGTAAATATAAATATAAAAGATGCGCACGAGTTGCATGTTACTGTAGATCATTCGTCAAAATTACTTTATATGCTAAATTTACCCAACAAAGATATTGTATTAAGGGGTAGTTCAATTTATAATTTTCGATTATCAACACAGGATTACTCTGGACAATTTTTTACTTTTGTGGAAAAAAATAGAAAAAAACAAGTAATTAAGAAAACTTATAGAGATGAAAAAATATTTATTCCTATAGGGTTATATTCGTCTCCTGAAAAATTTCTGGGAATTTTTAAACATGTAAAATTAGCATTACTACCAAATAATAAGGTTATTTTAAAAGTTCCATTGAATATTTCTGTAAAATTTGGAAATGAATTAAAAGATTTTCTTGGGTTCACAACTGTAAAATTTCCACCCGGTGAATATATAAGTCGCTATCCTATTGAAATGTCTGCAGGAATTTCGGAAATTTTTATTTATTCGAATATTATTGCTTCTCATCATGTCGGAGATATAACTGCACCATTATTAAGAGTTATACCGGTTATGACTGAGAAAGAAGAACAGATAAATAGAGTTTACCCGACACCTTTGTATTTTCCGTTAAAGAAAAATTATATTGATATTATAGAAATCGAACTGAGATCTGTAGGTGGAAAAGAAATTGTTTTTTTTGGAGGAAAAACAATATTAATTTTATCTTTTAAACAGTTATAAATATAACATAGTTTTATTTGTTTGCATTAGTTTGTCTTTGAGAGCAGCAAAATGAAGCTCGATCCAAAAGTTTGTATAAATTATTACTGCAATCAAGCAGGAGGTAGCGTATTGACTCCCGATTTAATATTCAGGCACCGTTTGGGAATGGGAGGAAGAGGTTATTTTTCAGGGCCCCAAATACAGCGTGGTTATGGATTTTTTGGAGATTTATTTCGTCAATCTATACCTATCCTTAGGAAAGTTGGAAAATATCTTGGACGAAAAGTATTAAATCTTGCCACGGGTGTTGGATCAGACGTAATTGCGGGAAAATCATTTAAAGAGTCAACAAAAGCGCATTTAAAAGATATCGGCAGCGAAATCAAAGATGATATAGTTAAAAAAGTACAAAGCGGATCGGGTATAAAAAGAAAACGATTGAGAAGATTAGTTCAGTCACAGAATAAAAGACGGAAAGTACAAGATATATTTACCGAATGAGAAAATGGACCCCCATTCGTGCCCCTGCACTAAAAGTGAGTTGGATTTATTTAGTACCGTTTCGACTCAACTCGCTATCGACAGTACATCGGAAGTTATAGTTCACCCAATTGCGACAATTTCTGACAGTCGTGCACCTATTGAATTTTATGTATCCGGTTCTGGTGAAAATTATATCGACTTACATTCAATTTATCTGCATGTTCAAGTAAAAATTGCCAAAAAGGATGGAACAGATGTGGGAGCTGATGAAAAAGTTGTACCTGTTAATTATTTTTTAAATAGTTTGTTTTCACAATGTACTGTTTTTCTAAACGACAAGCAAATTATTTCAAATGTTAATTATCCATATCGGGCGATTTTAGATGCCTTATTATTTTATTCAAAGGATGCTCAAAAAACATTTTTAACAAGTGCATTATTTTATAAAGATACTGCACAATATATGGATTCGATAGAAGAAAATAATGAGGGATTGACTAAAAGATTTAATGTTGCTAAACAAAGTAAACTAATAGATTTAGTAGGACGATTACATATTGATTTGTCGCATCAACCTAAATTGTTAATTAATAACGTAGATTTAAGAATTAAATTGGAAAGATCTAAGGATAATTTTGCTTTAATGGCATCTAATGATAACTATAAAATTATTATTAAAAATGCATCTTTAAAAATTAATAAAGTAGATGTTAGTTCATCTGTTCAAATAGGCATAGAAAAAGCATTGCAAACGGGTGTCATAAAAATGCCATTTCGAAGAGCAGATATAAAAGTTTTTACTTTAAGTAGCGGAATACAGTCTACTAATATCTCAAATGCAGTAATTGGGCAATTACCTTATAGAATGACTATCGGTTTAGTTTCTAATACCGCATTTAATGGAAATGTAAAATATAATCCTTTCAATTTTAAAAATTACAATTTAAATTATATATGTCTATTAAAAGACAACCAAATGATCCCATCAAAACCGTACACGCCCGATTATACAAATAGCATATACGCAAGAAATTTTATATCATTATTTGAAGATATAGGATGTATTAATCACCATAAATTTACAAATATATCCTACCGGGATTATAAAGATGGCTATACTTTATATTCTTTTGATCTTTCTCCCGATCGTTCGGCATCAGAATCGCATATTAGTGTAAGCGAACAAGGAAACATATCAATTGAATTAAAGTTTGCAACCGCTATATTAGAAACTGTAAACGTTATTTGTTTACTTGAATATAATAACACTCTTGAAATTGATCACTCAAGGACAGTATTTGTAGATTACTAATGAATACTATTACGTTATGGAAATTGGCCTCCAGTGACCAAAAAATTAAAAGAACTTTTGGAGGAGTTTTTGCATCCGATGATTTACCCGTTTGCATCGGTAAATATAAATCATTTATAATTAATCTAGACGAAAAAAATAAGCCTGGAAGTCATTGGGTATCCGCATTTTTCGATGGAAAAACCTGTTTTTACTACGATAGTTATGGAATGAAACCAACTAAACCGAAAATTATTACATTTGTTAAACGAAATTCCAGAAATTGCTGTTGGAATAATATTGTTCATCAGAGTTTATATTCGATGAATTGTGGATTTTTCTGTCTGTATTTTCTATATAAAATGAATAGAAACCAATGTTTAAAAGAACTGAGTAAAACTGATAAATTTTATAATGATGAATTTGTAAAGAAATTTGCCGAACAACATCTATATTTGGCACGCCCACCGACTATAATGTATAATCAATGTTGTAATTCAATGAATAAAAATATTTAAAATATAAAAAATTGTTTTATTTTTCAAAAACATACAGTTATTTAAAATGCAGTTATTGCCAGAAACCTGTACAAAATAAATAAAAAAATATATATAATCATATTTACCAATTTTTATATAATAATAATAATAATAAAATGTACTTACCTTGCTCGATCATAAATGCTTTATACGAAAAAACATCGCATAAGCTGCAATGTTGTGTAAACCGGGTGTGGAATGGGCAAATTTTCCCGTAAAATAACGCATTTGGTGGCATACATATATGCGGGTATATTTCATGATGATGAGGACATGGCCTCTCTATATTCCAGTTCTTCGGAGCATGGCAATAATGCGGATATATTTTAGTATGATAGGGACATGGAACTCGAATTTTTGAAGATTTGGGCACTCCCCGTTCTTCAAGATCAAAATACGGAATATTCACATTGTATATTTCTGAAGTTAAGTTCAAGTAATTTTTTTCAATTTCTCCTCCTTTATAGTAAAAAAATTTATATTTTAAAAATAAATTATATAAAATTTTGCACACATTATCACTTTTTTCCCAATTTCCGAAATATTGTTTTTCATATGCTAAATATAAACCATGTAAATAATTGCCAAATCTTACATTTTTTTTATTAGCAAAACTTAAATCTTTAAAAGTAATTATTTCATTATAAAATTCAATTTTTTGATATTCATTCGAGTTTTGTGCCACAAAACCAAGTTGTCTGCATAACGTATTAAACGGTAGGTCCATGCCATCTATTGTGAAAGCTTCAAAGTCTATAATTACTCCGACATTATCCCTCCATACATTGCAAGGGTTGAAATCTATTTTATATTAATATGAATTAAATAAATAAATAAATATACATTATTTTTAAATATTATATTTATTACTCACATCTTGAATATGAAGTATTCCAATCTAATGCACCCGAATCCAAAGTACCGAAATCTAAAATATTTTCTCTATTTATTATATTATTAATTAAATATAGATATATAAGAAAAATATACTTACAATTCATTTTTTAAGTCAGATTTCTTATAATGTTTCCGGATGCGTGAATGAACATTATATAGGTAATTTCAGGGGGGGGGAGTTGGAGGGGAGGGGGGAGGTTGAAGGAGAGTCTATGAATTTCCTCCCCCCTGGCTGCTCATACCGCTTTCTTCTCTTTCCCGTCTTTTCCTTTCTTCCCATCTTTTCCTTTCTTCCCTTCTTTTCCTTTCTTCCCTCATAAAATGCAAGTAACCGTCTAATTCTTCTTTATTTTCTTCCCCCCACTGAATATATTCGCTGTCTTCTAGTTTTTCTTTTAAAAATATTTTTTCCACAGATGCCTGTATATAAGTTACCTTGTTATACTTTTTTTAAATTTTTTTTTTTTTTAAAAAAAAAAAAAACTTACTTGTTCCTCTCTCATCCGTATGATTCTGTCGCATTCTTCCTGCTCTTTTTTTTCAATATAATCATCATCATCTTCTTCTTCTTCTTCTTCTTCTTCTTCTTCTTTCTTTTTTAGTTCTTCTTTCAATCTAGATGCCTGTATATAAATTACTTTGTCATTTATCAACAATTTTTTTTACCCCCCTAACTTGTATTCCCTGTTTGTGAAAGAGTTCACTTCGATTAATTAAATCTATTATACTCTATATTTATTTAAAATCATAAAAATTAAAATCTAAATTATAAACTATATTATTTTAAATACTACATACAGGAGTAACTGCATCAACTTCACTTCGATTAATTAAATCCATTATACTCTATATTTATTTAAAATCATAAAAATTAAAATCTAAATTATAAACTATATTATTTTAAACTACATACAGGAGCATCCATAGTCTTGTCATAACTATCTCCTGATGGCTGTTAAATAAAATATATTTAAAATCATAAAAATTAAAATCTAAATTATAAACTATATTATTTTAAATACTTACTTGGGAATCTACATCAATTACATTATCTTCCTGTTAAATGAAATATATTTAAAATCATAAAAATCTAAATTATAAACTATATTATTTTAAATACTACTTACAGGAAAATCACTACTTCCTGCTTCAAAATTTGAATTTCCTCCTGTGGCCTGTTAAATGAAATATATTTAAATACTATAAGAATTTAAATCTAAATTATAAACTGTTATTTTAAATACTTACCATTGCTTTGAAATTAGTATATCTTTCTTTTCTGAATATCTTTTCTGAGATTTCCTTTACTTTTGCTTGTTTGATATGGTTGTTTTCTTAAGTTTATCGCAGCTTATATTGTGCACGCTTGGGTTGTTTTTTTCCTGTAAATTCAGTACACACCCAACATTCTTGACCAACTTTCTGCAGACCCCACCCAAGATATAAATCTATTTCATAATTTAGGTCACAGCTATTAAAAATGTTGACTCCACCAAAGATAGAAATCTATTTCGTAAGTATAATTTATGGTCATATAATTATTTTAAATTCTCAACCTGCTTTCTACAACTGCCACACCCGAAATTAAATATATTTTTCCTTCAAAAACATGACCTCGCCCAACTATTTCGTAAGTATAATTTATGGTCATATAGTTATTTTAAATTCTCAACCTGCTTTCTACAACTGCCACGCCCGAAATTAAATATATTTTTCCTTCACAAACATGACCTCGCCCAACTATTTCGTAAGTATAATTTATGGTCACATAGTTATTTTAAATTCTCAACCGGCCACGCCCGAAATTAAATATATTTTTCCTTCATAAACACGGCCACACCTAAGATAAAATCAGTTGACCACGCCCTATTATTTTGTATAAAAGCTGTAACTCCAGATTGAGAAAAATATCTTCTACAAGACTTCCAAAGACAACGAATAAAGCATCATGTCGTCTGCTGATGGTAATATTATAATTTTTATTTAAAATATTTTTAAATGTTAAAATTACTTAATAAGTTAATATTACTTAATAAGTTACTTAATTACTTAATATTTATATAGAATGTGAATTTGATTTTAATATGAAACAGAATGTGGGCAAAAAAAGAGGTCCAAAACCTAAAAATGTCGAAGATGAATCAAAAAAACAAAAGTTTGACCTAGACCTGTCTACAGATACTGCAAAATGTTCTAAAATTCGGCCATTTAAGATAAAAGTATGCGACAATCAAACAATGGAAGTCATCGAATTCAAGTCAGTTTGGTATATATCATTAACAAAAATGAAAGGGAATTATCCGCCCAACAAGTATAATATCAATGTTAAGGACTTTAAATTATATAAAAAAGCTTTCGATGCAATGACTGAACATTTAGATCAGAATGTTTAATTTAAGGAAAAAAGCTTTTAGAGGGTATGCCAAAACTTATAGGGCTTTTATTTTAGAAAATATAGATCCAGCTGTCTGTTTTGAAAAAATAACATCAAATATTTATGATATTTTAGTTAATGATAATTTTGTTTGTAGAAGGAAATTTTTAATTAATTTAAAAACTAAATTTTTAAAATATAAAGAAGATGATATTATAGAGTATCAAGATGTATATTTTTCTAGCCATGTTGAGCATATTTTGTCCTCATATATGATTGGTGAAAAATTACGAAATGCATTTGATACAATTCTAAATTATATTGAAGAGTTTATAAAATATGGATCAGGGTGGATACTAAAAGAAATTATATTTATAGATGTCAATATTGGGATATATAAAAATGAAATTGGTGGCTGCGGCCATATTATTCTTCCTAAACATCTAGTTCTCAAACGTTGTGTATTAAATATAAAGTGCTCAGATAACCAATGTTTTTTATATTGTATAGTTGCACATTTATATCCCTCAACTAGTAGTAACAGAAATTCTATTTATTTATATAGAAAATATTTAAAATATTTAAATTTAAACCGTTTAAAATTTCCCATAAATGTGAAAAATATTCCCACATTTGAGAAAAATAATTGTCTAAGTATTCATGTATATGGGTATGAAAAGAAATTAATTTATCCAATCTATATAAGTAAATTTCAATTTGAAAAAGAAATTAATTTGTTATTGTATAAATCTCATTTTTTTCTAATCCGGAATTTTAATAGACTAATGTCTGATAAATCATCAGCAAGAAAATTTTGTAAACTCTGTTTAAATGGTTTTGAAAGAAAAACTACTTTAAACGATCATATAAAATTTTGTTCTAATCATAAATATCAAAAAGTATCTACTCCAAAAGGAGACAATACAATTGTAAAATTCCACTCACATGAAAAGTCATTATTTCATGCAATCTGTATATATGCAGATTTTGAATCAATTTTGGAACAGGTATCTTCTGATGAAATAGACCCTAAAATAAGTTGTACTAAAATTGTTGAAATTCATAAACCTATATGTTATTCCATTATAATTATTGAAAATGAGGATAAAATAATATATGCTAATTTTTATTGTGGAGATAATGTTGTTAATAATTTTTTAATTGATATTCAAATGCAGCTGAATAATTTGTTAGATAAAATAAATCGCAATGTTGAAATTAATTTAAATACTGTTTCCAATAATTTTAAACATTTGTGTCATATTTGTAAAAAAAAATTTGGTGATAATGATCTGCGTGTAATGGATCATGATCATCAGACAGGTCTTTTTCGGGGGTGGGCCCATAATTGCTGCAATTTAAATTACCGACTAAAAACGTTTATCCCCATTATATTGCACAATTTTTCAGGTTATGATTCGCATTTAATTTTTAAAAATATTCCCTCTAAATTATTTTCAAAAATCAAAATTATTCCTATAAATTCTGAAAAATTTACAACATTTTCATTAGATTATTTTAAATTTATTGACAGTTTTCAGTTTTTAAATTCTTCTCTTTCAGTTTTGACTGACAATTTAAAAAATGCAAATTATAATTTTCCAATTTTTAATCATTTTTTTCGTCGCAGCAAATATAGAGAATTATTAAAAAGGAAAGGAATTTTTCCGTATTCCTATTTTAAAAATAAGCAAATATTAAATGAAATACAACTACCCCCAAAAAAATGCTTTTATAATGAATTATTAGGAGAAAATATTACAGATGATGATTACAATCATGCTCAATTAGTTTGGGATAAATTTAATTGTAAAACTTTCAAAGACTATTTAAAATTATACCAATATGTTGATACAGTATTATTGGCAGATATATTTCAGAATTTCAGAAAATTAAGTTTAACATATTATAATTTGGATCCTGTATATTTCATAACTACGCCCGATTTAACATGGAACTGTGGTTTAAAAATGACTAAAATCCAATTGGAATTATTTAATGATTTAGATATGTACCTTTTCATTGAAAGTGGAATTAGGGGCGGAATAAGTTTAGCGGGAAAAAGATTTGCAAAAGCAAATAATCCATTAATACCCGACACATATGATAAAAATCAACCTCATAATTATATTCTGTCGATAGATGCGAATAACCTTTACGGATTCGTAATGAGTGCATATTTACCCGTAAATAATTTTCGATGGCTGCACAAAGATGAAATAGATGCTCTAGACATACCTAATATATCAAATAAAAATAGTATAGGATATATCTTAGAGGTTGATTTAAAATATCCTGAAATTATTCATGACAGACATGATAATTTGCCACTCGCTGCTGAACACACACATATCCCATACAATTTATTATCCAATTACCAAAAAACAGTCTTAAAAAAATTAAATTTAAAATATAGTAATAATAAAAAACTAATTCCTACTCTTTTTGATAAAACAAACTATGTAATTCATTATAGAAATTTAAAATTTTATCTAGAGGAAGGTCTAATAATAACCAAAATTCATAGAGTATTGGCATTTTCCCAAAGTGCATGGCTTAAAAAATATATATATTTTAATAATAAAAAACGGCAAGAATCGACTAACGATTTTGACAAATCATTTTTTAAATTAATGAATAATAGTTTTTTTGGCAAAACGTGTCAAAACGTAAGAAAACGTATTAACCTAAAAGCAGCCACGACATTAAATCAGTATCGCAGATATCTAGCTAAGCCATCTGTAGAAAATTTCAAAATTATAAATGATAACCTTACTATTTTTAAAATGAAAAAACCTAATTTAATTCTAGACAAACCAATTTATATTGGTTTTTGCGTATTAGAATTAAGTAAATTGCATATTTACGAAACATTTTATAAAATATTTAAAAATAGATATGGCAAAAACGTACATTTATTATATACCGATACGGATTCACTAACACTTCAAATATATACAAATGATGTATACGAAGATTTTAAATCATTCCCGGATATCTTCGATTTTAGTAATTACCCTAAAAACCATAAATTATATAACGAAGCGAACAAAAGTAAACTAGGATATTTTAAAGATGAAACATTATCGAAACCTATAATTGAATTTTGCTCATTGAAACCAAAAATGTATTCCTATATTTTCGATAAACAAAATAAGAAAACTGCCAAGGGAATTAAAAAATCTGTTGTAAAAACATTTAATCATGATAAATATAAAGAAGTTTTGTTTAATACAGAATTATTAAGGCATCAACAATATGGAATTCAAAGCAAAAATCATATAGTAACAACATATCTACAAAATAAAATTTCCCTTTCTCCATTTTACGATAAAAAATTTATTTTAGATAATGGAATAGATGCACTATCATTTGGGCACTACAATTTTTACTTTTAATTTTGCAGATTCCTCATCATTTCCACAATATGGCTTTATAATAGTATACAAAAGAAAATGTAGTTATATAATACATAGTATTTGTAGTAAAACTTACTCGTGTTTAAAACAAACATGTAATAAAGCAGCATCATTAAAATTACCAAATAATAAAATATACGAATGTAAATTTTTTGTAATAAATGATAAAATAACATTACCAATATTTAACAAATATTTCATAAAATGTAATTGTATGAAATGTAATATTTTATAAAATATAAATTTAATATTAATGTTTATAAATGTAATAATAAATATTTTATTTTCTAGAATTTGTATATTTTAAAAAATTAAGCGAGGCTGCTAAAATTCCCACTAAAGCTTCAGAGGGAGCAGCAGGATATGACATTTTTTGTGTCAAGGGTTTTGAAATAAACTCGAATGAACAAAAAATTATTTTTATTGATCTGGCCATCGAAATACCTAATAATAAATGTTATATCAGATTGGCTCCAAAATCTTCTTTGTCGCTAGATAACATAATAATAAATGCAGGCATCATCGATTCCGACTATCGTGGAAATATTGGGGTGATGATGTACAACTTTGGCCCCAAAAATATTGTTATTGAACGTGGAACTGCCATTGCACAAATTATCTTCGAAAAAATCTCACATCCAGTATTTTTAGAAATGGAATCATTAAGCGAGACAGACAGAAATGAACAAGGGTTTGGCGACTGTACCTTTTCTCAAAAAATAAATTTTGATGATTGTAAAGAAATTCTGTCTGATTCTGATACTGAAGACTATAATATTACTAAAAAAGTAGTTTTTGAAGACGAAATTACTGTATCTGAAAAAAAAGAAGATACTGTATCTGAAAAAAAGAAAATTTTGGAACTCATAATGATCATAACTACTTGTAACAAAAATTAAATATTTGATATTATTTTGTAATGTACTCAAATATAATATATGTAATCCTCATTTTATACTCAAGAATGTACACTCTTATATGTATACATAATATGTACTTGAATAAAGCAGCAAATAATATAAAATGTTTTATTTCTTTATAGACGCTACACAACCCAATTGACTGGAAAGCTTTCTCATCTTCGGCCATAGACGAAACCGTTATTCGTCAATTTCAAAACTATGTCCACTGGGATACAATTAGTCGACGACGTAATTTATCTGAAGAGTTTATTAGGGAATTCGCGAATAAATTAAATTGGAACCACATATGGAAAAATTACAAATTTCTACCCTCATTTATTATGGACCATATTAACTATGCAAAATGGGATTTAATATGTCAATATCAGATATTAAATGATCATTTCCTTACAACTTTTTTCGACCATCTTGATTGGAATAAAGTAGCCGAACACCAAATTCTTTCGGATGCTTTTATTATTGGCTACGTACATAAATTTGATATTAAAAAACTCTTAAAATACCAACAATTAAAAACCTCAACTTTACGTCAAATACAAGACTTCCTAAACTGGAATTTTGTTTCCCGTTATCAAAAGCTTGACCAAGAGTTCATTGACGAATTTCAATGTCAGCTTTCTTGGTGTTACATTATAAAATATCAAAAATTAGATCGTAATTACATCGTTACCCATCGTGAAAATTTATACCTATACTTAATGGCAGAATTGTGTCTTAATTTAGAAAAACTAAAAGAAAAAGTGGACACACTTAAATTGTAAAATTTAAATGATTTCTCTGTATTAATGAAAATAAAAATAAAAAATCTTTCAAAATACTTTCAGTGTCGCATTATTTCAAAAATTATTAATAACATAGAATAATTGCAAAAACACTAAACTTATTACTTATAACACTTATTTACCTAAAAATTACTTATAAATACAACAAATTGAATTTACTTGACAATTTTTGTGATTCGTATGTGTCATTTGACTTACTACTGGTATTTTGTTCTTTATTAACATAGACAAAGTGCAATTTGAATTATTGGAAACTTAATGTGACTTAATTGTGATAGGTCTATCTTATGTTTTGAATCATGACCCAAAGAAATTTCAATGTCGATGACATAGTTCGTTGGTGATGTTAATTCGTTAAAGCAGTAAAGCCTTGATCAGTTTTCTAATATTTTGACCACTTGGTCTTCGCAATATGATGAAGTTATAATTATGGGTAATTTCAATGTCCATATAAGTGAAGAAGTCGATTTATGCTTGAACGTGGCATTGCCAAACATTTTCGATGTCATAGGGCTTAAATGTTGATACGGCTTGTAAACAGCTTTTGCGATGGCGAATTGAACAAGACCTAATTTTTGTTAATGGTCCAACTATGAGAGACTATCCGATACAATTACCTTTTCTGTCAAAAGTAGGAAGCTCTGTTATTGACTATATGGTCATCTTTTAATATTTTGTCTTTGCGTTAGCGTTGTATCTTGTTGAATTTCTTACATTCACTGAACATTTCCCAATGTGATTGTATTTATCTATTGATAAGAGACTTCTTTTAATTGAAAACGTTCCGTTATTCTATGCCCCGTATTGTTTGAAAAGATTTATAAGTTGAGATAATCGAAGATGAAGTTAAGTAAAGTTTTTAGAATGAAAATTTTAAATTCCAACTTGTTAATAATTTTCACAACTCAATTATATCTTACTTACATTCTAAAGCAAAGAGTATTAATTGCAGGCGTTCAATATAATAGGAGTATTCGTGCCGCTTGGTTTGATGGTTTTTTTATAAGCGGAAAGAACGCGAAAGATTACTCTTTAAGCAAATATGAATGCTATGGAATTACGTAGAAAACGAATGCAGTTATTAAAAGAAACAAAATCTGGCAAATATAATTTATTGCCAGAGCAAACAACGTAAGTACTTTTGTAATTTTTCATTATAACTGGCAAATGTTAGAAGCTCCGGAACGTTTTGGTAACGTGTAAGTAGGCATCAGAATTTTAAGAGTACTCCAAACCATAAGATTTTTTTGCAGATTGGTTTAATTATTATAAGTAGTCATTCGGTTTATATGCACAAAATTTAATCCAGATCCCACCCTCTCCCTATTTTTCAACGGAATTTTTTGGAATTTCTTATCTTCGCCTCAGAAGTGAATATTGCTATTCAAAAGAAGAGATTAAGTTCTGATTGCGATGTAGACAATATTTTCACCATCTTTAATTACTTATTGTAATGGTCCATTAGTATTTCACTTGGTTAAATTATTTAATCGGGTTTATAACTCTGCAATGATTCTGAAATGACGGTTAGAGGTGAACTGGAAAACTTCCATCGCGAGCATTGCAGTTCTCTTGGACTGCAACAGAGACGTATACATATAAAATACCTTAGGTTAAGAGTGAAACTCATTCTAAAATTAAAGCTGTGATTGACATACTAAGAAAGATATGGTATAATCAGATGGTTTTCTGCATGAAACTGCCCGCTTTTTTATTTATTTATAGTTGATTTTACGGTTTACCTTTTTGAGGCTATTTTGTTTTGAGAGACATCGACTCGATAGCGCTGATATTCTTCTGTCGCCTTTTTAGTTTCGAGAGGTCGATCCAGTCATACGCATAGATCTGACTTGGGTCTAGAATCTTTCCGAAAACGTTTCGTTAAAGTTTAACAAAACGATTTGAGGAAAATTCTTTTAACGGTTAAACGAATTTTTCGATTTTTGAGAAACTTCAGATTTCACACTATTACTTTGGAATGTGTGGCATACTCTACTCTGCAGAAACTTTTATCGAATAGATATTAATAAGTTGTTGATATAATAAAATAGACGGTCTTTTTAACGGAATAGGTGTTTACTTACTATATCATTTAAAAACAAAAAATTATCCTAAATTAATCACTAAACTTCTAATTTTCAATGTCATGTATATATGGGTTTCTTTCTCGGTTTTTACGAGTTATATTTTCAACGTTGTTTGTCCTATTTGTATACATGCCAAGCTATTAAATTAGTCACAAAACATATTTCGAAAACTTTAATTTCTTTTTCTGCTGTATACATCCAAAGAAGTTAACATTTATGTAGTAATAATACACATAATTATGAACTATATACACTTGTCAAATTTCAAACACTAGAAAGCCAACCGATTACGTACAAGATGCAAGAATGTCCTCTTCTTTTAACCAAGAAACTATACAACTATTAATCAATACAAAAGTAATAGTGTGTATTTGAAACAATGAAAGAAACGTATGTGTAACAAAGAGAAAACACCGACTTATATTTTAACAGATAGAAATAATTATGAATTTATTTACAGTATATTTTTGGGTCATTTGTAACTTATTTAACTTTACTTATGAACGATTTCAGACTGGTAGAAAGTTTCATTTTGATTGTAACGTACTATTGTCATTTTAAAAACCATAGAAAATTGCTATGAAATTTAAGTCTAGACTGTTCGCTTGGCTGTTCGAGAAATTGAAGTTTAATTCTAGCAATATTATTCTATTGCATTCACAGTATGGATAACGCATTATAATTGCAAGATTCCTTTTTTTACTGCATGTAAAAGATTTTCAAAAAAATAAAAGATGATAATAAACACTGTGATTGGCAAATTGTTTTTCCTTCAAAACATAAATGCGAGTAGCCCCGGAGATAGGACGAAGCCGTACCTCTTTTCGTCGGCAACAGGTCGGAGAAAACCTGCCCACTTGTCAGAGGATGGCTGGTTTACGTTTATGTTTAATTAATGATCCCGAGAGGTCGAGATTCTTTTAGTCAGGTCAAGTAGAAGAGGAGAGAAGGGTCGTCGGTAAGGTGTAAGCGATAAACGAGTAAATAACACCATTTAACAATGAAACAAATATTTATTAGATAACAAACAGGCCAATATAATATCTAACATCGAGAATTTATCGACTTTCATCTCTAGCTTTCTAATACAGGTAGGGGACCAAGAGTGAGTTTATATGAATTGATATCATATTTTCTGGATAATTCCTAAGATGTTCAGTTTCGTTCCTGCTTAAATATTTTTCACAAAATTATGAAAATCGCGACTGAGATAAGGATCGCTGTTAGTAATATCAGGCTCGAAGATGCGGCCTTTCGGTAAAGTCTCCTAAAAGTTCCTGGATGTCGTTGGGACTGCTAGTTGATGAGAGACCTTCTGAAAAAAAAAGAAACGGGCTTCTATAGATTTGTTTCTGGAAATCTACGTGATATGACTAATTGTTATTGGAGATAAAGGTTATTGTCTGGAGGTTAAAGGTGTTTTCGGGACCAAAACAAAGTGATGAAATCAGATGTTAATTGTAATCTTATGCTGTAATACTAGCTTTAGGATAATGGAACGAAAAAATTGTTGACATTTATAGAGAAGTATATTTTCCAAGCGGAGTATCTTTATTTCACAAATTCTGTAAGAATTAAAAGGTAAAATAATTAAAGATTTTATGTATAAAAATTCTGGCTGTCACATCAAGATGTGTTTTGACACCAAATAAATTGTACAGAACCCTTCTCCCATTAGCTGGCCACAAGCAGTTTAAGCCTATTTCGTTTAAACGTGCGAATAACATTTAATGTCTTTAGGGTCATTGGAATTGAATTTGTTTAGATCCGAAAAAACAGAATCTTAATTTTTAACCTTGTTTATTTTCGCGAATGATTTCGGAGCTACTACATATTTGAACTTTGATTTTCATTCAGACTGTCTTATTTATGTTCTAATCACGAATGTACCTTTTCACTGGTCATACACAATAAGCAATGTTAAAACTTTATTTGCAGAGAATTTACTTTTGAAAACGTGTAAAATGCCTTGATTTAGCTTTACCTGTAAACTTTGCTGATGTTTTTAGTTCCTCTTTACTAACCCTATGATCTGTTAATATTTTATTTACATTTTCAAATATTTCTGTAAAAGCTACTATTTTACTTTGTTTTTTTTAAGAACTTGAAACCAAATCTATAAAATTCCTACTTTTCTCTATCTTTCTGCATTTAACATCATTGAATTTACTATCGTAGGCAATATTAACATTAAAATTCTGTTTTTATTTTAATAGTTTAACATTACTGTATTGTGTGAAGAATATTCATAAATTCGTTTGCATACAAATCCGTAAAGTTTAAACTCGAATATCTGATTACATTCCTGCTTTGTAATTAGTTTCTTATGAATAAACGAATAATTTTTTTAGTAGAAATACTTACTTAAATTTCAATATGCATTGACGTAGTAAAATTTGTATTGATATTTCGTAGATATCTAATGTTTGATTTTAGTAATAATAAGCAATAATTCTTGTTTATAAAATCTTTTTTCTGCATGCACTGTAATTAGCAGATGCTTTCGTGTAGATTTTACACATATTTATAGTCATACAGATTAATTATTAAACGGTATGTAAAAAAATGAGTATATACGTTTATTGTATAAAATACACAATGTTTATGTACGCAAAGTACGTTTATAAATCAATGATAATAATTTTAAAAATTTATGATTAAAAATAGTATTAATTATTTTACAGGTCAGCAATTCGTCATATTTCGTGGAAAAACAGGAACATGTTTTGTTTTAGATGCTTATTGCCCTCATTTGGGCGCTCATTTAGGAACGGACGGCAAAGTTCACGAGGATTGCATCGAATGTCCTTTTCACGGCTGGCGATTTTCTGGACAGGATGGTTCTTGCGTGAAAATACCTTACGCCGAAAAAAGTGAGGATTACTAAAAATTGATATACTTAATACACCATGCCAATAATATCTGCTGTTAACTCATGCTCAAAACTGATTTTTTTAGCATTGCAAATAGATAGGGATAAAGTGCATTAGTTCCATTTCAACGATCACTTTTAAATTTATTTCCTGAACAAAAATATCTGCGTAATTAATGCAGTTATTTTTCGGCAGTTTTCAACGATTAATATGCTCTGTAACAATTAATATGATAAACCACACAGCGTCAGACATTGTCAATTATGAAATATGCCACATCAAACAGTCTGAAAATTGTAGAGCACATAAATCCTGTCTTATATGTATAAACCATCTTTAACTGGTCTACACGTAAAGACAAAATAAAAAGTACGAAAAGCAGCACGATAATTTACAAACAGTTTATAACTACACAAACAGCATAATTTACATAGACCGATTGTCAGTGTTAGAGGTTGTTTGACTAAAATCGATAGCACAGATAATTTCACCTTGATCTTTACTGCTTTTCTATGTTAGGCATAATTCTACGCATGTGAGAAGAAGACTGCAACATACACAAATGGCTGAAAGATTAAGACAAATACATAACAGGGAGCTGTGCAACTCGTACTTGCAAGTGGCACAATATATAGCGTTTACGCACTGAGAATGTATTGTTGTGTACGAGGATATAATACTACATTGTGCCAACATAGTGATGAATTTACGCCAGTTGTCACAACAAGAAATGGATAAAATTGTGTCAACCTACTATGCATTTATTTCTAAAATAGCGAACTGACATGATGTGTACCACTTGGAAGTGCGTTACTTCTGCGTGAAATATGCTCTAGGTAAGAAAGCTTTTCGCTAAAGTAATGGTGTGTTATTTTGCGAGGGAATTGTGATAGTCTTTTATACCTTCACGTGTAACTCATATTTATAGCTTATACGATATTTATATCTTCGAGAGTTAGCAAGTGGCTGTATAACTTGATACTAGGAGCAACTGCAGCATGTTTGCAACCAAGATTACAGCTCAGCAGCTGATTCACATTTAGCCGTGAGACAACGACTTAAACAGTTGTTCGATAATCATTAATTAAAAATAAAATCTTGTTTCATAACCATTAGTTTTTATTCGACTTTGATAACTCATTCCTGCAGGTTTACCGAAACACAGTGAAGGTGCTCTTCAGGATCACTCGGGGCAGCTATTTTTCTGTCGTACATTTCAAGCCTGCGTTGTGTTCATATGCGAAGTAGGAAATTTGAGATCGAAGATGCCAGATATGCTATGTGACATATACATTGAATGTTTCAATCGTTTACGTCGTTGTCTGCTGCTGGTGGCAGTCTTTTTACACATGTAGTACGGCAAAACTAAGGTTGACCGTTTGTCTATTTACTTATGCAATGCTTTTATATTTTAGGATCAAGCTTTTTGTACGTAATAATAAATATTATAACAATTCTCTTACGTCGCCTTTGCGCTCGACAGAGATATATAATTCTACGTTTTACTGTGAAATTGCAGTTCGATTTACTCGTGTGTTTTTATTGAATAACTAATTTCACTTTAAATGTTGTTCTAAAAGCAATCAACCACACGCTTATATTCTTCTAATGCTGGAACGATATTGTTTTCTTTTGGAGTAATACAGTAGAGCATCGGTTATCTGACTAAATTGGAGACTGAGGTTGGTCGAATAACTAAAAAAACGGATAATCGAAAAGTATGAAAAAATACATTAGTACAGTGTATTAGTATATTAGTATTTCCCATGTAATAAGCATATCAGTGTGTCGCTATTAACCTGCTTCGCGTTGAATTTTCATCGATGATAAGCCTAACAAAATCTTTTATAAATAATAATCATCGTTAAATTATTTCTTTATTTTGCACAAAATAAATACAAAAATAACGAAAAAATAGAAAATTAAGCCTGGTTTAAATACTGGCCTTCCTTTAATGGTCGAGCCTGTGTTTCCAGCTAAACCACGCAAAAATTTAACAGAAATAATATTTAAGTAGCTAAGACATAACCAAATATTGTAGCGCCACATCACTAGCGGACATTTGAATTTGCCGACTAGAACGCGTTCGGTTCACCGATGTAACAATTGACCGGAGGTCGGATAACCGATGCTCTACTGTATTTAAAAAATCACCTATTACCCAATGTTTTTAAATTTAGTTCAAGAAGTTGCTAAAATAAAAAGTTGGAAAACGATTGAGCAAAACGGATTCATTTACGTGTGGCATCATGCAGAAGGACAACCTTTTCTGTGGAAACTTCCAGTAATACAAGAAATAGAAAATGGACGAATGCTGTATAAAGGTCGTAGTGAACAAATTGTAAACTGCCATATTCAGGTATTTATAAGTTTGTCGATATACTATAACCTTGCCAAATGAATAAATGTATCGTTTACGTTTTTATTTAAATACTGTAGGAAATTATTGAAAATCCAGCAGATTTTACTCATTTCGATTGTGTTCACAAATTTGGGATATCGTCCAAAATTATTCTTCATCCCGAAAATTGGTGGAAATTCGTTCAGACTATAATGAATATCTCCTCCTTTTCAGTATGTGACAAAAAATTGTACTGTTACGAATGGGAAGGCATTTGCACTTTTAAATTGTTCGGGATACCTGTACCACAGTTACCGTTTCAAGTTTAACAGGTAATTTATTAATACTATAATATACGTGTTGACTCATACACTACGGCACAGAATATTCGTGAAAATTTCACAAATAAATATTTTCGTTTATTTTTACGAGTTTGCCGTAAATGATCTGTAGATTCTACAAATCGAAATTAATAATGCAAAATGACACTTCGAATTATATATTTTTTGTTATTCGATTTTTATTCCATTGTATTTTTCATAGTAGTTTTTATGTATATAACACAGCAACAGATTTTAAAGTAAAAGACAAAGACAGAATAAAAAGAGCAAAAATATTATTGAAATGTTTAAGACGAATAGACTCATCATCAAAACAGTCTGTTAAGACTGTTATATACCGTCAAAATGTAATTAATTACTTTTGATGATATTAAAATTTTACTAACAATGTACACAAAGAAATATTTTTGTTTATATATTCTCTACTTGAACCTCGTTTACCGCTAGAACCTATTATACGTGTACAGTTTCTGATTAGAAAGTCCATGTATTATGATTTATTAAAACACTAAATCGAAGTACATAATATATACATAAGCTTGTAAAAGACTAAAATAATGGAGGTAGAAAAAACAAATTACAAAGATATTGTCTTAAATTCAAATAATCAAGCTTAATACTCACCTGCAAAAACAGATGACAAAATCTGTCGGTGGAAGCGATAAGATAAAACTTGTTATTCTGTCTTATTTCCGAATTGCGTGTACAAATGTAAGGATATTTCAGTGCCATTGAAGCGCCTGCCATCTAACCAGCCGTAAATATAAGCATCTACTGCATTACGTGAGCCATGGGCCAGTAGTCGAATATAGTGTCGACCGAGATATCAATTAAACTTTCCAAATTTGTGTATGATCTTAACGCAATGACGCAAATGTTTGAGCACGGCCAAATTCTGATTCTAGTCCAATGTTCTATACAATTTTATGTAGCGTAAATGATGTTATATAAAATTATTTGCATTTTTTTCAATCTGTAAAATTCTGTACTTTTCAACTTTGGTAGTGCATTCTGGAACCAATATAATTATTGTAGCAATAATTAAGATAAGTTTAATTAATGAAATTAATGAAATAACGGAATGGGAATATTAGTGTAAATATCTTCTTAGGAGCTACGCTAATGCATGTATTAGTGCTAATAAGTAAAATAACTTACTATAAATTTTAAATACGTGTAAAAATAATTAATTTTTTTGTAAAATTATTAGTTGTGTGTTATTATCAAATGTATTCAATTTTTCAGATTGGTCCAGCAATAAATCGTGTAGATTTCAAAGGTATATATGGAAATGTAACGAGTGTATTTGCCTATATACCGGAAGGACCGTTTCGACAAAGAATAATACAACATTATTACTTTCCTACTCGATTTGCAGCCATACTTAATTATATCTTCTTTTTTATGGCACATTTTGTGGTGAGATTGTGTTATTCTAATTACAGAAATCTCAAAATATACATGGAATAGTTGTATTATTTATTAGAAATATTTATTTTTATAGATTGAGCGGGACGTTCGTATATGGAATTACAAAATATATTTAAAGAATCCAGTTTACATGTCAGAAGATAAGACAATTGCGAAATTTAGGAAATGGTACTCTCAGTTTTACAGCGAAAACAGCCCGAATCTTGAAGACCAAAACCTTAATTGGTGATTAGAAGTAATCTTATAGTTTATAAATCTTTCGACTGAAATTACATATATTTGTTAAACTTCGGTTTTTATAATTGATTTCGAATTGTAGTTCGCGTTACAAGTTAATATTCATGCATTACCTTAAAATTACTATAACAACGTTAGTTATTACGTGTAAAATCTACTATTTATTTTGTATTTTAATATATAAATTTTTGTTTAAACTAGAAAATTTAGAATAAAGATAATTGTGTGTTTCGTTGATCGTTGCTATTGTTTACATATTTTAAACTATTTTGCTAATCATTATCAGAAACCATTTGAAAATGAAATGAATAAACAAAAATTTTACTTTTTATTTAGCTTTAACGTTAAATTG
This sequence comes from Centruroides vittatus, assembly GCF_030686945.1. Lineage (NCBI taxonomy): Eukaryota > Metazoa > Arthropoda > Arachnida > Scorpiones > Buthidae > Centruroides > Centruroides vittatus. The sequence continues at coordinate 38,237 of NW_027122328.1, read as the reverse complement.
GTATACCATAGAAAAAACGCCACTAAAGTGCAAAATAAGGATAGAAATCACATTTTAAAAATTAATTATGTCCACAAAAATTTGTTTATAGGTATTATCTGCTTCTAAGAATATATTCATATACGTTTGTTTTGGAACCGATTGTAACAAAGTAAATGTTCATGACAAACACTTTTTATCAACAGAGTCAAACTTCAAGTTAATAGAAAATCAATTATGACTTTTAGCGGGCTTTTTGTATATTGTTTATATTGTAGCAATATAGATAAGGAGATAAATATCAGAAAAAAATACATTTTTATTGCTTTATTATCGATATGTATAGTAGTTTCGCTGAAATAAAATTTGTGCTTAGGATATTTCAAGTGTTTCTGTAAAAGGCTAATGGATACGCACTTACTAACATAAACAGAAAATTCTCTTGATAATTTATTGATTTGAAAAATAGGAATTTTAAAAAATCATTTATATATTCACTACAATATAATTCACAAAATGTAATATAATAATAGTTAATCAACTAATTAAAAAGATGTGAGAAACTGCTTTGTTTTAATGAAAACTTCTCGACTCAACCAAATACACATATATCCTTTTAAATTTTTTTAACGTGTTAAAAGAAAAGTTTATTGTAGACTTAATACTTTAAAACGATTAATAAAAAAGTCAGCGTTTTAAAATCACTTTTCGAATTTGAATTGCGTACAAAAGAGATGTAAAAACACATGTTTACACGCTTCGTAATATTCATGATTAATTATGTATAACAGTAAATGATGACAAAATATTATTTTTTTCTGATTTTCATGTTCTTCATCTTGATTTAGTGATATAGGCGATCAATTATTTTTCAATTTTATTCTATTTGTCTATGGGATACATATATGTTCGAAGAAGAAGATTTAACTAATATTGAGCTCTCGCAGCTGAGTAATTAATTAACATCGATGTTTTTTGGTACAAAAAACTGCCGTCTACTTAAAGCTACCTTTTTTAAACGTGTGAAGATCACTTCCTACCCCCCTGATCTTTCAAAAACGGTTAAAAATAATATATTTTATTATTGTAATATTTCTAAAATTTTCACCAAAATTTTTGTGGTGATATGAACGGATGTTCCCCTTCGAAAGAAGTTTTTTCAACCAGCGTCGTAACTAGCCATTTATGCGCCCAGTGCGAGCTTATGTAATTACGCCCTTGAAAAATGCTATAATCCTACTCGGCTGTGACAATAAAATGAAAATGTCTATAAATATAAATCTGAGAACGAAATTTTTATCTATAGTTACCTACTTTGTAAGACTTAAAATATACTTAGTAAAAAAAACCTTTATTTGAAAATATTTGCCAAAATTCACAATAATACAATACAATAAATGACACCAGACAATAGTTAGTAGAGATAGTAAAGACCCAAGGCTAAGGCAAACCATAAATGCAAAGAAAGTAAAAGCAACTACCTAGATACTTATAGGTTTTCTTTTCGCGCTTTCCTCATTGCAAAGTGTTTGATGACATTGTCATATGAGAGAAGCCGTGCTGTGTAGCGTTCAATCGACAAAATTGTTAGCCCAGACAATCTTTCTTGGCCCATCGTCGAGCGCAGGTAGGTCTTTATCAATTTCAGCTTACTCATTTAGTAAGCTGCAAAATAGATCGCAGGAAGCTACATCACTGGCATCGTTAAAAAATCTTTATCACGACTACTAAGTTGGTAATCATTTATTTTAAATCCAGTTCTACTATAGCTTTAAGAAGACCCACACTTCACTGACATTCACATTTATTAAATAATGCAATCGCTTCAACTTGACTCTTCAAAGTTTTTAATTCGGCCCAAAATTCTGTGGCATTTATATCTGTAGAATATTTGATACTCAAGTCAGCAGCACGTCTTTTTAGGTCTTTAATTAAATATGTAGTTATGCCTTGTACCGTCAAAAAATTGAAAAAGTGGTGAATGTTGCGTAGTTTTTCGAATTACCATTTGAATTCAGAAATTATTTTATCTATTCATTCATTTATCCGAATTTTAAAACTTTGTTGTTGGGTAATCTCGTAGCCAGTGTCAATCTTTCGCTTATATCGTGTCTTTTTATTCGCTTTTGTCGCTTCTCAGAAAAATTGTCTTCAATGTCACATTCTTTACAAACTTTTTTTGTTTTTTCGAAAATATTGTCTACATCTCGCGAATATATGAAGCTGCCTCGGTTAATTTCTTGATTAATTCAGAGGCTTTGTCGATAGTAATGGTTTTTGACTGTAGAGCTATATTCACGTTGTCAACAGATTCTTAAACTTGATCCCATATTTGCAGGATACATATGAATTTGTAGTTAATTAGGTCCATTATGCTTTTAGCTGTAACGATTGTTTTCGCATTACAATCGTTAGTAGTTAGAACGTCTAGCACACACCAGATTTGGGAAATTTGCAAGTTTAAAGCTTTGACGTTTTTAGGTTTAGAGGACCATCTAGTGTCGGTGGGTTTTTCAAAAAAAACATTTTAATGTTTAATTAAAGTCTTTCCCATCTGACTGTAGAACTCGAAAAACACACGAATGTTTTCTGGATTACTCCAAAAAAAGTGATCATATCGGGTGTCACTCTAGCTGCGTATAAACCAGATAAATTGAAAGAAGCCACTGAACATGGCACGTAATCAGCATGGTCATTAATTTGTTTTATTTTGGCTTGGAAACTGTTATATTTATCGGCCATATTACTACCATTGTCGTTGCGTTGGCACTAAGATCTTGAATGTTCAATCAGTCAACTTCTAATTTCTCTAAAATTTCTTTGGATAAACCCTCTTTCCTGTTTTTTCATAAAACTTGGTGAAATCTATAAACGTTCTTCGATTGTAATTTTTTGCTCGGATATTTTTACGAATCTCAATATTTGTGACATCTGTTGTTGATGCGATACGTCTGGCGTACAATAAACGCATAAAAATGTATTTTGCCGCACGAACGTCGTGTAAAATTCGTTTTTTGACCTCAAACGCAAGAATATTTATAATCTCGTTTTGAATATATGGTATAAAATATGAAATACATCAGAGCGTCGTTAAGTGGAACGTCGGTAAGTGGAATGGCCGGAAAGTGGAACGATTTTCAGTCGGACTGTGTCGTGCTGAATCGAATGTTTTGATAATAAATTAAAGTTAAATATATCTGTAATGATCCTTGCTTACCAAATTAATACATTTCTATCCCACAATAAAATCAATATAATAGTAGTGTTGTATTCTCATTGTCTTGTTCTACAGACTGGACATTTATTAGATAATAAATATCTAGTACCTAAAACAATATCTGTACAATAAATAATTATAAAAAAACTGAGTGTTTATTTAGAACGTGTAGTGACCTGCTTTGTTTGCGTGTCTTTCAGGGGAGAGCACCATGGCAGATTGCCGCGTTAGTCTATTCTTATCTTTATTTATTAGAGTAGACCAAGATAATCGTTTTTCCGATTAGAAAAGTTATGGTTTTAATTTAGATTATGAAAATAACATGTTATCAAGAGAGTAATGTTCAGCTGAGTCTACTGAATGACAACAATATAACATTGTTGTCCTGCTGATATTTGATAAGTTGAAATCACCACGTTATAAAAGGTGAAAATTACTAAGTATTAAAAAGTAATTATTACATTTGTAATAATAATAAAAAATAACAATAAAGTTGGTAACTTCATGTACTGTATAAACGTCAGTGCCAATTTAGAATTCCTGCCTGAGCGTGAGAGAAGTGGCCATAAAAGATTGCACGTGCGGTGATATAATAGAGAGCCGATAGCTTATCTGCTCATCAGCGAGCAGACATTGCTACATGCAACGAAGTTGGAAATCAATGTTTGCTGTACAGAGATAGTAAACTGTGATGAAGAGAGTTCGTTACACAATCCGTACGAAAACAATCAAGGATTGCCATTCATAGCTAATATGACCATAGGTTTAGTTAAAAACGCGTAAACCTGTCGCCGTCCATCTATATTACGATATGAAAAATACTGTTGTTGGTTAATACGCCTGTATGTGAAATGAATTTTAAGACATGTATCCGTATAAACTCCTACCAGTGTTCTCGTTATTCTTCGTCTTCGCTTTCGAAATGTATAAGTAATAGTGATATCCTAATGCCTAGTTAATTTTTACCAATGTAATTTTCATTTGTTGGTTAATGTTACCTATGGTAGCGAACATGGCAGCTGGTCTCTGAAACAATGATGACTAACTTACTAACCTAATGTTCTAACTTAACCTAACCTATTCTAATAAATTACTGTAATTATTGCAAATTAAATTATTTGAATAGAGGTAATTATTACAATAGGTTAGGTTAGAACATGCGTCTTCATTGTTTCAGAGACGAGCAGCCATGTTCGCTACCATAGGTAACATTTACCCATTTATTGAATGTAGACAACTATCGATACAAACAGACAAATATAGAACTGCTTGCCGATGAAAAATATAAATATTTAAAACAAGTAAATTCAGATTTGGGAGTTTAACGTAAAGTATGAAATCTTAACAACCCCAATAACTGTTTTTAATATACTTGTAATTAGTAAATATCATACGTATAATCTATAGATTATATGTACTGTACATTATATAAAATAAGAGATAGAAACTTATATACTTAACAGATTCGGTGTTTTGTAACAAAATACATAAAAATATCGATGTAGTAACTTATAAATGTGAAAAAATGATAATGTAGATTATAGGAGAGAGGAACATTGGTTTAAAAAAGTTAAAATTCGTTGTGAATTATGAGTAGAAAAAGTGAACTAAAAATAAAACGCATACAAATGAGTGAATAAATAACAGAAGAAATAGTTAAACGTGAAAATAAGTGATGAAAATTTAGTAATGAGCTTACAGAAGTCAGCTATATTAAATAAATAAATAACAATAAAGAATAAACAACACAAAAAACTAATCTGAAATAATGGAAATACTTGACACTCTGTGCAATTTAAAGTCTAAACAATCAAAACTTAAAATTTATATTCTCCATTAAAAAACACTTTTTTAGTGCTAACGTTTTTTTTCCTGTCTCTCTACAAAATAAAATCAATTTTGGATTTTAAGATTCTTTCTGGGAGGCACTCTTTCTTCGAAAGATCGGCAGAAACACACATCAAATTTTGTAAATGTATTTAATTTAAATTTTTGATTTATATGAGTACTATTTTGCTGGAATGTTCAACAATTAATGAAAAAATAAACATTAAAAATGTAGGCTAGATGGCAGTATAAAGTTTTAAGTGTAGCGCCATCTGGTTAAAAAGATACTTTTGTTTAAAAAAATCGTTACATTGAATCTAATGTTACAATTATTTTATTGAATAGATGTTAAATTCGTTTCTACAATATTTAAAAAATTTTATTCACAATAGTTCTCCTTCTGTAGTAAATTTTGAATTGAGACATGATAAAGATATATAAGGCAGGGTGACACTTTAAACGCAACAACGTTTTACACTAATGGATCTGGGTTCGAATCCGAGTGGTCGAAAAACACCTTTTGTTGTTTTTAGACCACACGTTTCTCACCAATTATCTACTCTTATTGTAACTGATTGTGTTCCTGATTGGTGTAAAGAAAACGGTTTTCATTGTTCTTTCCGTGCTGAAAGAATGAATGTGTATGACATAACTATGATGAAGAGAGATCATAGAAAAATTATTAGTTAGACATAGTTTCAGATAGATTCATCAGCTTTCAACATATCTAATGTATTATTATTCCACCATTGAAATTTCTCCTTCGAGAAAATGTAACTGTGATTTTAATTACAAAATACTTCACCATAAAATCAAAATTAATTGTAATGTATATTTATCTAGTTCTATTTATCGAAAGTACATAACTACTGTAATTAGTTGGTTTCATAATTGAATTGCTTTTTATCATGAAAATATATTTATGATGTATATTTGAAGATTTATTAAATATTGAATTTATCTCAATAGGACCCGATTTTTCTAGAGACATTTCGGTAGTCATTACCTTTGACATGTCTAACGTTGCTTGATGTGTTTTATTAATTCAATTTAATGCAATCTGCGTAAAGAGCAATTATGGTTTTCTGAATAGATCATTGAGAATAAACAGCTGTATGAAAATAGAAAGTATTTTAGTGTCTGAAAGTTGCATTAATTTATTTGCTATTATTTGTGGTTAATTCACGTTCAGTATCGCAGAGTTCTACCTTAGTCTAATTGTGCTGTGCTGGTAAACATAATTCTATTTCAATTTTCCAAGTGCTGGGATGCTGAATACTTTAATTAACTTGTTTTTTCTGTGCTAACTTCTATTGATGACGTCATTGTTTTTACTTGTCATACGATTTTCGATATGGCTGCGTTTTCTAGGATGACAGTATTTTTAATAATGGTTACATAAATGACCTTTAAAAGAGAAATCGTCGTATGTAGGTATTACGTGCTCATATTTTTCGATGGCAGTTAATCGATTTTTATTAATGAAATCTTCCACAAATGTTTGCATTTCTGTATCATTATTATTAACCGTAGTCATATAATTAATTATATCTAGTGATAGATATAAGTTATTATACAGATCCTAATGCAGATAATACTTGCATTAGCAATTTTATGTCATTCACCATTTCTATAAACAATCAGTCTATGGGCGAATTTTGAAAGGTATACAGGTGTAGGGAACCAGTTCTTAATCAGCGGATTTTGCTACTTCGGTTCATCACACAGAATTAAAACAGTCAAATACTTTTACACAAGAAACTTTATTCTACACTCAGGGACCACCACTTCGCCCTTCCTCTCTTCATCATGTCCCGAACTCCTCTCACTATTCCTCTTCCCGCTTTTTTCTCCTTCTTTTTATAGCTCATTGTTTGTATTCTTTTTACAACCTTTTATTACCGCGTGCAGGTCAATTGTACTGTACCTATTCAGACAAAACCGCAAGTGAGAGAGGATGAGGAGGACCGATATCACTACAACAGAGTACAAGTTCTTCTTCTGAATGAAGACTTTTCAAAAGTCTTCATTCAGAAAGAACTTGTACCCTGTTGTACCAAAAAAGAACTACCTTGAAGAGATGCATACATCTGGTTGAGATTCTCTAGTGTGATGAAAGCTTATACGAAATACATTTTGGTTTTCTGAACATCTTATCAATATATTAAATGTAAATTGCTTATTGATACTAGTACATTTTATATATTAACAGGACTTATTATACTGGAAACTGTGGATGCAGATATTTAGTCTTACAGATCAGAAATAATGTTTTTTATTTAGTTCGCCTGAACACATACACTTTAAACTTGTTGGCCCTCTTCAGCAGACCTTTAAACGACACTTTCTGCAATTAACAATGAAACATTTTTCGATACAATTATAACTAACACTTAATTAAAACACAATCATTTTCGACAATTGTAATTTCTTTAATTTGTATTTTTTGTAATTTATATCAGATATTATTAAAAATTTATTTATTTTTTCTACATCATGTCATTGTAAATTTTTTCTGATACTAACTGGTAAACTCAATCTTGGTAATTTTATGGCTTCTATTTTACATTTGTGTAAATACCATATAAATAAGTCTTGTTAATATATAAAAAGTACTAGTATACAAAATAAATTTTAAATTACGATAAAAAGGACAAAAAAGGCATAATAATTAAATGCTTATTGATACATTTTGCAAAATTTTGAATATATAACCATATTCTTTTACTTAAGTCAGACCATAAAAGCATGTCTATTTTACAGGCTCGCATTTTAGAATCATTTTGTTTCTTTTTTCTACGATCACCTTCGAATTCCAACATTGTAACTTTTCTACACTCAACAGAAAGACATAGAAGTTTTTTGAACTTTTTGCGTCTGCTTTAATCCTCAGTTTAGAAAATCGGTTTGCTCTTGTTTTCTTTGTTGTCTAATTTGGAAACCTAAGTTTAACAACACTTATCTGCTCACTATGGTGTTGGTTGAGTAAGTAATTCTGTGGCGCCTATCCTGCCCTATTGGAAACAAGGAGCATTAAGCCATTGCTAATGAAGACATAGGTGGAGGCCATGCCTCGACATAGTAGATTCATATGGAGACAACTACCATTATTCATTTTAATGAAGCAATTTACTTGTTATACATGGTTGTTTGCAACACTTCTCTTTTATTTTTTACGGGTATACTTTTAGAGGCATCATTCTGTGTCCATCTAAAAGTATGCTTGAAATATAAAATTTGGAGATTTACGCCATTTACATCCTTTTAAAATAAAAATAAAAAAAGTAGTTAAGGTGTAGAATAACACTCTTGATACTAGAAACGAATTCGAATGGATAAAAAAATCGCATCATTGTTTGGGGTAGTACATCTTGTAACAATCTGCCTTGTCTTTCACCACCCAGCTAATTGATAATGGGAATACCGAACTCACATTGAGTTTTAATCATTTACATTTCATTCTATAATTTTAAGAGTAACATCTATATGAATATCGATTGGTATTTTATGTTTCATTTTCCTTAAAACATATGTACATACCTTTCTGTTTTATAGCTTAACACAATTTTCCTAAAATCGATAGGATTTTGAATATTTAATAAATATAACCTGCACAACAAATTGTTGAAGAAAACACCTACTTCATTAGTTTCTTGTATGTTGTATTACAGGAGAATAGTATTGTAGTTGGTCCAGAAATGGATCTCCAAGATTCGAGGCAAACTGCGGCAATCTTCGACGATAAAGATTACTCAGCCAGAGCTGAATCGAGTGAGTTAAACAGATGCTCGTCTATTTAAATCTGCCATTCAAATACTTGAATATGACTAAGGGAATAAGCTGCATGAGAGCAACGAGTTATGCAGGTGTTACTGAGTACCACTGTGTAAGAACATTAAGAAAGTACTGTAATTCTATTCAACAACTGAGGCACTGATTCACGAACATTCCTTACGTAAATGTTTTTGAGAAATCGTTTTCTACATTCTTTGCATATTCAGTACACAAATATCGGTGTCAATTCTTTTATTGATTACAGCTATATAGTTCTGAATAGAGAAATTTAATTATGGCTACACTATACATACAGTATATCTTATAGATTACATCGGATCATGCTGTTTTTCATTCACGATTGTAATTTCGAAAATTCAGGTAAAAAATTAGGTTATTATTTTTGATTAACGGTAGACCTGATACGCTATTAATCGAAGCCTGCATAAAAAAGTAGACACAGCCTGACATTAATCTGTGTACAAGAAAAACTTTTAAAAATTAAAAACTAGTAAGATGTCAAGAAGAAAAAAATCAAAGATATTTTATAAACAAAAAAATATATTCTTTGTTAAATTAACATTTCATTTTTAAACTGATACTGACTTTCACACTTGAGTAACAATTTCAAAATTAACCTTTTAACAGAATTTATTAAATATTTCGTAGGACACAACTGTATTCGAATTCGATGAAAATGACAATATTTTACTTCGAGATACCTCACTTTTGGTATAATATTTCCAACTTTTACAAGAAATTTATGATTTTAAGTTAGTTGAGTTAACATATTATATAAAATTAATGTTGATATCAGGTAATGTATAATGTTTACAAAATGGTTATTCACAGAGTTGAAACAGTAGATTCCCTACAAAAGGTATGTGATAATTTATTGTATTGATAAAATACGAATTAAGTAACTTTTATATTAAATATCTCTTTAATTTCTTAAATTAGGCACTGACTGATGTTCCTTGTCGACAAAATGACGTTTGGGTTTATTATTTGTCTCCAGCAATTACGGAAGTTTCAGCCATATTCGTCATCAAGGCAGCACAGCCACTCGATAAATCTGTTGCTCTTCTGAAAACTTTCCAGGTTCTAGTGAGTATTTCTTACATTTTTATGAAAGGAAAGCTTTTGTATATAGCTATAATTAGTGAATTATTTCTATTTTAGCTCTGGATTTTCATTGGTGCCACCATTTCATTACTGTTATAAATATTATTTATTATTTTCAAAGTGGAAAAAAGAATACATCAGTTGAAACCACTAAGTTTTACATCAATATTTTCGACGATATTACGTTGCTTGTTACGTCAAGGTACGTATTATATGCATAGCATATCTCTGCTACATAGTGTATTAGATACCTTTAGTGAAAATTAAACGAGTTTAAAAAGTTTTAAAATATCGCATAACAGAAATCTAAATGTTCTTTTGATTATTTTCTTACGATGAACGTTTAATTACGTTGCTGTGTTTGTCAGTATTATAATTAAACTAGCTGACCCGGCAAACGTTGTTTTGCCATATAAATTATTTCTAGGTAATTTCTAGCTGACCCGGCCACGCGTTGTTGTGGCTCAAAATGTATCTATTATAAATGTGTAACACTTCCCCCGTGGGGGGAATTTCAAAAAATTCTTTCTTAGTGTATATTCTCTTGACGTACCCTATTAAAACGCAATAAAAAACGCATCTAAAATAGTATAATAAAAGCCGAGTTCTTCACAGTAAGCCTTAATCCCGTCACTTTTCCCGATGGGGAATATCGAAAAATCCCTTTTTAGTGTATATTCTGTTGACGCAATTAAAAACGCAAAAAACCGCATGTAAAATAGTATAATAGAAGCCGAGTTCTTCACGGTAAGCCTTAATCCCGTCCATCTCCCCCAGTATGGAGAATTTCGACATGTATATTATATAGAAACACGTGCGTATTCGAATGCAACGTTGTGTCAAAATTTCAAAGGAATCGGTAGGAACAAACGAACGTTATATTTTATTTATATAGATAGATAGAAAATGATTTGCTTCAGTCCATTCTCACAGAAAAGCATAATGCCTGACAAAAAAGCAAACTTAGGTCGTCGGATGTTAGCGCCATCTGTTAGACATAAAAGCCTTAATTCATATATAAATATATTTTTGAAAGGGGAAATGGTGTAGGGGTATGAAAAATTGATAGTAGCCGATTCTCAGACCTACTGAGTATGCGTACAAAATTTGGTAAAAATCGGTAAAGCCGTTTCGGAGGAGTACGGTAACTAACATTGTGACACGACAATTTTATATATAAGATGATATTTCCGAAACAACAATATTATTTATATATTGAAGAAGTCACATAACACCAAACGCAATAATGGAAATTACAAAAGTCTGTTAACTTGACTTAACTTACAATCGATTATTGTAATATAATTTAATTTAATTTCATTTTTATTAACACAGTTGAAGAAAGAATTTCAGCTTAATTGAAACGGTAAAAGTACAAGTAGACTATTAATTCTTTTTACCTCTATGTTTTTACTGTTTTACATCACTGTGTATATACTGTATACTTTTACCTTGTTTATTAAGCACCTTTATCATGTAAATCATTTGGTTCTTGGATGGCTGATAGGATAGGTAGATCATTTCTTACAGTAACTATCGTATTACAATTACTTCGATTTTGAACAAAATTAATTGAATTACCCACTGAAGACTATAGAAAACAGATATATAATCAACATTTGCCAATTAACGAAACGAATTTTAGAGAAACTTGGCTTACCTCAGTTAAGTACCTACATAAAAGCCTAGCAGTATCTTTTGAAAATCAAAAGTGTTTCTCCAATACAAATTCCCTTAAAACAGAACGGAAACAAGCAGTAAGTGATGTATATTGAATGTAAGATGTCGCATATTTCGAAAAGAAAAAGTATACGCTTCCATCGCCAATGCCATTCCTTTATTTATTATCTAACCTGAATTGTTATATCAAATTACTTACTATACAATTTCGATTAAATGCAAAGGTATTCTCAAAAATAAGGTCTCCTATTTTTTAAATACGAAGAAACGTTTGTTTTTAATAGTGATCGTGTCATTTGAAAGCTTGAACATTTATCTACTTTTCTACATAATCAGCATTTCGGTAGATGCATTTTTGTAGGCGCTGTGGCATGTTTTGTATGCCCATGTCACACCAGCTCGCCTTTTCGTAACGAAAACCCATCTTGCGCAAACCTTTCGATATTGCAACTTTTCCGTTATAGTCATATGAAGGGTGCTTCAGAAACCTTAAGAATCAAAATGCACAGATCGTTTAGAGTGATTCGCCATGGTTCTCTCAACCCTCGCAACTGTCTCGTCGGGAAATTGACGGTTTTCCGCTTCTTTGTCATAAATTTCAGTACGATCAGCTGCAAACTCCTTATACATCTTCAGGACGTTTTTGACATCTACATACGACTTGCCACACACTTTCGTCGATTGGCGAAGAATTTCAATCGGTTCAGCACGATATGGCGGCGAGCTGGTATGATATGGGCATACAAAAACTGCCACAGCGCCTACAAAAATGCATCAACCGAAATGGCGATTGCGAAGAAAAATAGATAGCTTTCAAATGTTATGAACAATATTAAAAATAAACGTTTCTTTACATTTAAAAAATAGGAGACCTTACATTTGGGATTATCCTTGTAACAACGCGATAACTTATAAAAGAAAAAGAATTAAACCAAAAATAATAGCAAATGTTCTTATTGTAAAATAAACATTACAAGTAGGGATTGCAATATCTAACCAAAAGTTCAATACCGGTATTCGGTATTTTTTAGATTTAATACCGGAATATCGGTTTTAATACCGGTAGTAGGAATTTTTTTAAAAAAGAAAGAAAACACAGGTATTTCTTTGTTTTATTTGCCAGTTTTATTATAGAGAGTAAATATCACAAAACATCATTTGTAACTTATAAATTATAACAGTATATAAAGAATCACAAAATAAGTGTAACTATCACTATTCAGTCTGTGGTATTATTACAAATTTTTGAAATGTTATCTTAGAAATCATAATGCATTAATTGTACTGTCATTAAGCCTGGAACGTAATTTTGTGCAAAAGTTACCAGCTGTCGAAAACGCCCTTTCCGCATCTGCGCTAGTTGATGGTACTGTTAGCAATGCGCGATGTACTTTTTCTAAGTATTTACCTCTAAATCTCTCATCTTCAAATAAATCGATTTCTCGTCGGATGGTTTCGGATATAACTGATTTCTGTATTGTATTTTGATTTGTTAAAATTTTTTTCGTTATCGCTAATTCTAATTTTTGTTCAAGAGACAATTCCTTTTCACTATCGACATTAGTGTTATTTTCATCTTCGATAACTCTACCGAATTCTTCTGAATGTGGATAGGTTTGTGGATAGAAAATTTTAAGAATATTTACTATAAACTTGATCAAATTTGAATTGGTTAGTCTCTTTTTTATTTTCATTTTTAAAATAATTATAATTATGTAAATACCGTAAGACATTTTCTATTTCGGTATGCCTTTCTTCTGTGCAATTTTTCAATATAATATATAATTCTTCAGATAGTGATGTGTGCTGTTCTTTCAGTGACTGCAACATTAAATTTATAGTTGCATTAGCTGTTAATAAATTAGAATCTCTCCGACATAATTCCTCCACAGCCAGTTTTATTGAAAGTAGAGCTGATACAGTTCTGGATATTAAGTCGAATTCACTATCGGAAAAATTAATTTGCAGGTTTAAGTCGATTATTGCTTTTTAAATTGAATTTTACAGTTTCAAAAATCGTTCTATCATTACGAGTAAACTGTTCCAACGTGTTTTAGAATCTAATATTAACATATGTTCTGTTTTTTTTTAGTTAGTAGGCTATATATTTTTGTAAAAGGGCATTTTTTGTAGGGGAACGTTTAAATATCTTAACAATTATTCGAACTTTATTAATGATAGGTAACAATTCTTGATGAGTTTATATTTCATCCTCATTAGAAATATCTTTTTCAACAATTACATTGTATTTATTTTTATTGTCAGTATCACCCCCTCTCTCTTCAAAGTCGGAATCAGAAGTTTCTATATCCGCAGTATTTGGGTTCTTCTGTTCTTTATTTATTTGGTATAATACATGTATTACTCCTAATTAAATTCGATAAGCATAGCACAATTGCTGATATGCACCAATCAACTTTTCAACTTTTTTCATAACCGTTGCTTCATTAGTCGTTATAAATACAATATCTTCTTTCAGGGATAATCTATGTTTCCCTAATTTAGATTTAACCTTCGGGGTGCCTGGTGAAGAAATTTCTTCCGAGCGCCTGGTGGAGTTTCACAGACCCCAAAATAAAACACTACATTATGTAGCTATTATATAGGTTTATTAAGATATATTTAAAATAAAACAATCATTGATTTACGTGAAATATTTATTCACACGACTGCATAATAAAAAACATCAACGTTTTTTGTTGTAACAAAAATATTGACTCTGTTTCTATAGAAATCATGATGTAATCTCATTGTAATTTAAGTATTTTGGCTTCATTTTTATGGCGCACAATTTAATTATCTGTTAAAGCATAAAAATTAATCTTCTGTTAAAATTTGAAATCGAGAATTCAGGCATTTTTTCCATAGTAATTTCGCATGTTTCATGCTAATAAATTTTGTTTATTTTTTACAGACGCTCAGTAGCTGCTTGAACGTTTATCTACTGACAACGTAAACATGTTGAAAATCAAACACACAAAAAATATTACTTACACTTTTGCAACGTCGCGCGCCTGGTGGGGTCTGTGAGGCCCGGCACTTATTCAAACACGTCTTGTTCGCAGGATATCGCGCGGTGCACCATAAGTTTTGTTGGGATCGCAAGTGCATGAACAGAACTGAAACTACTAATAACCTTTAGTCACTAACGCAAATATTAAATTAGTTATGAACTTTTGAAAATGAGTCGGGCCTCTGAGACCCCACCAGGCACCCAGAGGGTTAAGCAATTGCACACATTTTTCGGCTTGCGTACTTCCCGAAATCTGTGTAAGTCCTATATTCTAAATCTTTTTGCAGAATGAATATTTATATTTAAATAGCGTCTATTTCTTACACTTGTCCATTCATCAAATGTAAGATCATTTACTTTTAATTGCATTAACTCGTGTTTCAAAGAATTGTGAACACCTTTCCGTTACTTTAGTTTATAACAGTTGTTCTTATAGTATTGATCGATGTTAGTAGATTTTTAAAACCTCTGGCGGATAGTGATTTTCTTAATTCGGTAGAAGTGCAAAACACTCAAAATGGCAAACCATCTAATGCTCTCATTTTACTTATACAGTAGAGCATCTATTATCCGACTCCCGATTAACCGACTTATCGGTTAACCGACCGCGTTCTAGTCGGCAAATTCTAATGTCCGCTAGTGATGTGGCGCTACAATATTTGGTTATGTCTTGGCTACTTTAATATTATTTTTGTTAAATTTTTGCATGTTTAAGCTTGCAGCACTGGCTCGACCATGAAAGGGAAGCTAGTATTTAAACCAGGCCTAATACACTATACTAATAATGTATTTTTTCATACTTTTCGGTTATCCGACTTTTCAGTTATCCGATTAACCCCAGTCCCTAATTGAGTCGGATAATCGATGCTCTACTGTAATTTCATCCAAAGTATCTTTTTCTTTTTCAAAATAATCTAAAATCCCTGATGGCTTGGGCTTAGAATTGTTCTTAAATTTGTATCTTCATCGCAATTAGATTCTTTCCTCTTTAACAAATTTGCTTCATGTTTCGTTTTTAAATGTGTATGGAGTCCGCTTGTACTGTACATTATTTCTACTAAGATTTGTATTTTTGTGATGGACGCCGTTGTTGAAAATTTCACAATAATTAAATACAGAAGACAATGCAAATTTAATTGTATTACTTTCCTGGCTGTTACGTATACATAAGAAGAATAACTATGAGAATACTGTCAAATTTGACCCTCCAAGATTTTGCAAATCTCTTCGTTCTGAGATTTGTTGAATCCAAAAAAAGAGGAAAAAAACAAATAAACAATTTTTTGGATATGAATCTATGTGCATGTGCAGGTGTGTGTGTGATGCGATTTATTTCGCTTATATCTCAAAAGGGGATATTGAGAAGAAAAAGAACTTTTCGCACAATAGCTTGTATTTAACAGCAATTGGTGATGTTAAATTATAGTTGGTAAAGGTCAAGAGGGTACAGACAGTGGGTAGTCACTTGTCAGAAGTAGTCGTTTGAGCAGCGCTTAATCACAAAATTCGCATAGGATAACATGTATAAGTGGCGATAATCACGAATTTCTCGTACGATAACATGTATCAATGGCACTAATCAAAAAATTTTTGAGTAAATACATTTATAAGTTAGTTGATAATAATTTTTCAGAGTAACTTACCATTCGACGGGAAATTTTTCAGAGTTCGATATAATTTTTAGATCGCAGAAGTAACTTACCATTCGACGCGAAATTTTTCAGATTAAGTCGGTTGATATTAATTTTTGACTTACCTTGTCAAGTAAATAAATTTTTGCACACACAATTTAAGTGTGTTAGATCACACGTTTATAAATTATTTTATTAAGTAAGTTGGTCGATATTAATTTAAGTGTTAGAAATTATTTTACTTTGTCAAGTAAATAATTGCCGAGTCGCACGAATGAGGAGCTGTCGAGTAAATAATTTTTAGATCGCAGAGTAACTTACCATTCGACGGTGTCCCGTTCGATATAATTTTTAGATCGGTGTAATGTACGACATTTTCAAGTAAGTTGGTAGACTTACCATTCGACGCGAAATTTTTCAGATTAAGTCGGTTGATATTAATTTTTGACTTACCTTGTCAAGTAAATAAATTTTTGCACACACAATTTAAGTGTGTTAGATCACACGTTTATAAATTATTTTATTAAGTAAGTTGGTCGATATTAATTTAAGTGTTAGAAATTATTTTACTTTGTCGAAGTAAATAATTGCCGAGTCGCACGAATGAGGAGCTGTCGAGTAAATAATTTTTAGATCGCAGAGTAACTTACCATTCGACGCGAAATTTTTCAGATTAAGTCGTTGATATTAATTTTTGACTTACCTTGTCAAGTAAATAAATTTTTGCACACACAATTTAAGTGTGTTAGATCACACGTTTATAAATTATTTTATTAAGTAAGTTGGTCGATATTAATTTAAGTGTTAGAAATTATTTTACTTTGTCAAGTAAATAATTGCCGAGTCGCACGAATGAGGAGCTGTCGAGTAAATAATTTTTAGATCGCAGAGTAACTTACCATTCGACGGTGTTCCGTTCGATATAATTTTTAGGATCGCAGAGTAACTTACCATTCGACGCGAAATTTTTCGGATTAAGTCAGTTGATATTAATTTTTGACTTACCTTGTCAAGTAAATAAATTTTTGCACACACAATTTAAGTGTGTTAGATCACACGTTTATAAATTATTTTATTAAGTAAGTTGGTCGATATTAATTTAAGTGTTAGAAATTATTTTACTTTGTCAAGTAAATAATTGCCGAGTCGCACGAATGAGGAGCTGTCGAGTAAATAATTTTTAGATCGCAGAGTAACTTACCATTCGACGCGAAATTTTTCAGATTAAGTCGTTGATATTAATTTTTGACTTACCTTGTCAAGTAAATAAATTTTTGCACACACAATTTAAGTGTGTTAGATCACACGTTTATAAATTATTTTATTAAGTAAGTTGGTCGATATTAATTTAAGTGTTAGAAATTATTTTACTTTGTCAAGTAAATAATTGCCGAGTCGCACGAATGAGGAGCTGTCGAGTAAATAATTTTTAGATCGCAGAGTAACTTACCATTCGACGGTGTCCCGTTCGATATAATTTTTAAGATCGCCAGAGTAACTTACCATTCGACGCGAAATTTTTCAGATTAAGTCGGTTGATATTAATTTTTGACTTACCTTGTCAAGTAAATAAATTTTTGCACACACAATTTAAGTGTGTTAGATCACACGTTTATAAATTATTTTATTAAGTAAGTTGGTCGATATTAATTTAAGTGTTAGAAATTATTTTACTTTGTCAGTAAATAACCGAAAATTTTTAAAGTAATTTTTGACGCAATTTCTCATTCCGTTAGAAAATTTTTAGACGTTATGTCGAGTAAAGTAATTTTAATTTAGTTGTTAGATTACCATTCGACGCGAAATTTTTCGATTAAGTCATTGCTAAATTTTTGATTACCTTGTCAAGTAAATAAATTTTTGCACACACAATTTCAAGTGTGTTAGATCACACGTTTATAAATTATGTTATTAAGTAAGTTGGTCGATATTAATTTAAGTGTTAGAAATTATTTTACTTTGTCAAGTAAATAATTGCGAGTCGCACGAATGAGGAGCTGTCGAGTAAATAATTTTTAGATCGCAGAGTAACTTACCATTCGACGCGAAATTTTTCGATTAAGTCGTTGATATAATTTTTGACTTACCTTGTCAAGTAAATAAATTTTTGCACACACAATTTAAGTGTGTTAGATCACACGTTTATAAATTATTTTATTAAGTAAGTTGGTCGATATTAATTTAAGTGTTAGAAATTATTTTACTTTGTCAAGTAAATAATTGCCGAGTCGCACGAATGAGGAGCTGTCGAGTAAATAATTTTTAGATCGCAGAGTAACTTACCATTCGACGCGAAATTTTTCAGATTAAGTCGTTGATATTAATTTTTGACTTACCTTGTCAAGTAAATAAATTTTTGCACACACAATTTAAGTGTGTTAGATCACACGTTTATAAATTATTTTATTAAGTAAGTTGGTCGATATTAATTTAAGTGTTAGAAATTATTTTACTTTGTCAAGTAAATAATTGCCGAGTCGCACGAATGAGGAGCTGTCGAGTAAATAATTTTTAGATCGCAGAGTAACTTACCATTCGACGGTGTCCCGTTCGATATAATTTTTAGATCGGTGTAATGTACGACATTTTCAAGTAAGTTGGTAGACTTACCATTCGACGCGAAATTTTTCAGATTAAGTCAGTTGATATTAATTTTTGACTTACCTTGTCAAGTAAATAAATTTTTGCACACACAATTTAAGTGTGTTAGATCACACGTTTATAAATTATTTTATTAAGTAAGTTGGTCGATATTAATTTAAGTGTTAGAAATTATTTTACTTTGTCAAGTAAATAATTGCCGAGTCGCACGAATGAGGAGCTGTCGAGTAAATAATTTTTAGATCGCAGAGTAACTTACCATTCGACGGTGTCCCGTTCGATATAATTTTTAGATCGGTGTAATGTACGACATTTTCAAGTAAGTTGGTAGACTTACCATTCGACGCGAAATTTTTCAGATTAAGTCAGTTGATATTAATTTTTGACTTACCTTGTCAAGTAAATAAATTTTTGCACACACAATTTAAGTGTGTTAGATCACACGTTTATAAATTATTTTATTAAGTAAGTTGGTCGATATTAATTTAAGTGTTAGAAATTATTTTACTTTGTCAAGTAAATAATTGCCGAGTCGCACGAATGAGGAGCTGTCGAGTAAATAATTTTTAGATCGCAGAGTAACTTACCATTCGACGCGAAATTTTTCAGATTAATTTTTGACTTACCTTGTCAAGTAAATAAATTTTTGCACACACAATTTAAGTGTGTTAGATCACACGTTTATAAATTATTTTATTAAGTAAGTTGGTCGATATTAATTTAAGTGTTAGAAATTATTTTACTTTGTCAAGTAAATAATTGCCGAGTCGCACGAATGAGGAGCTGTCGAGTAAATAATTTTTAGATCGCAGAGTAACTTACCATTCGACGCGAAATTTTTCATAAGTGTGATATAATTTTTGACTTACCTTGTCAAGTAAATAAATTTTTGCACACACAATTTAAGTGTGTTAGATCACACGTTTATAAATTATTTTATTAAGTAAGTTGGTCGATATTAATTTAAGTGTTAGAAATTATTTTACTTTGTCAAGTAAATAATTCGCCGAGTCGCACGAATGAGGAGCTGTCGAGTAAATAATTTTTAGATCGCAGAGTAACTTACCATTCGACGCGAAATTTTTCGTAAG
Source organism: Centruroides vittatus (assembly GCF_030686945.1). Lineage (NCBI taxonomy): Eukaryota > Metazoa > Arthropoda > Arachnida > Scorpiones > Buthidae > Centruroides > Centruroides vittatus. The sequence continues at coordinate 18,299 of NW_027122328.1, read as the reverse complement.
TCGGATATTAATTTTTGACTTACCTTGTCAAGTAAATAAATTTTTGCACACACAATTTAAGTGTGTTAGATCACACGTTTATAAATTATTTTATTAAGTAAGTTGGTCGATATTAATTTAAGTGTTAGAAATTATTTTACTTTGTCAAGTAAATAATTGCCGAGTCGCACGAATGAGGAGCTGTCGAGTAAATAATTTTTAGATCGCAGAGTAACTTACCATTCGACGCGAAATTTTTCGATTAAGTCGGTTGATATTAATTTTTGACTTACCTTGTCAAGTAAATAAATTTTTGCACACACAATTTAAGTGTGTTAGATCACACGTTTATAAATTATTTTATTAAGTAAGTTGGTCGATATTAATTTAAGTGTTAGAAATTATTTTACTTTGTCAAGTAAATAATTGCCGAGTCGCACGAATGAGGAGCTGTCGAGTAAATAATTTTTAGATCGCAGAGTAACTTACCATTCGACGCGAAATTTTTCAGATTAAGTCGGTTGATATTAATTTTTGACTTACCTTGTCAAGTAAATAAATTTTTGCACACACAATTTAAGTGTGTTAGATCACACGTTTATAAATTATTTTATTAAGTAAGTTGGTCGATATTAATTTAAGTGTTAGAAATTATTTTACTTTGTCAAGTAAATAATTGCCGAGTCGCACGAATGAGGAGCTGTCGAGTAAATAATTTTTAGATCGCAGAGTAACTTACCATTCGACGGTGTCCCGTTCGATATAATTTTTAGATCGGTGTAATGTACGACATTTTCAAGTAAGTTGGTAGACTTACCATTCGACGCGAAATTTTTCAGATTAAGTCAGTTGATATTAATTTTTGACTTACCTTGTCAAGTAAATAAATTTTTGCACACACAATTTAAGTGTGTTAGATCACACGTTTATAAATTATTTTATTAAGTAAGTTGGTCGATATTAATTTAAGTGTTAGAAATTATTTTACTTTGTCAAGTAAATAATTGCCGAGTCGCACGAATGAGGAGCTGTCGAGTAAATAATTTTTAGATCGCAGAGTAACTTACCATTCGACGGTGTCCCGTTCGATATAATTTTTAGATCGGTGTAATGTACGACATTTTCAAGTAAGTTGGTAGACTTACCATTCGACGCGAAATTTTTCAGATTAAGTCAGTTGATATTAATTTTTGACTTACCTTGTCAAGTAAATAAATTTTTGCACACACAATTTAAGTGTGTTAGATCACACGTTTATAAATTATTTTATTAAGTAAGTTGGTCGATATTAATTTAAGTGTTAGAAATTATTTTACTTTGTCAAGTAAATAATTGCCGAGTCGCACGAATGAGGAGCTGTCGAGTAAATAATTTTTAGATCGCAGAGTAACTTACCATTCGACGGTGTCCCGTTCGATATAATTTTTAGATCGGTGTAATGTACGACATTTTCAAGTAAGTTGGTAGACTTACCATTCGACGCGAAATTTTTCAGATTAAGTCAGTTGATATTAATTTTTGACTTACCTTGTCAAGTAAATAAATTTTTGCACACACAATTTAAGTGTGTTAGATCACACGTTTATAAATTATTTTATTAAGTAAGTTGGTCGATATTAATTTAAGTGTTAGAAATTATTTTACTTTGTCAAGTAAATAATTGCCGAGTCGCACGAATGAGGAGCTGTCGAGTAAATAATTTTTAGATCGCAGAGTAACTTACCATTCGACGCGAAATTTTTCGATTAAGTCGGTTGATATTAATTTTTGACTTACCTTGTCAAGTAAATAAATTTTTGCACACACAATTTAAGTGTGTTAGATCACACGTTTATAAATTATTTTATTAAGTAAGTTGGTCGATATTAATTTAAGTGTTAGAAATTATTTTACTTTGTCAAGTAAATAATTGCCGAGTCGCACGAATGAGGAGCTGTCGAGTAAATAATTTTTAGATCGCAGAGTAACTTACCATTCGACGCGAAATTTTTCGATTAAGTCGGTTGATATTAATTTTTGACTTACCTTGTCAAGTAAATAAATTTTTGCACACACAATTTAAGTGTGTTAGATCACACGTTTATAAATTATTTTATTAAGTAAGTTGGTCGATATTAATTTAAGTGTTAGAAATTATTTTACTTTGTCAAGTAAATAATTGCCGAGTCGCACGAATGAGGAGCTGTCGAGTAAATAATTTTTAGATCGCAGAGTAACTTACCATTCGACGGTGTCCCGTTCGATATAATTTTTAGATCGGTGTAATGTACGACATTTTCAAGTAAGTTGGTAGACTTACCATTCGACGCGAAATTTTTCAGATTAAGTCAGTTGATATTAATTTTTGACTTACCTTGTCAAGTAAATAAATTTTTGCACACACAATTTAAGTGTGTTAGATCACACGTTTATAAATTATTTTATTAAGTAAGTTGGTCGATATTAATTTAAGTGTTAGAAATTATTTTACTTTGTCAAGTAAATAATTGCCGAGTCGCACGAATGAGGAGCTGTCGAGTAAATAATTTTTAGATCGCAGAGTAACTTACCATTCGACGGTGTCGTTCGATATAATTTTTAGATCGCAGAAGTAACTTACCATTCGACGCGAAATTTTTCAGATTAAGTCGGTTGATATTAATTTTTGACTTACCTTGTCAAGTAAATAAATTTTTGCACACACAATTTAAGTGTGTTAGATCACACGTTTATAAATTATTTTATTAAGTAAGTTGGTCGATATTAATTTAAGTGTTAGAAATTATTTTACTTTGTCAAGTAAATAATTGCCGAGTCGCACGAATGAGGAGCTGTCGAGTAAATAATTTTTAGATCGCAGAGTAACTTACCATTCGACGGTGTCCCGTTCGATATAATTTTTAGATCGGTGTAATGTACGACATTTTCAAGTAAGTTGGTAGACTTACCATTCGACGCGAAATTTTTCAGATTAAGTCAGTTGATATTAATTTTTGACTTACCTTGTCAAGTAAATAAATTTTTGCACACACAATTTAAGTGTGTTAGATCACACGTTTATAAATTATTTTATTAAGTAAGTTGGTCGATATTAATTTAAGTGTTAGAAATTATTTTACTTTGTCAAGTAAATAATTGCCGAGTCGCACGAATGAGGAGCTGTCGAGTAAATAATTTTTAGATCGCAGAGTAACTTACCATTCGACGGTGTCCCGTTCGATATAATTTTTAGATCGCAGAGTAACTTACCATTCGACGCGAAATTTTTCGATTAAGTCAGTTGATATTAATTTTTGACTTACCTTGTCAAGTAAATAAATTTTTGCACACACAATTTAAGTGTGTTAGATCACACGTTTATAAATTATTTTATTAAGTAAGTTGGTCGATATTAATTTAAGTGTTAGAAATTATTTTACTTTGTCAAGTAAATAATTGCCGAGTCGCACGAATGAGGAGCTGTCGAGTAAATAATTTTTAGATCGCAGAGTAACTTACCATTCGACGCGAAATTTTTCAGATTAAGTCGGTTGATATTAATTTTTGACTTACCTTGTCAAGTAAATAAATTTTTGCACACACAATTTAAGTGTGTTAGATCACACGTTTATAAATTATTTTATTAAGTAAGTTGGTCGATATTAATTTAATTGTTAAAAATTATTTTACTTTGTCAAGTAAATAACGCGAGTCGCACGAATGAGGAGCTGTCGAGTAAATAATTTTTAGATCGCAAAATTTTCAGAGTAAGTTGGTTGATTTTTAGACGTACTTTTGATATAATGTACGGATCGTTCTAATCACAAAATTGTTAAGTAAATAAATTTTCACCTTTTATAAATAATTTTTTATTTATCAAGTAAGTGTGGTAGAATTTATTTTACCTTGTCAACTTGCTAAGTGGAGCGCTAAACAAATTGACTAGGTAAAATAAATTTGTATTACAAAGAAATTTAAATCGCCTCGTCCCAGCGAAGACGTCTTCGTTCCACTCGATTGAGGATGGTTTCTTATCTACAAATAAATATTATTTGAGTACATATAGTAATTGCATACAAAACAATATTCGGATTCGTTTTGTGGCTCATCTGCAAGTTTTCTAAATAAATATATTATTTTAAAATAAGCACCCATCTGTAAGTTTTATCTAGAAAACATCTTTGTAAATTATTTTACTCACCATTAGCAGGCATGATTTTTTCTTGGAGAATACATTTAAAGAGCTAAACAGGAGAATAAAAATATTTTAAACAATGGTTGTCACTGGTTTTAACTAAATAATTAAAAGTTAATTTACACAATGCTTCAAAATTATTGGTTTGAAGCCGATGCTTGAAAGGTTCTTGGCCATAACCGGGCTGCGTCCGGGTGATCCCAGGGATCTGGTGTATCCCCGGTATCCCTGGCCACTGAGGAGGCACTATCTCCTCCTCGGCCCACCATTCTGCGTAGCCGCCTGTTCGCTCCGCATCGGCGCTTTCTGTAGTTTTTTTCACTAATTTCAGCATGTCTCTTTTCATCTGCTTGTCTTCATTCTGTATATAAATAATCTTATTGTTTAAATTAATATAAATATTTTATCGCGTTGTGTATATGTATATAAAATAAATTATCTAACCGTCTTTCCTGCCGTAATTGTCGTAGTTATAAAATTCGATTTATATACTTTTCTCCATAAGTCACCCGCTATTTTTTTCTTTCTGGGCAAAACTATGATTTCAAAATATTGAGATTTTTTAACTCTTTTTAGTGCCTGCTCCACGCAGTTTCGATCAACCGTATCTCTATTCTAAACATTTTATTTAAAATTATTTTTAATAAAAATAATAAAACGCTTACCATTATCAAGATGAATGTATGACTGTTGAGCTTACCATTGTCAAGACGAAATTCGGAGCTGTGAAACTCCCCGGTTTGCGCAATTATTTATACTCATTTTATTTTCCTTTAGGTTAATTTTTTATTGCGTTGTATATTAAATATTCTTCCTCGTACAATTTATCATTCTCGAACACGCTAAAGTTATTTCCGTAAACAAGATCTATGTTTCTTACGGGCTAAATTCTGGCATGTCAGATATTTATTTTTGTTAATAAGGTCTTCGCAACTGCTACAAAAATGAAAGGAAATTACCCTCCAAATAAGAAAGGCTTTGATGCCATGAACGAGTATTTGCAGGGAAAATGTCTAATGTTTTTAAAAAAAGGCGATATGTATTATTAGAAAGTGAGCTTTCAAAGGATAGTTGAAAATATTGTGCGTAGAAGAGAATGATATTACGCAAGTAATTTATGATCACTAGACAGACAATTAAAAAACATTTCTTCCAAATTAAATTTACATTAGATTATTATAAATTTATCTCTTAATTCTATTTTAACTAAGAGGCTTAAAGTTTGTTGACACAACCCAGTTAGATTTTTTCCCGATGAGGCTCCGTCGGGATCGAAAATTGTTAAAGGGTTTTCCGGGCGAGAGGGGCTCGGCTCGGGTTGAGAACTGCGGACTTCCTAGTTCTAACCGTCTACTGCAATACAACACAGCTAAGAATTTATTATTATTTTTATTAAATAGAAAATGAATTTAATGCGAAACAGACTGCCAAAACCTAAAATTTCTGAAGATCGGGAGTCGAAAATTTGACTTAGATCTAAGCATGCATAATACAATAATAATGGTAAGGAGTTTAAATTATATAAGAATATTTAGACGAAAACATATAGAGCGTTTATTGCAGAAAATGTTTTAGCTAACGATCATTTTTGTGTGTAGAAGAGAATGATATTACGCAAGTAATTTATGATGATCACCAGACACACAATTTAAAAAACATTTTCCCCGAGTTATGATTCGCATTTCTTCCAAATTAAATTCATTTCTTAACTATGAACTTAAAGTTCGGTGGCACAACCCAGTTAGATTTTTTCTCTGATGAGGCTTGTCTAGGTTGAGAGCTGTGGACTTCGTAGTTCTAGCCGGTATAAACTGGTTCGTCTCCCGGTTTGCTATATATACTCGAACCGTCTACTGCAATACAACAACCAAGAAAACATGTTGTCGGAAAGAATTTATTATTATTAAATAGTATGTAATTTAGAAAACAGAGTGTTGGTAAAAAAAGAGCCAAAACAATTTTTTACACTTTAAATGCTTATATTATTTTTCATTGAATTACAGCATTGATTATACGTTACAGTAAGAGAGCGCGCTAAATACAAACGGTGTTTAACAAAGTTTTTTCACAAATTCGTCATTATAGACTTTATCCGTTTTACTTAATTTGTTTAAACATTGGTTTCTATTCATTTTATATAGAAAATACAAACAAAAATAGCCGCAATTCGTCGAATATAAACTCTGATGAACGTTATTATTCCAGCAACAATTTTTAGAATTCCGTCTTATAAAATTTATTATATTCTGTTTTGATGGTTTAATCCCGTAACTATCGTAGTAAAAACAAATTTTTCCGTCAAAGAATACCGATATCCAGTGACTCCCGGGTTTATTTCTTTCGTCTAAGTTAATTATAAACGATTTATACTTAGCGATGCAAACAGGTAAATCATCCGATGCGAAAACTCCTCCAAAAGTTTCTTTTATTTTCGGATCGCTGGATGCGAGCCTCCACAGCGTGACGGTGTTTATTAGTAATCGACAAAAACAGTCCTCGAAGCATCGATTTCTAGAGTATTATTGTATTCGAGTAAACAAATAACGTTTACAGTTTCTAGTAATGCCGTCGCGAACTTAAATTCGATTGAGATGTTTCCTATTTGATTTATACTCTTATGTGATTCGGAGGCGGCTCGATCCTGTGTTAAGTCGAAACTGTAGAGAGTGTATCCGTCTTTATACTCTTTGTAAGATATGTTAGTATATTTATGGTGATTAATACATCCTATATCTTCGAATAATGATATAAAATTTCTCTCCGTAAACAGAATTTACATAATCGAGAAAATGGTTGAGGTGGCATCACCTTTTCATAGATAAAGAGTATTTAATTTTGAGTCATTGTGACTCTGTCGCTTGATATATCGTTACGTTTTGTATAATAGGACAATCCATGTATGTATCTTATTAAATATATAATCTCAATAAATAATTTATAAAAAAGGGATTTTTCAGTTTTTTCATCTCCCGAATCGACTCGAACCCCTTCTACAGTCGAAATACCCCTCCTACTTAAATTTAGACGTCACAAGTCAGATGAAGTAAGAAGTGGATCAGCCACCCGGATCGGATCCATTTAGTTATCGAAGTAATCGCGATATTAAAATAATTCAATCTTAACTGGTGCCAGGAATCCTGTCAGGAGACAACGATTTTATGATCTCTTTTTCTCCACATCTTCCTTTAACTTAAAAATAATTTTAAAGCCGTCCTTGACAAGTGAACGACCTTTCACCAAATTCGGATTTCACAAGAGTATTAAAACTTCGAAAACGTGACTGTAATATAATTAATTTATTGGTTTAATGTCGAGAGTACATGTAAAAAATTTAAGATATATATTTTTTATATTAATATTAGAAGCATATACAATCGAACCTCCAAATAACAGCCATTTATAATCATAGTCTACTAAACTTTCTTGAAGAAAATGCATACAATTAACTGTTAAGTAAAGAGTTAATTCCGTAAAACAACCATGTCCTACGACCTTTCTTTTTTCTGTTAAGAAAATCTGCTAGGCTATTCTGCCCCGTGGTAAGTTGTAACGTGCAATTGCGATGTAAAATAGTTAAAAATGACATATATTTATTTATACTTGAAAAATAATGTCTTCCGGGAGGACTTCTAAAAGCAGCTGGCCCCTATTCAGGCGTTACAAACATGGAGAAAACCCGGAAAACTCTATGTGGCCAGCCGGTTTCAGCGTGAGGCAAACCCATGACCGAAATCCTAGTGTTCAGGAACAGAACTGCTTAGCAACTAGTCGACCATGTTGTACTTTGCCGTCAGTGGCCATTATTCGAAGATTTGACTGTATTTTATTTTAATTATATTATAGCATATTTAGTATAAAATACATATTAATAAGTAAGAAATGATTCATACATTTCTGTTCAGAAATACAATATTTGCAGATACATAGCTTTATACATTCGTCAATAATTAGTTGTGCTCATATAAATTTTTCAACAATTATTGTAATATCCGTTAAAGACTATTTTTAAAATGATTCATGATAAGTTACTTACTGCAAAAATTACTGTGAAAAATCAAAAAGTAATGTATGTTTTCTATACGTTTACAATGAGGTTACAATAATTCTGAAGATGTTACAATACAAGTCTGTACATTGCTACTAATACGTTTATCTTCATAGCATCAAGAAGTGCAATCAGATAAGATATTTCATATCATGTTATTAATTAATTCTTCTGTAGTACATTTTACATTTATCATTATTTTCTCTTTTATTGTAGCGAATAAAGTGCAGGAATTAGTCATAACTTTTTAAATTTAATACACGTTCGCTAATCCGGCATACAGTCTATTCTAATATGATCGATTATGCTTTATAGTTTTGTTGTTAAAAAATGCTACTCATGTCCCCTGTGTTCCCGTTTATTAGGATTTCGTTTTTGTGTATAGCATTCTATTTCAATGAACAGTTATATTTTCTTTTGACACTAAAATGAATCTAGAACTTTGGCAAAACTTTTTTATTCTACAAACGATATAACACAATCTCGTCCACCTGCCACATATTAACCATTATTAAAAATTCCCGATATAAAATACTTTAATCAAGAATTTTTTCTTTTAATGTAATTAAGCATTTAAAAAATACCCAAAACTAGAAAAAAACGAAAGAAAAGCGTTAATTTTGAAGAAAAGGCTTTAATGTTTATTTTCCTTTGTCTCACCATTCCTGCGAAATCTAACATTAAAAAGTAATTGTGTTGACAGCTAGATGACCTTGAAGACAGCTGGTGTCTTCTTTTCCGGGACATTTCCATAGAAGTCTCAGGAGGTGAAGGGTCTAAAGTAGGGTAAATACTAGCTGGTTGTATATCTCTAAACATTTTTAAAAAATTACGTTTCTTATTGTGATTTCCGAACCCTGACTTAATTATTCGTTTATATAATAAGATCTATTGATTAAAAAATTTAAAAACCTATTAGATGTCATTTTTGACATTAGAAAGTGGCTTTAAATAACTTTACCTATGCAAAATCCGTGCACTAGAACTTTAAAACTATGAATGTAATTTGATATCAAAATGCCATTATAAAACAATAAAGCGTGAATCGCGCGTCATTAAAAGTTAATTACAATTGTGTTTTTCTGTTCACTATAAATCAACGTTATTTAGTATCTTATAATATTATTGGATAGAAATTGAAATTAAGGTCAGAATTATGAAAGGAAGATCTATGATAAGAATGTTAAATGTAATCTTATGGAATAAACAAATTTTTAAAACAACAAAAATAAATATATATAAATCATCAGTTCTAAGTATGATAACATGTGGAGCAGAGGTGTGGGTATTATACTCAAAATTTAAATCTAAATTACAATCTACAGGAAAGGACTTTTTGAGATCTGCTCGATGTTCAAAATTAAATTAAAGTACGAAATGAGGAAATGATGAAAAAAATTCATTATAAAGACTCTATAGTCGACTAAATCCATAACAAACAATTAACCTGGTGTGGCCATGTTCGGAAAATGAAAGAAAGTAGACTATCACCACAGATATTAAAATAGATTCCGGCAGTCAGAAGGAGGAGAGGAAAGCCGCGGACTACATGAATAGAGGAAGTAACAAAAGCTAGGAGCTGAAAAGACTAACAGAGGAGGATTGTCGAAACAGAACAGAATGGAGAAAAAAGTTCGGGCACAGGCAGATGCTCAAGCATTATAAACCTGTACAATAATAATAATAATATCGAAATGGGTTGGTAATATTGATGATAATAATAATGATAATAAGCTCAGATCAAAAGCAGTTAAGAAAGGAATTTTGGAAATTCAACTTTCCGAGAGGAAAGGAAGAGACAATTAATTCGGCTATCATCTAATAATCTTAAACTTCGCCACTGTACTTTTTGCCCGAGCAACGCCGGGCTCATCTGCTAATATTTATATATTTCTCTACAGGCTTTATCTACAGTTTAACGTTTAGCATCCAGCTGAAACTTTTTTGGGTTTTGGTTATTAATTTACATGCAAACAAATCAAATATTTAACTGTCAATCGTTTAAACGTTGTTTTATCACATTTTATCAGTATTGTTGTTCAAAACAGTAAAATATAATAAAAAAGTAAATAAGAACAAAGAAGTACTTTACCGAATACGTCAATATTACAATAATTTACAAATAAGATTAAAATTAATTAACCATATTGAATGGCCTCACTCTGCATTTTCTGCTTGTAATCATTTTTATCTTGTTTACAAGAATTTCTGTAATAAATACTACAGAAGACATCAAATAACCTGTAACTAATAAATAGAGAAGCCCCATAATATCATTTATTTCCAGAGGTTTTTCGTTATTGGTATCAATTGTCTTATCATCATAGAAAATCTCTCTTCTTGTTTTCTTATCAAGAATGTCTCTGTTAATTTTTTCAGATAATCCGCTTTGTTGAATACGATTTACCCTGTTAAATATAAATATATACTATTACTCTTCAGTATTAGCATTCTGTATATATAGAGTACATTATTTCAGTCAGGCAACATATTAGAGATATTTGAGTAACTAAAATTATTCCAAATGTATTTTGGATATGAAATTGTTAAATTTGTTGTGCTGTTTAGTTACATAAGTTATTAAATGAAAGCATTAAATAAAGATGTTGCTGGCAAATTGTTATAATTACACTAATTTAACAATTTAAATTATAAAGTATTGAACTTTCAATTATTAATTCTCATCTTTAAACACATATATAGTTCTTTGTTATTTGCCATAAAAATGACGTCAAAACTAATTTTTTTTTCATAAATTAAATAAGTTTTATGTCAAATTTAAAAAAATCGATACTACATACCTTATAGCATGCCCCTTTTTACGAAGTTCTACTAATTTTCAGCGATTAAGTGGATAAAACTACTGAACATTAGTAGTTGAACGCTTCTTCATACCTAATCATTTGAATGCCTACATGAAAATTTGCATGTTTCATTGTAGGTGTGTGACGAAACTTTCATATTTTTGTGTGTTAAATATTTTAAAGTTCACATACAGTGTTTTCGCTTACATAAAACTTTTATAGTTTTATGTAAGCGTTTTTTTATATGAAACTTTAACATTTCCGGAGATTGGCATATGTGGAACGTTTTGGTGTCAATCCTTGGCATATAACCAGGAAGAATGCAGTTCATTTGGAATATTGATATAAATATTTCTTAATTTAAACAGGAATTAGAAATACAACTTGTGTATTAATTAATGAGTATCAGTAATTGTCAAATTAATGAACATCTTCAGTTATTGTACGTTATAAGCAATTACCGCAACTGAAAAGTTGTTCTGTCGTCTTGTGAGAAAAATTAATAGAAATTCTACATATTACCAGTTACATTAAAGTAAAGAGCTAACTTTATAAGAAAGTATACTGATTCGTTTAGGTGAAATGATGTTCGTCTGACGTTGATTTCTAGTCGATTCTTTTTAAAGAGAGACCGTAACTACTAATGTTAATTGGCATTATCTACTGGAATATAGTAAGTGATAGAAACACAATATTCATACTCACGTTTTAGCGATTTCAACAACATAATTCACTTTGACTAAATTTATTTGTATTATGTGAAATTTCGTGAAAAATATATCCTTTGATACAAAAACATCTTCGTTTTGCCATTTGGTCATGCTTAATTTAATTTTCTGTCTTGATGCTAGCACGGCGTGAGTCCCATTACGTACTTTTTCAATTGGTTTTTCAAAAATGTTTTTATGATCATGAATCCTTTTAACGTTATTTTCAACATTTTCACAAAGGATTTTTAAGAAATCATTTTTAATTTCTTTTCCATTGTATTTTTTCTACAAATAAATAAATAAATGAAATTCATGTAAATTAAAATACGCAAACAACTTTAATATTTTTATAGAAAATCTAACTTGTAGATTCAAGTTCATAATGCTTTAGAATTTATGTATATACATATATCGACTACATTTTGTTTATTTATAGCAATAAATGAACAAAGTCTGTTTTCCAGCAGAACAGTAATGTAAATTTCACTTTTTTTAACGTGTATAAACATTCCGGACAAAACGAACATTTGAAAAATTTACTTATTATCTTAGAAAAAGTGTTGTCATGTTTCCAGCTCTGCAATATTCACAATTGTTAGTTTTGTAATGTATGAAATTATACAATAATGTTTTTGGTAAATTTTAATACTAAATTCATACCCAAGATCATATTAAACATTTCTTTGAATAGTTTTGTATTTTGAATTTATAACTAAAATTATTTTTAATAAAATGATACGTACGTCCATAAGAAGTTGATTAAAGTAATAATGTTCATGACTCATCTCGAAGTAAGTGATATTGTATCGCCCTTCTTTCACCGATTGAGCCAATTCCTGAAATGTCTGAGGAATGGTTTCGGTTCCAGGATTAACCATGAAGGATGGCAAAGTGCCGACGTATGCTGATGTCAGGACAAATGCAATCAGGATCCAACAGCCAATCAGGATACGAAACGTTATGAGAAAATATCGATCTACATCCGTATCTGGAAAATAAAAATAGTAATAAACGGAAATAATCAGTTAAGTACTTACGGAAGGAAAAAAATATGTTATAAATTTGGAATTTATCGATTTCTTATTAAATGAGTACACAATACTTTTCGAAGTGTCTTATTAACCTCTTAACAGTGAAGGACGGAAATAGCCGTCCAAGGCGATCGAGTGGCAGTGGTGAAGGACGGAAATAGCCGTTCAAAAATTCTTATAAAATACCTGGACCATTTCGTGAAGTCGTAGAATTTTCACGAGTAGTTGGGTTCTCCAACTTTGTTTTGGAATATCCTTTAGTTCTCGAGAATTTACAATAAAAGAAAGAAAATTAAAATAAATATGAAATTTTAGACGGCCATCTATCGACATAAATCGAATTTAAATCTCCCGCCGTCATCTGATTGGTTAAAAAAATTAATATTCCTAATTGGCTCGCGTCAGAAAAAAGTAGGTGTGACTTCTGTAAATGACGCTATCGGGAGTGCACCGATGCGACCGGAAAAAGTAAACAGCCTACGTCATTAGTCTAACGGTCCTTGTCTGACCTACTTTTCGTAGAATCAACATTGGAGTAAGCTGTAGTAAAACGTAGTAGTTTATAGTAAAACGGTCTTCTCTAATATTCATAGTACTTTGTAAAGCTCGGATTTCAATTTAATAAGTATTATTTAGTTCAGAAACATTATAAATACATCATTAAGTAGGAGAATAACGAAAAACTTTATTTTTTAGTATAATACAATTTACAAAATCGAAAGTTCGTATATCGTAATATTATAAAAAACTACATCGAAACATACAAAGTCACCTAATTTACTTAAATTCAGTTCATTATACAACTGTAGATACTCTTGCCTTCCTCAGTTTCCTCAAAACAAAACTCGAAAACTTCAATTAATTCTATAAATATTTAAGCGCCATTACTATTCGAATTAACTGTAATTACAAATATAACTGAAAAATATTTTCGACATAAACCCTAGGCAATAATTATCAAAACAAAATTCTTCAAGTATAAATTTTTCTGATCGAGTAATATGTAATAATAGTTTTATCTATTACTCTTGCCATATTCAACTTTCTATGTTCACATCCATTTAGTTTCATCTAATTACACTTTAAATGTAAAAAAATCTACCAACAAATAAGTTTTCTAATAAAGATACTACTTGCTAATTAAAGTTTGTATTCTTCTTTGACGTAGTTCTACGTTTTAGCACTAAATTGGTAGACATGTCTAAATAACACGCTTATAAACACTAAATGCCATAAATGTTTCGAAATTAGAACTAGATAATTATATGCACAAATAAATTTACATGCCTTCATTTACATCCAAACAAAGATCAGTTCTCCCAAATTGTCGAAAAATAAATTATTTTCAACTTTTCTTTCTGAATTTAGAACTAATTCACAGTAAACTTTATGCCTTAAAATATCCATTGCAATCAACGCAAAATGTATGAATCCACGTAATAAAAAATTATCGCAGTGAACTTCGAAAAAACGAGAAACAGAATTATTAAACCGCACTTTACGAAATCTGGCGCGAACTGTCGTATACAATAAACAAAACGAAAATGCTCTTGTCCAATGTCATCAGGTGACAAAAAGTTTCTAAATAAACGCTAAAAGTTTTAAAGAATTCTTTCACAAAAACCGATGAATTTAATTAATACACAATAACTAAATCTGTTTAATAAAGGTTAATAATTTTCCATTATAATTATGCAAATTAGATATAAAAAAGATCATCGCGCAAATTCTCCCGCGAACCATGGATGACTCTTACGTCATCTGGATTGAAGTTTCCTGCAAAATACTAAAAATATTTATATAATTCTTTTACTAATCCAGTCAAATTTAAATAATATAAAATGTCTAGATCTGTTTAATAAAGATTATCACAAATATTATTACAAATATGCAAATTAGATATGAGATAGGTCACTAGGAAATCTCCCGCCAAGATAAAAATAGCTTTCGGTCACGTGTTCACCAAGAAATATGTTTAAAATTTAATTTTTCAGCTTACATAAACCGTACAATAAATGAGTATTTCTTCGAAAGAAGTCGATATACACGAATAAATAATAATTATTTAATAATGCTTTTATCCATTTTAAATTGATATTGTAAAAATTAAGCCATTTAATCTGTGTGGCTTTTATAATTTAGAGTTTCCGAGTATTTTACTGTGAAATTCAATTTAGTAAACAGAAACAAAGTTAGGTTATTAAGTATAAACAGCACAATACGATAATTTATACGTAAGTTGAGTGTAAATACAGAAAAAAAATCGAATTATATCAAAGATGGGAGAAACAAGCTTACATCCCCAGAACAGAGCTTATAATTCGTTGTTATTTTCAGCCTGTTTCTACTTCGACTGTTTTTTGTTGGTAAAAAGTTAATGTTTTAAGATGTTCTTAGTGAAGAAACATAAAAGTATCGAAATATAATATTCACACACACAAAAATATTCATGTATGTCGACATTAGAAATTTGAAATCAATTATAGAATGTCCTGGATAGAGATATCGTGTGATTGTCTGTTTCTTCTGTCTTATTTTGTTTTTCTACGTGAAAATAAGATATCTTTTATAACTATTGATAATATAAACATTTTGTTTCTTTATATATTACTTCAATTACAGCTGCAAACTTTAACACATGGAGCATGTGAGAAAGTATTATTGTATAGATTATTACATTTTTATGAATACACCTGAGACTCGTGACAATATAGGCCTATATTAACCTACTTTAAGTGTCAATATTTTATTTAGAATCATTTTAAACGTTATTATTACATCAAATTATGAAATGGAATGTTCCAAGTATAGGAGTAAGAGGGAGGGGAAAGAAGCCATGCGTGGGGAAAAAATGAGTTTTTATCTAAATTATAATAAAATTTACTTATATTTACGAGAAATATTGATAATTTTCTTCTGGAGAAATGTATCTTGATAAAATTAATTATCTATATGAATGAAACTTTCAATAATACATTAGATACAATGACTGACGTTCCTTTCTTACCCTTTCTGTAGTATGTCTTATTATTAAACATACTTTCCTAGATTATAATGTGTAAAAAAAAAAAATGGAAAATTCTGTTAATTTGTAAACGCAGATACTATCACATAACAAGCATACTGTATCCTCTCTATATTTAAAGTCAGTTATTCGCGTTTGAATTTTTCTAAATAAACCCGTTTAATCCGTAATTTATTTGACAGAAAGAAATTGTTTATGGCCGTATTTCATTTATATAATGTTTTTCTCGTGATATTATTTCTAATATCGGAAAAAAATATACATTTCTAATATGGACATACATCAATATTTTTAATTCTGAATATTATATTTCGATACTTTTATCTTTCTTCACTAACAACAAAGTACTTTTATTTTAAAAAAATAAGTTTTTACCAACAGAAAACAGTCAAAGTAGGAACAGGCTGAAATTGACAACAAATTATAAGCTCTGTTCTAGGGATGTAAGCTTGTTTGTCCCCATCTTTGATATAATTCGTTTTTTTCTTTATTTTCACTCAATTTACGTAAAAATTATTCTATTGTCCTGTTTATAACTAATAGCTTGTCTTTGTTTCTGTTTACTAAATGGAATTTCACAGTAAAATATTCGGAAACTAAATTATAAAAGCCAAACAAATTAAATAGCTTAATTTTTACAATATCCACTTAAAATGGATAAAAGCATTATTGCATATTTATTATTTATTCGTGCATATCGACGTCTTTCGAAGAAATAATCATTTATTGTAGAGTTTTTATAAGCTGAAAATTATTCTGTTGTCTTTGATGAAATTTGTTACAATTTACTCATTTTTACAGAAACATTAAATTTTAAACGATGACATTAGTTAAAATGTATTAATTTGTACACAAACATTAAATTTAAGGCGTATTTCTTGGTGATCACGTGACCGAAAGCTATTTTTATCTTGGCGGGAATTTTCCCACAGTGATCTTTGTCATATCTAATTTGCATATTAATGATAGTACATTACTAATCTTTATTAAACAGATCTAGACATTTTATATTATTTAAATTTGACTGGATTAGTAAAATAATTATATAAAAATTTTCACTATTTTGCAGGAAACTTCAATCCAGATGACGTAAGAGTCATCCATGGTTCGCGGGAGAATTTGCGCGATGATCTTTTTTATATCTTATTTGCATAATTATAATGGAAAATTATTAATCTTTATTAAACAGATCTAGTTATTGTGTATTAATTAAATTCATCGGATTTTATGAAAGAATTTTGAAAAACTTTTAGCTTTTATTCAAAAACTTTTCGTCATGTGATGAAATTATTCACAGGTGCATTAAAATATGAATCAGTTCGTGGGAAAATTTTGTACAGTGGAGTCTGGTGTATCTGTGTTTCTGGTTTTTTCGAAGTTCACTGCGAGAATTTTTTATTACGTGGATTCGTACATTTTGCGTTATTTTTAACGGATAAAAGGTGGAAATTTTACTCTGAATATAGAACTTGTTTTTCAGAATATGCTACTTTACAAAAAGAAAAGTTGAAAATAATTTATTTTTCAACAATTTGGGAAAACTGACTTTTGGATATAACATATGGATTTACATGAAAGTATGTATTATTGGGCTACTAATTTATTTATGTTTATGTGTATTGTTGTACTGTAACTTACTTTGTTTTACTATGTTAGAGAAAGTAGGTCACACGTTGGATTTCTGACATAAAACTGTCGGCTTTTTCAGAGTGAAGCGGACCTTCTCAATGAAGTGTGTTTTAGGGAAGTTGTGCATTTTTTTTTCTGATGCATGCCAATGATGAAAATTGTTTTTAAAATTAAATATCGATCAATGACGATAACATATGTTATAAATGTGAAAATGAATATAAAAATATTTCTACATTTCTTTATTGTTTTGTTGTTTCTTATAGATTAATTCATTTAAATTTATTATATGTGAAGTAAGTTTATTTACAAAATTCTAATATTTTAATCCGCTTTAATATTTCGGTGTAAATTTGAACAACGAATTTTAAAATTTTAAATAAAAGATATACTGAAATTTTCTTTTATTTACAATGATTACGTCACTTCTACAGAAAGTAGAACACGAGACGACCTTCACCCACATTTCAGTCTGGGGGGAAAGGCCGCCAGTTGTAGTCATAACAACCTTTACGTCTTCTATTGTTGTGGATGAAATTCGTTAACTGTCAATTACATTTTCTTGAATTTGATTCGCAGGTTGGAAAAAATCGTCATTACTTAAATGCCTAAAACTTTAAAAAATTTTATAAAATTGAAAATAAATTCAAAAGTTTTGAAAAAATCGTATCGGATGGAAAATCAAAAAAGAATTTAATATAAATTTGAAAAAAAAAATTTTAGCAAAAAATTACCGCGAAAAAAATTCATATATAAAAAAATTATGTGACAATAAAGAACGATTTTTTCTTTACAAGACGTAACTGTTTAAAAATTTTTTTTCCTAAACGGAAACGAGAAAAACGCGTGGGAAAATTCTTAAAAAAACTCCCACGGTTTATCTCCACAACTAACTGGTAGAGCCGAGTACGACTGTTCCACTG